>NW_004444029.1:8973660-9027473 GCF_000243295.1 Trichechus manatus latirostris
TGGAAACCCTATGAGGCAGTTCTCCTCTGTCCTATAGGGTCGCTAGGAGTTGAAATCGACTTGACCACAATGGTTTTTTTTTTTTTTTTTTTTTTGGCTATAACCATTAAGGAACCCTGGTGGTGCAACCGTTAAGCACTGGGCTGCTAACCAAAAGGTTGGCAGTTCAAACTCACCCAGTGACTCTTCAGGATAAAGACCTGGTGATCTGCTTCCATAAAGAAAGGAAACCCTATGGGGCAGTTCTACTCTGTCACATGGGGTCGCTATGAGTTGGAATCAACTTGACAGCACCCAATAACAGCGACATCCTTTGTAAGGTCTCAATTTCCCATTCGGTGGTGGCGAACAGTGGTTTACATAATCCAGAACAGCACTATTTGTTTTTTCTTTATAGCTTGGAAAAGTTTCACATCTGATTTTGTTTGCTTTTTCCAGATTGGGTTGTTTTTGGTTTTTGTTCTCAAATTAAAAAAAAAAATATTATGGTGTATGTATCTAACATCAACTTTGCCGCCTCCTGTAGGGGTGGAGTCTTTAGCGCACCCAGCTGGTGAGATGGTTCTGGGTGGTGGGGCTGGTGGCAGGGGTTATCTGAAGCCATGAGGAGGAACACAGAGGCAGTGGGAGAGCTGGGGGCAGCCTTATCAAGGGGGAGCCAGACAGGCAAGGGAAGCCAAGGGCACTGGTGGGTGGAGAAAGCAGGGAGAGGCCAGCCTGGGGAAGAGGCTGGGCTAGGGGCTGTTGCGGGCTCCTGACCAGCTGCCCTTGACTTCTCGCCCAAGCTTGGTGTGGGGGAGGGCCCAAGCTTGGTGTGGGGGAGGGCGGGCTTGGTCTCAAGGACTTGGCCGGGATTGACAGAGCGGGTCATTCTGATTTGTTTCCTAGGAGGCTCCGCAGCTAGATCCGAAGGCAACTTCAGAGAGTTTCAGAAATGTTTTCTACACTGGCAGCCGTTGAAGCAGCATTTGAATAAACGACTTTTTAAGATTAACTCTTAGAGAATAACTTTTACCTAGATGTTTACATTAAAAAAACAAACAACCAAAAAACTATCAATTTAAATAGAATAATTTTGCAAAGTCATTTTGCCTTTCTGTTTACCAGTGACAGAACACCTAAAAAATAATAGTGGCAACAGATACTGTTTAATCTTTGGGAAATGAAAGAGAGCTATTAAAGGAAAAAATTTAAATCTTAGTAGGAAAGATAGGACAAGACTTGAATAAATGGAGAGCTTTTCCTGTTGTAGAATCCAAAGATTTTACTTAGGATGACATGCTTCACAGCCAATCTAATTCACAGAGTTAACACAAATTCTCAACATGATATTTTATGGCAATTGACAAAAGGCTAATAAAACATATATCTATATCTATAAATTTAAACCCATTGCCATCGAGTAGATTCCAACTCATAGCAACCCTATAGGGCAGAGTGGAACTGCCCCATAGGGTTTCCAAGGAGCAGCTGGTGGATTCAAACTGCTCGCCTTTGGTTAGCAGCTGAGCTCTTAACTACTGCACCACCAGGGCTCCAAAACTTATATAGAGGAACTAATAATTAAGTAATGCCCTGGGGTGGCACAAATGGTCGAAAGGTTGGTGTTTGAACCCACGAGAGGCGCCTTGGATAAAGTTCACAGCCTTGAGAACCATATGGAGTACAGTTCTACTCTGCACACATGGGGTCGCCATGAGTTAGAGCTGACTGGACAGCAACTAACAACAAGAGTTAAGCCCACTACAGAGTCTTTGGAAAAGGATCAAGCCCACTGATATGGTATATTAACTCTGTTAATATTTACAATCTGACACAAGATCATTTAAATTATACGGAGTTGAATGCAAAACAGTAGATTGATAAACACAGTAGGGATTCCAAAACCCAAAGTAAAGCCATTGTCAGCCTAGTCGATTCCCACTGGTAGCAATCTTATAGGACAGTAGAACTGCCCACAGGGTTTCCAAGGCTGGAAATCTCTATGGAAGCAGACTGCCACATCTTTCTCCTGAGGAGCAGCTAGTGGGTTCGAACTGCCAACCTTTTGGTTAGCAGCCGAGTGCTTTAACCACTGTGCAGCCAGGTCTCTTATTGGGATTCCAGTAGCTCTAAACTTGTTAAAAGTTCACATACAATAGTCTAGGATAACAAAATAATAAGAAATTATATTTTATAGATGTCATAGAGAAAACTTGATATGAAACACTTATGTCCCTCTCCGACCCTGTGTGTCATAATAATCTTCAGGTGTTTTAAAGAATCAAAATTGAAAATATCTCCTTTATAAATGAAACAAAATGGTATATTATAGTTATCCAGCTGTGGGGTTGAATGAATTTTGCAAGTATTTAAACAGTAGGCTAAATTATGAATGGTGAGTTAGAAAGACCTAATAGTATTAAAAATTCAGCAACAACCACCTCAATAAATCCTTGATAAAAAGGAAAAAAAAAAAAAAAGGCAGAACTATTTGAACTAAACAAGGCTGGTAAAGATGAATATTCAAAAATATATAAAGAGGTCAGTACATACTCTCGATTCAACAAAGGATATGAACAAATGGTATAAATAAAAGGAAGCAGAAGCATCAAGCCAATAATTGGGAGTATTCCAGCATCCTGGTAATAAAGTGCAAATCAACAGAAGCGTGTTAAGAGTTAAGCTCTTGACTACAAGCCAAACAGTTGGTGGTTAGTACTCACCCAGAGGTGTCTCAGAAGACAGGCCTGGCTATCTGCTTCCAAAAGGTCACAGCGTTGAAAACCCTATGCAGTAGTTCTACTCTGCACACATGGGGTGGCCGTGAGTCAGAATTAACTCCACAGCAACTAACAGCAACAACAACACGATTCACTTGAAGATGTTGTTGAAAGGTAGATTTTGATTCAGTGGGACTAGGGTGGGACCTAAGATTCTGAATTTTTGACAAGCTAGAGGTGATGGTGATGCTACTGGTTCTTCCACTACACTCTGAAGAGCAAAGGTGGAAATCTTCGCTGTCCAATAGGGTAGCCACTAGTCATGAGTGGCTATTTAAATTAAAGTTAAATAAAATAAACTCAGTTCCTAAGTCTCACCGGCTATACTTCAAGTGCTCAGTAGCCACTTGTGCCTAGTGGCTCAAGTATCAGAAACTACAGAATATAGAACGTTTCCATTACCACAGAAAGTTCCATTGGACTGTGCTGATCTAAATCACGAATGTCTTTTAAACTGAAGGGGGTTTTCATGGTTTTTTTCCTGTAGATTTGTTTTAAATATACAATTAAGAGTTTGTTCCATTCCTCTGTAGTCGCACAAAATAAGGCATACATTGATATAGAAAACATACATGGGTATATACATTGTATATACATATATCGGTATAGAAGAGTTATATTGTTGCTCTTGTTAGGTGCTGTGGAGTCAATTTTGACTCATTGCAACCCCATGTGACAGAGTAGAACTGCCCCACAGGGTTTTCTAGGCTGTAACCTTTTTTTATATAATGTTTTTTTTATTTTCGTTGTTGTTGAGAATATTCACAGCAGAACATACACCAATTCAAAAACTTCTACGTGTACAATTCAGTGACATTGATTACAGTCTTCAAGTTGTTGCAACCATTCTCACCCTCCTTTTCCAAGTTGTTCCTCCCTCATTAACAGAAACTCACTGCCCTCTAAGTCTTCTATCTAATCTTTCAAGTCACTATTGTCAATTTGATCCCATATAAAAACCAAAACCTTGTTGCTGTCATGTTGATTCTGACTCATAGTGACCCTATAGGATGGAGTAGAACTGCCCTATAGGGTTTCAGCTTTGGTTTGCAGCTGTAGCTCCTAACCACTACGCCACCAGGACTGCGAATCCCATACAGATAAATCTTAAAAGAGCACAGTGTTCAAGGCTGACATTCTTTACTAGCTAAACTAAACTATTGTTTGGTTTTAAGGAGCCTTCATGGGATATTTTCGGTTTACGTTTTAAAGATTATCTCAGGGCAATAGTTTCAGGGGTTCATCTAGTCTCCATGGCTCCAGAAATCTGGATTCCATACGAATTTGAAATTTTGTTCTGCCATTCCCCTCTTTTGATTAGTATTCTTCCATCGAATCTTTGATCAAAGTGCTCAGTAATGGTATCTGGGCACCATCCAATTCTTCGGGTCTCTTGCTAAAGGAGGCAGTTGTTAATGGAGGCAAGTTAGCCACAAATTCCATTTTGTCCTATATTCCTGACGCTCCTTCCTCTGTTGCTTCAAGTGAATAGAAACTGATTGTTGTGCCTTGAATGGCCACTTCAAGCTTTCAAGACCCCAGGCACTACTCAATAGACTGTAATCTTTATAGGAGCACATGGCCAGGTCTTTCTCCTGTGGAGCCGCTGGGTGGGTTTGAACCACCAGTCTTTCCATTAGCAGCCAAGCGCTTAACCATTGCTCCACCTGGGCTCCTCCGAAGACATGTAGCAATGACAAAATTCATATAATTAAAATGCTTGATAAATGAAATTCTCTTTTCCTGTTGATTTTTATTGTCAATCAGTAGATACGTTATTGTAATTATTCTTTGTTTCTTATTGAGCAATCATTGATTGTTTTTACATTCCTTCAGCTGATACTTCAGAGTGCCTGCTAAGAAGGGTGTTACATAATGGAGGTGGCAGTGGACCAGACACACTCCCTGCCCTCCAAAAACTTAGACATGTCACACTTGCTTATTGGTCCAGTTGGGAGGATTTTTGTTTTCTTTATGTTGAGGTGTAATCCATACTGAAGCCTGTGGTCTTTGATCTTCATCAGTAAGTGCTTCAAGTCCTCTTCACTTTCAGCAAGCAAAGTTGTGTCATCTGCGTAACGCAGGTTGTTAATGAGTCTTCCTCCAATCCTGATGCCGTGCTCTTTTTCACACAGTCCATCTTCTTGGATTATTTGCCCAGCATACAGATTGAATAAGTATAGTGAAAGGATACAACCCTCACGCACACCTGTCTTGACTGTAAACAGGTTTATATATGTGTGCAAATTGTGTGGAAAATATTCACCTCCACCCCATCTATCGGTGTCATAAATTTTACTTTTTACTGTGCATGCTTTCGGCAGGACTTACTTGTATTAGTTATCAAAGGGCATAGGTTTTGATCTTCCATGACAGAAAGTTAAACGGGAGATTTCTTTTTCTTTACTTCTGTGAAGTGGGGACACCGACAACTGCTGTGTTTTCTTCCAGGAATTTATGTAAATATTCTCATGAGGTCCTCTCAGAAGACAACTTCAGAGTCCTGAAAAACCATGAGCTCTCTGGACTTAACCAAGAGGAATTAGCTGTGCTCCTTGTCCAAAGCGACCCGTTTTTTATGCCTGAGGTAAGTTACGGCTCCTCTGTTAGAAAGCAGGGAGAACCTTACTCGCAGTGTTGTGTGGTAGAAATGCTGGAGCAGGATCAGGAGACATGAAGGTTAGCCCCAGGGCTCTGCAGATGGCAGTTGACGCTGCTGCTGAGTGACCGAAGAGATTCCCGCAATTTCCCTCCCATTTGACGTTTTGTAAGAAGTTGAGTCTGAAATGCCTCGTCCGCTAGGCTGCTAGGGAACCCTGTGTGAGCAAGTAGGATCTGAAGATGTAATAGTGGAAGGGCTGATTGGTGCTCTACATCAGGGTGGCCTCGTGGGAGAGGTGGACTTTGAGAAGAGGTTTGGAAGATGACTGTACGTACTGGAGGCCTGGTGGCGCAACAGTTAAGTGCTCGGCTGCTAACCGAAAGGTTGGTGGTTTGAATCCACCCAGCCGCTCTTCAGGAGAAAAGACCTGGAGATCTGCTCTCATAAAGATTACAGCCTAGGAAGCCCTATGGGGCAGTTCTACCCTGTCACATGGGGTTGCTATGAGTCGAAAATTGACTCAACCGCACCGAACAATAACAACAACAAGCTGTTGTAACAAAACAAAACAAACCAAATCAGTTTCCTAGAGTCAGTTCTAACTCATGGTGACCTCAGGTGTGCAAGAGAAGGGTGAAGCAGCTGGGGCTGGGGTGGGGACAAGGACCTTTGAGAGCCACAGGGAACGTTCCCTTACTTTTCGAGTCTCTCAACAGTCTTGACTCTGCCATTAGCAACCTGTGTGATCTTGGACAAGGCGTTCAACCCCTTCGGGTCTCACTTCCTCTGTTGTTTGTTTTTACATTCCTTCAGCTGATACTTCAGAGCGCTGCTAAGCAGGGTGTTACATAACGCAGGTGGCAGTGGACCAGACACACTTCCTGCCCTTCAAAAACTTAGACATGTTCACCTTTTTTCACTTTGCCTTGACTGGTGAGAACCAAGAGCATTGGGTAAACCTGATTTCCTGGTATACAAAAAAATGAAACCGAACCAGTTGCCGTTGAGTCAATTCTGACTCATGGCGACCCTCAGTGTTACAGGGTAGAACTGCTCCGTAGGGTTTTCTTGGCTGTAATCTTTACAAAGCAGATCCTCAGAGGTTTCTTCCGAGGTGCTGCTGGGTGGGTTTGAACCACCGACCTTTAGACTAGAAGTCAAGCACAACCGTTTGCACTGCCCAAGGACCATACCTGGTATATAAACTTGTCCAGTTGAAATGTGCTTATAACCAGAGGAAATGCTTTCCTTTGTCCTGGCCTAATGAGGGTGGTAGCACTCTTGCTTAAACATCAGCTTGTCAGTAGAAACGTTAACCTAAGCATGCTTTGTGAAGTTGCTAAATGTTCTTTTGGGTGAGAGCCTCTAAGAGCGTGGTTTTCCAACTTGAAGCCAGCATCAGAATCATTTTGAACTTGGTAGAGGACAGATTGCTGGGCCCACCTGTCTTGGAGGGTTTTAACTTAAGAGTAACTAAAGAAATGCTCAGGTTTGTCATGCATAAACTCATTTAGTTTATTGCAAGGTAGTTATGGCAAGGCACGCAGGTAAGACCTCAAGATATTTATCTAGCACCGGAGAATCAGAATTGGCAGTTACAATGTTAGTTTAAATGTTAGAGTCCAAATCTTTAGACTTCAGGCTTTTAGCTTTAATGAGTGTCTCAGGAGGAGAATTGACCGCCCCTTGAACACAGAGAAGGTCGCTCGTAGGTAGAGTCCGAGGTCGGTTGTGGTGAGCTGTATCTCAGCGGGCTGTCAGTCTTCAGACGGAAAGGCAGAGAGAGCTTTTGCTTCTGTCTTCTCGGAAAATGAGCAGAAATCAAGGTTTATATACCACGTGTGCTGTCATGTTCAACTATAATTGGTGTGTTTTATGGCCAGTTGAGGGCATTGTTGTAAGACATATTTATGCTTTGCTAATTTATAGAAATTGGAATTATTGCGAGTTAGGGCATGACATATTTATGTTCTTTTTTATGACATATGCTTCAAAGCCAAGCTAATTAATGAAAAATTATGGGAATGGCTTCGTGACATATTTATGTTTTGCTAACTTACAGAGATTTGATTAATATACATTCCGTTCTCACAGAGTGCAGGTGCATGGCTGGATTTCAGAAAGTTATTTATGACACATTTTATCTGTTCTCAAGGTTAGAACAACTTTCTAATGGCTTACCGTTATTGGTTAGAGAGCGTTACAGAAATATATGTGTTTCTTTTTCTAAGTTCAGAACTTCTCTATTTCTAACTTCATGTTATAAGTGATTTATACATAGGATTTTAGAAGCATTATGAAAACATGATCTTTACAGTGTAAAAAGTGTCACAGAAGTATACATACTAGTGACTTACACATCGGTGTGTAGAAGGATTATGAAAATGCTGTAGCAGTGTAAAAAGCATTATAGATGCATGCATAACAGCAGGGTGATTCCATAGCATCACAAGAGTGCACACAAGACCACCTCAGCAGGTTCTGACTCTGCAGGTGTAGGGTGGCACCTCAGGGTTTGCACTGCTGAGAAGTGCCCCGGTGGTGTTGATGCTGCTGGTTCAGGGACCACTCCTTGTGAGGCAACCGCCAGTAGAGTCTGGAATCTAGATCATAGACTCTGTAGCAAGTATGTCTATTTGAATCGGGTTGTAGAAGCTGTGTGAGTGGCGAAGTCATTGCTGCTGGAGTCTGAATCCTTGTCTTTGCCACTTGCCCAGCTCGCAGTGAACCATGTTGCTCTGATTTGCTCAGAGTCTATTGAAATAATGTATCAATGTTTGCATAACCTTTAAGATGCCTGAAATTCACATCCCTCACTCCTTTATATGGGCTTCCTAGTTTAATGATTTAAACACTTGCATGACACTTTATGGTTTGCACAAAATTTTCACGTGTTATATTTGATCTGCAACAACTTGGTTTAGGGGGTATTAAATGACAGATAGATTCTGGAGTTGAGTTATAGAAATTATAACAGATTTGAATGGGAAGGAAACCAATGGCTGCAGCAAGGAAGCCTGGCGCTCAAGAGGAGAGGCCGTGGACTTCAATTTGAGAAACAGCTGTTTCCGTTTATAAGAAGCTTTCAGAGCGATAGTTGGAAAAAAGGAATAGGCTCTGGAACATTGTCATTTAAGCCAAGGTGGGTCCCTTAGAAGTGGGGGCAAGTTCGTGATTGGGCCACGTGTCCTTTCTTTCATCTGTAATATATGCAGGGTTTCTTGACTTTATTGTGATGAAGTCTCAGGGAAGGTGGGTTTGGAAAATACCAATTAAGTAAGGTTTAGAGATGGAAGAAGGACCTCGGGTGGCACAAACGATTTGTGCTTGTCTCTAACCTGAAGGTTGGTGCTTCGAACTCACCCAGTGGCACCCCAGACCTGGCGGTCTGCTCCCGTAAAGATTACAGCTAAGGAAACCCCACGGGGCAGTTCTGCTCTGTCCTGTGCGGTCGCCATGAGTCAGAACGGACTTGATGGCACCCAGCAACAGCAGTTCACCTCCTTTCCTCCTTCCGCAGATATGTAAGAGCTACAAGGGCGAGGGCAGGCAGCAGATCTGCAGCCAGCAGCCGCCCTGCGAGAAACTCCACATCTGCGAGCACTTCACGCGCGGGAACTGCAGTTACTCCAACTGCCTGCGCTCCCACAACCTGCTGGACCGGAAGGTGCTGGCCGCCATGCGGGAGCACGGGCTCGACCACAGCGTGGTACGCAACATCCAGGACATCTGCAACAGCAAGCACGCCCGGGGCCGGAGGAACCCGCCCGGCAGGAGAGGTGGGGGCTGGAGGGCACTGCGGGAGGGCGGCTGGGGAGGGCGGGAGAGGGGGTACAGGTGAGGGCCGCCGCTTTTAATCATTGGAGCTTTCAAGTGAACAGAAACTGCAAAGAGAAAGAAAGCTCTATAGGTGTCTTAGTTACTATAACAGAAGTCCACAAGAAGACGGCTTTAACAAACAAATTTATTCTCTCACAGTTTAGGAGGCTAGACGTCAGAATTCAGGGCGCTGGCTCCAGGGGAAGGCGTTCTGTCTGTGGGCTCTGGACGAAGGTCCTTGTCTCTTTTGAGCTTCTGCTTCTGGGCGATCTCCATGTGACATTGCATCTACCTTCCACTCTTTTTGTGCTTAACCTGCTCCTTTGTATCTCAGAAGAGATTGGCTTAAAACACACCCTACATTAATACAGCCTCTTTAACATACCAAAGAAAACTCTTTCCCAAATGGGATTATGCCCACAGGCATAGAGGTTAGGATTTATAACACCTATTTTTGGGGGGACACAATTCAACCCATAACACTGTGTGTGAGAGAGAAGTCTTTACGTATTAGCTTTTCTAGCTCATCTACTTAACTGTTCCGGTGACAGGAGCAGGGCGTGTGCTTTGACTGTATTACTGCTGCCCCCAGGTTTGGAAGAGAAGGGACCTCTTTTCCTCCCTTTTTCCACAGGAGCTGTGCACACAGGCAGACAGTCACCCCACACATATACCTCACATGTGTACATACCACAGAAATACACCACATACACACTACACACTCCTCAGGGCACACACACCATGTACATGCACATTACACACACACAGTCCTCACCCATGTGCATACCACACATACATGCACACCACATACATGCACACCTCACATACACATCCCATACATACCACACACACCACATATACCACACCATACACATCTCAGAATCACACACACCATACACACATACCACACACACATCTCACACATGTAAATAACATACACATACCACACATACACACACACCTCACATACCACACAGAAATATGTGCACACTTCATACCTGCATACTTTACACACAGACACACCACATACCCCACACACATAACTCATGCAGACTTCACAGCACATTCTACACATACACCATACATGCATACCACAGACACGTGCCCCCACAGACAGGCACATTGCACACATACACCGTACACGCATACCACACACACATGCCCCCACAGACGGGCACATTGCACACATACACCGTACATGCATACCACACACACGTGCCCCCACAGACGGGCACATTGCACACATACACCGTACATGCATACCACACACATGCCGCCACAGACGGGCACATTGTACGCATACACCATGCCTGGATACCACACACACGCCGCCCACAGACAGGCACATTTCACACATACTGCGCACCACATACGCATGCATGCCTTACAACACACATCACGTGCATATCTCACACACACACACCACATTCATGTATAACTCACACATGCACACCTCACACATGCACATGCAGCACACTCGCACTTACACCTCACACACATCTCACACGTGCAAACACCTCTCACACACCTCACACACATACCTCACAGACACACACCTAACAGATGCACACTTGTGACACTCACGTGTATACCTCACGCATGCACATACACCACACTCACACACGTACCTCATACATACCTCACACATGCAAATACGTCTCACACATACCTCACAGACATACACCTCACACGCACAAATACCACACTCACACATATGCCTCACGCTCACCTCACACATGCACACATACTACACTCACACATATACCTTACACACACCTCACACGCACACCTCGCACACCACACACACCTCACACATGTACACATACCACTCACACGTATACCTTACACACACACCTCACACATGCACACACACCACATTCACACGTATACCTCACACGCATGTCACTCACACATATACCTCAAACACACACGCACCTCACACGCACAAACACCACACTCACACATATACCTCACACACACACATCTCACACATGCACACCCCACATGTGCACACGCTCATTCACTCCTCTCCACCTCAGGGAAGGGTGTGACTCATCAAGTTCATAGAGAGAGGCCAACTCCCTCTGGGATGCCCCTTTGTCTATTTTGAATTTTCATACTGGTCATTTAAGCTTGGGCGTTGAGGGGTTAGATGAAGAAATCTGACAAATGTCTAGTTCAAACAGAGTCAGGCCTTCAGAATGTGGTTTCATTTCTTTGTCTTAAGTATTGTGGTGGCACACACTCAGTCACATGAACTCTAATTGTCATCTTCCTGTTTGCTTTGGCTTTTCCTAGCCCTTCCCTCACATCGTCGAGATGTGGGATACAGAGGCAGAAGCAAAAGTCGAGACAGGGTTTTTCAGGGCCATCAGGAATTTTTTCCGCCCGCCAACGCCTCTTGCCAAAGGTCCTGCACATCCAGTCCCGATGTGACCAGCAGCAGGCCACCCCTGGACGACGACGTGATTGTGGAGGATCTCAATCACAGATTGACGCATCTCGGGAGTCAGGATAGCTCTCCACCTTCCCCAGTCTCACCGAAGGCCACCAGTTTTGCAGGAACAGGTCAAATGGGAGCAAATCACAGGTTTTCAGAGAACAACAGTCAAGAGGGTCTCTATAGGAATCAGGGCAACATTCGTCCTGTTTCCGATTCAACGCCAGCCTCCAACCGGAAGGAGCCCACATCCTGGGTGAATGGCCAAGGCACCGGGCGAGAAAGTTTGTTTTCTCAAGGTCCACCTACCGCCTTCCCACGAAAAAGCACAAGCGTGCTTTCCTCAGACTGCGTGGACATCAAGGGTGAAAGCCGATACCGTGAGATCCAGCACTTCTCTCTTTTTAACAGTACAGTTGATGGAACAGCCACGGATCCATCTTCCACAAGATCTTCAGGTTACAAGACCACAGCCAGTAGACAGAGGGAGGAATCATTACAGAGGAAGCAGGACACCGGAACCTTTCATGGGAATCGACAAGTCACTGGTGAGATTGCAGATGCTGATCCAGGTGTGGGATTTGTGAACGATCTTACCTTTCCGAAGACTTATCAGGCTGCCAGATATGTCCACAATGCGCTGAATGACTCTGTGAAAGTGATGGATGAAACTACAGATGGAGAGAAAACTGGTGCCATTGGTTTCAGCTTAAGGGTGGCAGCCAAAGAGGATAAAGATGTATTTCCCTCCGGAAGTCAGAGTCTGCGAAGCCAGTGCTTTCCCACGCCGGGGGAGACCATGGCCCCTGCAGAAGTCAGCAGTCCATCAACGGTATCACCTTCCCCAAGCCACAGAGCTGCAGCCTATGGGATCGGTAGTCACAGCTCTGCCCACATCTCTGTGACCCCTGCCACTGGATTTACAACACGGAGGACCCAAGAGTCAGCTCTCTGTAAGTCACTGTAGGAAAAGGGGGGCTGCTGTGTCTTGTGCCAGCAGCAGGGGACGGTGGCTGGAGGTTGCTCCCTGAACGCGCACCAGCAGTTATTAGGGCTTAGAGTTAGATGGTTTGGATTAAGGGGTGGTACTGTTGAGGAGATGGACACGTGAAGGCAGGGAAGGACTACCCAGGAGAAGCAGTGGAATAAGCTGCTGCATTTATTGAAAAGAGGAATAGTTCGACCATGGTTTAAGAAGTAAATATAACCCTCACATGTTTCCTTTCATGGAGAGGCTATCTAGACACTCGTGAGCAACATATAAATCACAGGAATTTTCTTGAGCATGGTCCCAGCTTCGGATATTCTATCCCATTGCACTGCCAGGTGTCTTGGTTTTTTGGTTTAAACACTGATCTCAACGTAGGGACATCCTTTTTCGTTTTGTAGATACCTTATCCGACGTTACCAGTACCGCGTCTTCCAAGATAGACGATGGCTCAGAAGAAATTTGTCTTGACTATCTGGGTAACGGCTGTCAACTTAGTGAGTACCCTAAGGACTTTCTATGAACAGAAACTTAATTGATAATAATATGACCAACATTTACTGAGCTTTTAGTATATGCCAAGTGCAATGCTTCGAGCCTCGCGTGCACTTTCTTTAAGCCTCACGTCAACCCTGTAGGTAGATGCTGTTGTTGTGGAAACTGGAGGCATACAAAAGTAGCCAAGTTGGGTTTTGACCTTAAATTGTCCAACCAGCCTGTGTTCTTCATCACTGCATAATATTATGTCTTTTTTTGCAATTAGAAATAATAGAAAAATCCTGATCAAAAGAGGGGAGAAAATGAAGAATAGAATTTCAAATTCTCATGGACTCCAGACTTTCTGGAGCCAGGGAGGCTAGATAAACCTGCAAAACTATTTCCCTGAGATAATCTTTAAACCTTAAACCAAAAATATCCCCCGGAGTCGTTCGTAAACCTTCACAGGTGAAGCATTTTACTCAATCAGGGATCCATCTTTTCATGTACTAAGAGCAAACAAACGAACCAACAAAATCACACACACATGCACACACAACACGCACACACAAACCCCAAGTATACTAAAAGATAGATTTTTAAAAAATAATTTATTTATTTTTTTGTCATTGAGGATATTCATAGCAAAACATACACCAATTCAACAATTTCTACCTGTACAATTCAGTGGCGTTGATTACATTCTGCAAGTTGTGCAACCATTCTCACCCACCTTTTCCAAATTGTTTCTCCCCCATTAAAACTGACGGCCCCCTAAGCTTCCTATCTAACCTTTCAAGTTGATGTTGTCAGTTTGATCCGATGTAGATAGATCTTAAAAGAGCACAATGCTCAAGGCAGATAGTCTTTACTAATTAAGCTAAACTATTGTTTGGTTTACACAAGATTTCAGGGGATATTTTTGGTTTAAGGTTTAAAGATTATCTCAGGGCAATAATTTTGGAGATTTATCCAGCCTCCATGGCTCCAGAAAGTCTGGAATCCACGAGAATTTGAAATCCTATTCCTCATTTTCTACCCCCCTTTTGATCAGGATTTTTCTATAGAATATTTGATCAAAACGTTCAGTAGTGGTAGCTGGGCACCGTTCAGTTCTTCTGGTCTCGTGACAAAGGTGGCAGTCGCTCATGGGGGCAATTAGCCGCACATTTCCATTTCCTCCTCCTATCCCTGACTCTCTTTATTTCTCCCAACAGACAGGTTTTTAACGTTCGTTTCTTGGCGTGATTTAGATGTAGTCTTTCTTCTGGGCCAGTGGGCTCTTAGCAGTTGCTCCTCACCCTGTCCTGTGTCTCGCCTGCTCACTGTCCCCTCCAGGCAGCTTCCTATGGAAACGTGTTCCATGAGACCGTGTGTAGGGTACAGTGCTGTCCTCTCACCCACATACCTCTTTCTGCTGTTGCCCTCCGTCCCGGGCCGTGACATTGTGTCTGGCGTTATCTGCATGGTCTCTAGACCATTCCTTCCGTGGTCTGTGATGTGTTGGCCCCGAGTCTCAACAGGAGGACTCTGTATTTCCTAAGTCATTTTAAGGTTAAATATGTTGTTTAACCTTTTTAAACAACATATTTATAAATTATTGTGATTCGTTTTTATTGTTGAAAACGTAGACATTTTATCTGCTACCAGAAAGATAATTTAAAAAAAAAAATCACCCATATACCCACCACTCTGTCAGTCTGCTAGCATTCTGGCATTTTTCTTTCCATTTTTTCTATTTTTTTAATTGCAAAATTGGGACACAACTGTATCTTGTTTTTTGATTATATTCTGAATATTTCTCTGTGTCATTTAACATTCTTTGTAAACATTTTAATGGTTTATAAAGCATCATATGGATGTGCCATTATTTATTTAACCATTTCCCCATTGTTAAATATTGTTTCCAGTTTCTTTCTTTTTTTCTTTCTGCTATTATAAACAATGCTGTGATGAACATCTTTATATATAATTCTTATCTTCAGCTCTAGCGCAGGTTGTTTTTATGCAGCTTTGAAACAAATGTCTTTAATACCATACGCTTCTGATAACTTTTAAAGACAACATACTCCCTCCTCAGACCCCCCCTAGAAAAAATGCAACAGAAACTGAGTAATAGGCAGGTGGTCTCATAGAAAGGCTGTGGCTTAGAGTCAGACAGACTTAGGTTCCAACCTAGCTTCTCTGGGCTTTAGTTCCCTCATCTGCCTGCTTCCAGGGGTAGTGCTGAGGGTGACATGCCTGGTGTAGGGACTGCCTTGTAAGAGGCTCTATTATAAAAGGAATGTTTGACTCCCTTTCAGGCTGCATTGGGCTTCCCTAGACTTAGTCGTTCCATTGCTAGCATCTCTGCTGAGATGGTGTCTTCTAGGTTTGACCGGGATAGCATGCTCAAGTTGGGTTTAAATTATCTGTCTTTAAGAATTAAAAAAAAAAAAAATCAGAGAGATAGGTGATAAAGGAACCTGATTGCTGGATACTAGTTGCCAGTTGCCATTGAGTCGACCCTGACCCATGCCAACCCCCACGTGTGTCAGAGTAGAACTGTGCTCTGTAGGGTTGATGGTGGCTGATATTTCAGAAGTAGATCACCAGGCTTTTCTTCCGAGGCACCTCTGGGTGGATTCAAACCTCCAACCTTTCAGTTAGCAGCTGAGCATCTTAACCATTTGCAACACCCAGGACTACAGATACTGGATGGGGACATGTGAGCAGGGCCTGCATGAGCAAAGGCAGAAAGGGAATGTGCTTGCCAGCAGGGCGGGACCAGCAGGCCTGGTGGGGATGGAAGGTCCGCAGTGAACTTGGTTGATGTGGTCAGAACCCCTGCTCAGCAGGCCCTCAGACTTCTTCTCTGTCTTTGTAGAGAAGTGCGGCAAAGTCCATTTCCACCTGCCCTACCGGTGGCAGATTCTGGTTGCGAACACCTGGATGGACCTTCAGCCCATGGAGAGGATCGAGGAGGCCTACTGTGACCCGAACAACTGTGTGTAAGTGGGTGGCTGTGCTCCGGCTCACCAGGGCCACGACATCACCCAGGGATTGCCTCGTGCTAGACTCGTGGGCAAAGAAAGCACAATTGTCCTTGAGAATCCCGTTCATATCTGAGATAAAAACGGCCAATGCTCTGCCAAGTTAACGAAGAGGAAATGTAAGCAGGGTGGATTTGAAATAACGCAGAGCCAGGCTGATACTAGGGGTTTGGGGAATATTTGCTAACTCAGCTGAAATAAACAGTGATGTGGTTATGTGTTTAGTTAATATTAGTCCGTGTGTCCTGTGGAAAAACATACAATGCCGAGGGTGGTTTGTATTCCTGTCGGCTCATCCTAGAACTCGTAAGTGATTTAGGACAAAATGGCCTTTGGCTTAATTCTATAAATTTAACACATTCTAGTGCAGAATTCTGTGTGGTATTAAAACAAACAACCAACCTAAAAAAACCAGAAAACCAAACCCATTGCCACTGAGTTGATTCCGACTCATAGAAAAACCCTATAGGACAGAGTAGAACTGCCCATAGGGTTTCCAAGGCTGTAGATCTTCATGGAAGAAAGACTACCACCTCTTTCTCCCACGGAGCAGCTGGTGAGTTCAAACTGCCTACCTTTCAGTTTGCAGCAGAGCGCTTTAACCACTGCACCACCAGGACTGCTTCTGAGTGGTATACTTGAGCATTTTCCACTTTCCTTTGTTTTGGTTATTTTCTCTATCCTAGAGGTATCCAAGAGAATGCCTTACCTTTCCGTTTTTGTCACAGCTAAAATGGGGATGCCACACGCGGCCGTATTCGCCAGTGATGCGCAGGTGTATAAGATGCATCCTAGTTTTATAAGGAAATTCTTTGGGGAAAACTTTTACATAATTTTCATCATATGCGAATTCAGTGAGTTTTTGGTAGGGGTTCTGTGTTGCAGTACTCTACCCCTAGAGGGCGACGTCAGCTGTTGCCTTGTTTCTAAACCTGTTGTCGAGGCAATTCGATGGCTGATTTTTTTGGAAGTAGATCACCAGGCCTTTCTTCCAAGGTGCCTCTGGATGGACTTGACCCACCAACCTTTTGGCTAGTGGCCGAGCACTTAACCATTTGGACCACCCAATAAAAGCCAAACCAAACCAGTTGCTGTCAACTCGACTCTGACTCAGGGCAACCTCTTGTGGGTCAGAGTAGAACCGTACTCCGTAGGGTTTTCAATGGCTGTGATCTTTTGGAAGTAGGTCACCAATTCTTTCTTCCAGTCTTGTTTCTAGGTGTAGTTTTTTCTTGGTAAATCTAGAGCAGGGTTTCTCAACCTCGGCAATATTGATATTTTGGGCCAGGTAATTCTTTGTTAGGAGCCCTGGTGGTGCAGTAGTTAAACCACTCAACTGCGAACCGAAAGGTCAGTGGTTCGAAACCACCAGAGGCTCGGTGGGAGAAAGATGTGGCAGTCTGCTTCCACGGAGATTTATGGCCTTGGAAACCCTACGGAGTTGCTAGGCATCGGAATCAACTCCTTGGCAGTGGGTTTTTTTTTTTTTTTAAATTCTTTCTCGTTGGGGGCTGTTTAGCAGCGTTCCTGGTCTCTACCCACTAGAAGCCAGTAAGCACTATTCCCCCTCCCCCCAGCTGTGACAACCAAAAATGTCTTCAGACATTGCCACATGTCCCCTGGGAGGCAAAATTGCCCTGGTTGAGAACCACAGATCTAGGAGCGTTTCTTAGAGCGGCAGTTCTCAAACCTTTTGGTCTCGGGGCCCCATTACACTCTTAGAATGTACTGAGGACCCCAAAGAGCTTTTGTTTATGTGGATTATAGCTATCAAGATCTACTGTATTAAAAATTAAACATGAGAAAAAATGAAACAGTTATTGATTCATTAAAAAAAAACCTATTACCAGTCAACGAAAATAACATGGATTTCTGAAAAATACCTGTGTTTTCCCAACACACACAAAAATTCTTGAGAAAAGTGACATCGTTTTATATTTTTGTAAATCTCTTTAATGCTTGGCTTAATAGAAAATAACTGGGTCCTCATATCTGCTTCTGCATTCCATTTATTGTGAAATCACGTATCACGTAGCCTCTGGAAAATTCCATGGTGCACTCAGGAGAGAATGAAGGTGAAAAGGGCAGGTGATGTCTGAACAGTATTATGAAAATAATTTTGACCTTGTAGACTCTCTGAAGGGGTCTCGGGCCACACTTGATAATGAACGTCTCAGAGTTAGCTCAAGGAGCCCTAGAGTTAGCTCAGTCATTAAATAATTTAAAAAACTGACCAACTGTGAGTTCTATATGCAGCAGATACATTGTAACATTCTAATGTCAAGTATTTTATATGCTGGGTACTCAACTTTCTGTCTATGAAAGAGGCACCTGGTACAACTTGATTTGGGGATACTTTTTGAGAGAACAGTACATTTTATGATAACATCAAATATGTGACTTAGGCAAGTTACTTTACCTCACTGTATTTCTTTTATGCGTAATAATAATCTGAAGTTGTAGAAAAAATGAAGATCCCTGTCAGCTCTGAAATTTTATTTCCACACTCTCACTAGGGAAGACCAGATTGTAGGAAACAGAGAACAATGTAGCATTTGGCTAACTGTAAACTTTTCTCTCTTAGCATTTCTATAGGGAGTCATAACATCAATTTCCAGGAAATGAGCTGTGATTTCAATCCCATCCGACGTCTCTCCACCCCCTCGTCTCGCACAAAGTTGGTCACGTCTGTCTTCGCCACAAAATGGATTTGGTATTGGAGAGACAAATCTGGAGACTGGATTCAGTATGGGGAGAAGGTGAGCATCCTTCTTCCTTGTGGGAGGCGCTTGTTTAAACCCGCCAACTCGGAAAGAAAACTATTAGAAAAAAATGTTTGGAGCCTGCGTGGTTACCCATGGAGAGTGGACGTGCTGGAGGACTGGTGCTTGTATACTGTGGACACGTGAGTCCGTGTCACCTCCCTCCCTCCTCACTGTCAGGGATGTGGTGGAACCTTGAGATAGCTTCCTATGTTTATAGACATACCAAGGTCACTGCTTGGAGCCAGAAAAAGGGGTAAGACGTCAGAAAACTGATAGAGCCTGGGTGCAGAGGGGCTTGAAGGACTGGAACCAGAAGGTTCTAGGCTTACTCAGAGAGGGGAGGTAGTAAAAGGAGGTAGGAGTTAGATGAGCAGAGCTTCTGTGTGTCTCTTCCTCCCTTTGCTTCGTGTGGTTGTTGTAGGTTGCTGTCGAGTTGGCTCTGACTCATGGCGGCCTTACGTATAACAGAATAAAACGTTGCCCAGTCCTGTACCATCAGCATGATCGTTGATATGTTGGAGTCCATTGTTGTGGCTATTGTGTGGGTACAAATGGTTAACGTGCTTGACTGCCAATTGAAAGGTTGGAGGTTCGAGTCCACCCAGAGGTGCCTTGGAAGAAAGGCCTGGCGATCTACTTCTGAAAACTCAGCCCTTGAAAACCCTATGGAGCACAGTTCTACTGTGACACACATGGGATCGCCATGAGTCGGGGTCAACTTGACAGCAGCTGGTTTGGGTTTTTTTTTCCAATTCATAGAATTAAAAACAGGAAGGGAGGAGATCTTACAATGAAACTGGAGTGAAGAGAAAGACAAAATAAAACGAGATTAAAATGAAGCTGGAGGGGGGGCAGTGATAAATGAAGCCAAAGAGAAAGTAGAGGCAAGGACATGCCATCTTTCTACACAGAGACCAGCACATGAGCCATCGATTGGCTCTGAGCTGCCCAGCTGCCAAAGCAAAGAGGGAAATACAATCTGTTACCAGAATTCCCTGTGCCTCTGTGATAAAACCACACCAGTTACCCAGGAGAAACACAGCTGTTTCCTGTCAGTGAGGCCTGAGATAAACATCTCGTATGGGGGCCACATAGACGGAACGGTGTGTGCGGCAGTGAATGAAGGTCCTCAACAATAGTCCTTCCATCAATACAGCAGCATAGTGGTCTCTAAACTGTTTTAGCAGCAGATTCATTTTATGAGACTATCTTTCCCAGAAACGCTAAATAAGCAAACTAGATTACGGCAGAGCTACCGTGTTGCAATAGGATAGGGGCTGAAAGTCCTGTCTGTCTCTTGGCCCCCTTCCTTTCTTCCGTGGTGGACTGTGGAGCACCTCTGTGGAGCCAAGGTTTTGCTGAACACGGGGAAACTGTGATGTTGAGCTTTGTGCAGGTTCTTTTCCTACTGCCCTTCAGTTCAAGCCAAGGATGATGTCAGTGCAGTTTAGTAAAAGCGATTCTGAGGTGCTGCAGAAACAGAAATTATAAACCCCAAATAACTGTTGTTGCTGTTGGCTGTTGTCGAGTCGGCCCCTGGCTCACGGCTCTAAACCAGGCTTTCTCATCTTGTGCTGGGCTGAAACAGCCCCTGGTGCCATGCTCTGTGCAAAGCAGAGTGATGGGTTCTGTCATGTAGCCAGTGTAGACACCTGTCACTGACGGCCATGCCAGTACCTCTGGACACGTGGCTTCTGTTTATGGAAGGTGGAAGAAATATTGCAAAGAGCTTTGTTTTTTTCAGACATCCCTCCAACATATATATGGGCAGTTTCTGCAGTGTAGACAGCCCCCTCCTCGTCACCATTAGGGAATAGACACCCGTTAAGCATAAGGCCAGTTCCTGCAGTGTAGACAGCCCCCTCCTAGGCACCATCAGGGAGTGAGCTACAAAGGGTCGTGACGTGGCTTCAGCCTGGAGTCCTTAGAAATGGGTTTGGGAGGCAAGATGCGCCCCTGTTGAGATTCCACGCCTGAAATAAAAATACGTAAGATAAAATGGTAGAGATTTCTTAAGAGCCTGCGTAAAGTCTTTACTTGCTTTTTTGTTTTAATTAGAAAGATAATCAGCAAATTTCAAACATCAACTCTTCATACATCGAGTCCCTGTTTCTCTCCTGCCCGCGAGGAATTGTGCAGTTTAAGGCAGGCTCAGAGGAGTACGAACTGAGTTTCCAAGGTGAGGTTTTGTGTTTGGCAACAGTGGGTGTCGCTCCAATCCAGCGTGGGGGTTAGAAGTGGGGTGGGGGCAGAGCGGACGCGCGTGCTGCTGCAGGATCAGGGTGGGCTGCCCGCCTTCCCCTCGTTCCTTTCAGTAAGGCCCGTGGTCTAGTGGAAGCCAGCGGCCGTCAGACTTGCCCTGGGGCCTTGGCTCTGACACACACTTGCTGTTCAGCTCGGGGACGTCACTGACCTCTCTGGGCCTCAGTCTCCTCATCTGTAAGATGGTGGGCACTGGGCTAGGTGATCTCTGGGCGTGCTTCCAACTGTGCTGCTCTGGGTCTCTGAATCTGGGTGGGCTGCTCCCCAGGCCGAGGCAGAGTTTTCCAGGGCTGATGACCAGCGCAGGGGCCTTGGGCCTTTGGGCACCTGCAGAGCTGTGGGACCTGCTTCTTCCTTTGAGACCTCATCCTCTGGGTCTGTGGTTTCATCCATCACACTGACTGCAGACACTGCCTTCCACCGTGTTTATCTGCGCAGCCGTGGAAAGGCCCTAAGGCTTCTGGTTAGCCTCTACTGGTCCTCCTGCTGTCTTCAGTAAAACAGCAGGCAGGGCCTGCGCTTCCTCTGAACACGCTGTCCCGTGGGCCTCAGCCCTGGGATGCTCCTTCATGTGGTCATGTACATGCCCATTCAGGACCAGCCCTGCAGGTCCTTGATGAGAGATAAATGAGAACCTTCTTGAGGCCTTGCCATTCCCAGGTGGTACCTACAGTTAAGGCATTTGGCTACTAACCAAAAGGTTGGAGGTTGGGGTCCCCCGAGGTGCTTTGGAAGAAAGGCCTGGCAATCCACTTCCAAAAACCCAGCCATTGAAAACCCTATGGGCAAAATTCTACTCTGCACACATGGTGTTGCCATGAGTCAGAGTTGACTCAGTGGCAACAGTTTGTTTGTTTTTTTATAATTTCCCTAAGATCTGAGCCCTATACTAATTCATGAGTCTTGAGTAAGACAGCTTAAAAAACCATCACACTAATTTTAGAAAACAACCTAGTAATACATATCAGGAGGCTTGTTCTTCATTCTCATGGGAAGTTTTCTAAGGAAATAATTCACCAGAAGGAAAACAGCTATAGGCATGAAGACATTTATTGAAGTCTTATCTGTAATACTAAAACATAGGAACACCCTGTGTACCGGTAGGGTGGGTGACTAAATCAATCCAAGTATTACATTTCAGTAGAGTTTTGGGCAGTTGTTAAAAATTATGATTAGGAAAACTATATAGCAAAGTCAGAAAATAGCTTAGTGGTTCCTTGGCAAGTTAAACACAGAGCTACCATTTGATCCAGGAATTCCACTCCTACGTATACAACCAGAAGAATGGAAGGCAGGAGTAGAAACGGATACTTGCATGCTAGTGTTCACTGCAGTGTTAGTCACAATAGAAAAAGGTGGAGATAGTTTACATGTCCACCCAAAGACGAGTGCATAAACAAAACGTGGTACGTACGTGCACTGGAGTATTACCCGGCCAGAAAGAGAAGTGAAGTCCTGATCCATGCGACAGCGTGGGGGAACCTTGACAACACTAAGCTGAGTGAAGTCAGTCAGTACCAAAGGACAAATATTGTTCATCTCACTTAGTGAAATCTCTGATATAGGCAAGTATATAGACACCAAAGCAGATTAGTGGTGACCAGGAGCAGGGTGGTGTGGGGGAGGGAAGGGGACTCAGTGCTTCGGGGACTCTGAGCTTTTAAGGTGATAGAGAAAGCTGGGAATGGTTCAGAACGATGGTTGAACCACAAGAAGGACATCATGTCACTGAACTGTCCATGTGAAGATTGTTGAAATGACCAGTGTTCTGTAACCTATATATTGACCACCATTTAGAAAAAAAAAAAAACCCATGTAGCAAAAGCTGAGTTTGATACTGTTAGATGAAAAAGGCAGAACTCCACATTTATGTTTGCTCGCCTTTCTGTTTATATGTTATATCTAAAATGGGAAAGGTTAACATTTTTGAACATGCGCTGTAATTGCATCAACCTATGCCTGTGAACCAAGACTGGAAGGCAACAGAGGAAAAAGGAAAATCTGTTACATTGGATCCCAAAACCAAACCCACTGCTGTCGAGCCCGACTCACAGCGACCCTACAGGACAGAGCAGAACTGCCCCACAGGGTTTCCAGGGAGCGGCTGGTGGATTCGAACTGCCGACCTTTTGGTTAGCAGCCAAGCTCTTAACCACCACGCCACCGGGACTCTGCTATATTGGTTGTAGAATTGAAAATGACTTAGGTTAAAAAAAAATTTCTTGGTAGTATGATATTGTTTGTACAATTTAAAAGAGTGGCAGAGAGGTAGGAAATAATGTACCTTGTTCCCGGGCTGGGAGCGATTTGACCAGTTACTTTTGTTAACTTGGTCCATAGACATCAGTTCAGAGTGTTTTGCAGCATTCCAGGATGTTTTTTCTATTTCCTTTCTAGACCACACGTGTATCGCGTCATTCCTGAAACTAATATTTGAGGGCCAGCTCTGTGCCAGGCATTGTTCTAGGTGCTGGCGCTGCTGTGGGGAACGTGTTCGCTTGGAGTCTGGATTCTAGAGGGTGGTGATAGACAGTAAGTGAGTGAGTAAGGCAGTTCCAGAAACGGATAACAGCTGTGAAGACAATGGAACAGGGTGGCGAGGCAGTGAGGGAGTTGGCGGGGGGCTGATACCGGGTGGGCAGCCTTTGGAAGGGAGGGACCCAGCCTTTGCACATAGGATGGGGGACATAACGGGCTGGCTGGGGCTCAGGCTGTGAGGGGCAGACAGGCTGGAGGTTTCAAAACACAGTACGACATCTACAGACAAGGAGAACCTGTGTACAGATAGTCCCCGAGTTACCGTGGGGGTCCATTCCCACAGCGCTGTCGTAAGACTGTTCTGAAGCATACGTTGAATACTTTTTTGTTTTGTTTTGATCATTATCACCTTTTATTATTAGTATCTTTATAAATCTGATCTTTATCTGTCTTTGGGGGTTGGAAACATTCCATACAAACTTAGAGATATATTTTAATACGTACATACATAGAAAATACACAAATTATAACAATTTACTCCAACGATGAAGAAGAGTTGATGATGTTGGCATTTGGTCAGTTGTGGTAATAACCCCACTTATGGAAGGTTCTGGATCATCTGGATTATCCCTGGGAATGGGGATGGCGTTTCTAGTCAGAAGATTAGTGAGAGTTGTCTGTAAGGTCTTTTTCTTTTTTTCTTCATATAATTTGTGGTAACATCTCACTGCTTCCTGAATCTGCCTGTCGACTTTAGCAAAGTGATCAGCATTTAAATCCATGTTTTCAAGCAACTGAAGTCCCTGATTTAGTTTAGAAAATATTTCAGCTAATCCTTCCACTGTAAAATTTTTGGACAGCTTTTCTTCTTCCTCTTCCTCATTGTTTCTTTTCTTCTGTTAGCATGTCTTTCCGCTTCAAAGCCTATCAAGTCCTGATCTGTCAACTCCCCTTCTTTGTGATCTATGAACTGTTCCACATCGGCGATATCAAATTACGCCCTTCGACACTGTATGTAGTACAGACTATTAACGATCAGACGTACCAAAAACAAACAAAGGGACGGTCGTAAGTGCAGTTCGCCGTAACTTGAATGTGCTTTAACCACTGCGCCGCCAGGGCTCCTGACGTGGGTCCATAACATGCACACATTGAAAATGACATTTCACACTTGATGTGGGAAGAAGCTTCCACATAGAGCTGCCACGTTCCACCCCGTAATCGTTGATGTTTGGCTTGAGGCTCCCTCAAGTGGTGGGTGTCTTGCTGTCTGGCTGCCCTTCCTCTCTTTACCACCTGCCTGTGACTTAAAGATGAGGTTGATCTCTGAGCACATTTACCTCATCCCCTTCTGAGTCTTATAACTACAGGCAGGGAAGGATGCCCGTCTTTATCATGGCCAGAAGGATTTTATCTACTCACCCATGTACCGTTCGGTCATGAACATTTGCTTTGTTATTAAAAACCAAAAACCACCCTTGTTACCAACTCATGGGCAACTCCACGTACATCAGAGGAGAACTGTGCACTATAAAGTTTTCTTGGTTGTAATCTTTATAGAAGCAGATTGCCAGCCCTGTCTTCTGCAGCACTGCTGAGTGGGTTGGAACCGACAGCCTTTAGGTTAGTAGCTGAGCGCAAACCAGCGAGAAATCGTCTTCTAGGACCAATTCTTGATTCTCGTTTGTTTTATTTTTTTCTGTCTAAAGGGATGATTCAGACAAACACAGCTTCCAAGACTCAAAAGGATGTCGCCAGAAGGCCACAATTTGTGTCTTCCCGGGGTGTAGAGGAGCTTCTAAAAGGGGCAGGGTAAGTGTCCTGACGCTGCGCTTGCTGGCAGACATTTGAGATGTTCATGCTCCAACCACACATCAGAGCCCTCATGTCTCTGGACTCTGTGTTCTGGAAAGTGTCTGCTGGCATGACGTGCCACATCCTTCTGCATTATCAGTGAATCGGGTGCTTTGTAAGGCAGCCTGATGTGGCTGACATAATACTAGACCAGGAAACCTGTGTTTCCCTCGGCCCAAGATGGCAGTCAGGCGAGTCCCTTAGTATTTCGGCTGTGAACGGCGGGATGAACAGGGTGTGCCTATGAAGTCGTCACGTACACTATTACTGGGTTTTGTTCTGCGCTGGGGTTCTGAGGAGCTTTCGTTTTGCTGTGTGGATTTATAGAGGGGTGGAGCACGTGGGAGGTGGATAAGCTCAGTGTTGAGGAGAAGGAAGGGATGAGGCAGCTGTCTGAGCACAGGCTTTGGGGAAGATAAAGTTGACTAAAGAGATTTGAGGGAGAGTTTTGCTGTTTTGGAATAGGAGTTCAACGTAACTCCCTTCCGCTGACTCATGAAACCACCAGTAAAATCTACATTATTCATCAAAATGTTCAGAGTTGAATATTTTTTTTTCTGGGCGATATGTGATTACGTGTAAATCAATACCAAAAAACCAACCTGCTGCCGTCGAGTCGATTCCGACTCATAGCGACCCTGTAGGACAGAGCAGAACTGCCCCATAGGGTTTCCGAGGAGTGGCTGGTGGATTTGAACTGCCGACCTTTTGGTTAGCAGCCGAGCTCTTAACCACTATGCCACCAGGGCTTCATATGTAAATCAAGGTGTTCTAATTAGGATTTCTTGGTTTTAAGAATTCAAGATATTCCACGAAAAGGAAAGTTAAAGAAAAACGACGTCTTATGAGAATCCAAGAATGGGAACTGAGCTATGTCGGGGCCACACGCATGAGGATTGGTCCTGACTCTGCTTTAGAATCTGAGCCACCTGGGGTCGCAGATCTGGACTGCCCGGGGTCGCATTCCTCTCTGCCACGTGTTGCTGTTGTTAGCTGCCAGAGTCAGCCAGCCCCCGACTCGTGGCGACCCCAGGTATGATGGAGGAAAACACTACCCTGTCCTGGGGCAGCCCCACGATTGCTTGCAGACCAGAACGTGGTGGTTCGCAGGGTTTTCATGGACTGATTTTCAGAAGCACATCGCCAGACCTTTCTTCCTAGCCCATCTTAGTCTGAAAGCTCCACTGAAACCGTTCCGCATCGCGGCAACGCGCCAGCCTCCACTGATTGTGTGGATCTGGACACGTTCACCGTTCTGCAGCGCCTCATCTAAAAAACAGGTGTTAAGAATGGACCTACTCAAGGCTGTTGTGATTTGCATGTGCAAGACAGGACAGTGGCTAGCGCTTCAGAGTGCTCAGGATATATGTGAGCCGCACTGTTACTACCTTTCCTCCTCTGCTATTAACAGACTCAGGGATCCTATCGTATCCCATAGATCCTATATGTTCTGCTCTCTGGCTAATGCTTGACTTATTTATTTGTTTTTATTGTGCTTTAGATGAAGGCTTACAGAGCAAATTAGTTTCTCGTTAAACAGTTGATACAATATTGTTTTGTGACATTGGTTGCCAACCCCTTGATGTGTCAACACCTCCCCTTCTCGACCTTGGGTTCCCCATTTCCATTCGTCCAGCTTTCCTGTAAAAATTTTCAAGTAAAATTTTACTGAAGATCACTCAAAGTGGCTGCAGCAGTATATCAACAGGGAACTGCTAGAAATTCAAGCCGGATTCAGAAGAGGATGTAGAACCAGGGATATCATTGCTCATGTCAGATGGATCCTGACGGAAAGCAGAGAATACCAGAAAGGTGTTTACCTGTGTTTTATTGACTATGCAAATGCATTTAACTGTGGATCATAACAAATTACGGATAACATTGCGAAGAATGGGAATTCCAGAACACTTAATTGTGCTCATAAGGAGCCTGTACGTGGATCAAGAGGCAGTCCTTTGAACAGAACAAGGGGATACTGCGTGGTTTAAAGTCAGGAAAGGTGTGCGTCAGGGTTGTATCCTTTCACCATACTTATTTAATCTATATGCTGAGCAAATAATCCGAGAAGCTGGACTATATGAAGAAGAATGGGGCACCAGGATTGGAGGAAGACTCATCAACAGCCTGCAATATGCAGATGACACAACCTTGCTTGCTGAAAGTGAAGAGGACTTGAAGCACTCACTGATGAAGATCAAAGACCACAGGCTTCAGTATGGATTACACCTCAACATAAAGAAAACAAAAATCCTCACAACTGGACCAATAAGCAGCATCATGATAAGCGGAGAAAAGATTGAAGTTGTCAAGGATTTCATTTGCCTTGGATCCATAATCAACACCCACGGAAGCAGCAGTCAAGAAATCAAAAGATGTATTGCATTGGACAAATCTGCTGCAAAAGACCTCTTTAAAGTGTTTAAAAGCAAAGATGTCACCTTGAAGACTAAGGTGTGCCTGACCCCAGCCATGGTGTTTTCAGTCTCCTCATATGCATGGGAAAGCTGGACAATGAATAAGGAAGACCGAAGAAGAATTGACGCATTTGAATCGTGGTGTTGGCAAAGCATATCGAATATACCATGGACTGCCAGAAGAATGAACAAATCTGTCTTGGAAGAAGTACAACTAGAATGCTTCTTATAAGCAAGAGTGGCAAGATTATATCTCACATATGTTGAACATGTTATCAAGAAGTACCAGTCCCTGGAAAAGAACATCATCCTTGGTAAAGTAGAGGGTCACCAAAAAAGAAGACGACCTTCAAGGAGATGGATTGACACAGTGGCTGCAACAATGGGCTTAAGCATAACAACGATTGTGAGGATGGCGCAGGAGGACCGGGCAGCGTTGCATTCTGTTGGGGTTGCTATGAGTCGGAACCGACTCAGCGGCACCTAACAACAACAAGTTTTAATGTCCCCTCCTGCCTTCTTGTCCTTGCCCCTGGGCTGGTGCACCCATTTGGTCTTGTATACATGGTTGAGCTATGTGTAGTATTGTTTGCTTTATGGGCCTGTCTAACCTTTGGCTGAAGGGTGAACCTCAGGAGTGACTTCAGTACTGAGTTAGGAGGGTGTCTGGGGGCCATACTCTCGGAGTTTCTCCAGCCTCTGTCTGACCAGTAAGTCTGGTCTTCTTTTCTGAGTTAGAATTTTGTTCTCCATTTTTCTCCAGCTCTGTCTGGGACTGTCTATTGTGGTCCCTGTCGGAGTGGGCAGTGGTGATAGCTGGGTGCCATCTCATTGTGCTGACCTCAGTCTGGTGGAGGCTGTGATAATTATGGTCCATGCTTTACTTATTTTTAACTTCAAAACTCCCATCTGCATATCCCTTCAGCCTCATCTCCTGCCACTGCCTAGTTTTCTTGGAATTTCTTCATTCAGATTCCCAAGAATTGGACTCAGATCAGCCTAGCTATCTAAGGTCCCTTCCAGTTGTTTTAACATTCAGGTTAATAAAGTGAAAATAGTGCAGTGTTGGGGGGAAGGAGGAGTCAAGTTCATGTCCTCTTGGAGTTTACATTCCTGTGGATGTGACCATGGAAGTAACTGTTTCAGTCAGGGACAAGTATAAGATGGGGGAAAAAGCCAAGTAAGAGGTTAGGGGTGCTATTTGCATTCAGCTAATGAATGAGATCTTCATAGCTGCTTCTTGGAGTCCCTGAGTGGTACAAACTGTTAAGCATTTGACTGCTAACTGAGAGGCTGGAGGTTCAAGTCCGCCCAGATATCCCTCAGAAGAAAGGCCTGGAGATCTAGTACTGAAAACAGCCATTAAAACCTCTATGAAGCACCGTTCTATGCTGACACATACGGGGGTGCCATGAGGTGGAGTCGACGTAACAGCAACTGGTTTACTGATTTAACTGCTTCTTATTCACTAAAATCGCTCTGGTAGGATGTCTTACCAAATTTTGTTTAAACAGTATTTCTTTAAAGCAACAAAGCTGATTTTAAAAAATAAGTCGTGTAATTTTGACTTTGTAACAATTATATGGGGAAGAGATAGTTTCTTTAACAAATGGTGCTAGCAAAATTGGATATCCGTTTGCAGAAAAATGGAACAAGATCCATACCTCACACCATACACAAAAACCAACTCAAAATGGATCAAAAACCTAAATGTTAAACCTAAAACTATAAAGTTCATGGAAGAAAACATAGGGACAAAGCTAAGGACCCTAATTTATGGCATAAATAGACTATCAAACATAACTAAAAATGTACAAACAAGAGAAGATAATCTACATATCTGGGAGCTCCTAAAAATTAAACACTTATGTTCATCAAAAGACTTCACCAAAAGAGTAAAAAGAGAACCTACAGACTGGGAAAACATTTTTGCAATGGCACATCTGACAAGGGTCTAATCTCTAAAATGTGTAGAAAACTTCAATGCCTCAACAACAAAAAGACAAATAATCCAAATAAAAAACGGGCAAAGGACATGAACAGACACTTCACCAAAGAAGACATTCAGGCGGCTAACAAACACATGAAGACATGCTCATGATCTGTAGCCATTAGAGAAATGCAAATCAACACTACAATGAGTCCCCACCTCACCCCAGCAACAATGGCACTGATCAAAAAAACAGAAGACAACAAATGCCGGTGAGGTTGTGGAGAGATTGGAACTCTTTTTCACTGCTGGTGGGACTGTAAAAATGGCACAACCACTATGGAAAATAGTACGGTGCTTCCTTTAAAAGCTAGAAATAGAAATAACATACGATCTAGCAATCCCACTCCTAGATATATATCCTAGAGAAATAAGAGCTGTGACATGAATAGACATATGCACACCCATGTTCATTGCAGCATTATTCACAATAGCAAAAAGATGGAAACAACCTAAGAGTCCATCAGTGGATAAATGGATAAACAAATTGTGGTACATATATGCAATGGATTACTATGCGACAACAAAGAATAATGAAGAATCCATGAAACATCTCACAACATGAATGAATCTGAAGGACATTATACTGAGTGAAATAAGTCAGTTACAAAAGGACAAATACTATGTGAGACCACAATTATAAAAAGTCAAGAACAGTTTTACGCACAGAAAGAAACATTCTTCAGTGGTTTCCAAGGATGGGGGGGGGAGAGAGAGAGAATCATTTACGAGATAATAGACATGTGTTAGTTCTGGTGAAGGGAAAGGCGCTACGTAACACGGGGGAAGTCAGCACAACATGACCAAGGCAAAGGAAGACACTGAGTGGTACCCACGAATAAAGGGCAACTGCGGTAGATGCTATAACATATACAATCCTGCAACAGCAGTAAGAACAAGTAATTTGTGAAGGGATACATAGGTAGATATGTATGCTAAAGTGGTGTGGAAGGTCATATGGGAGTACACCCACGTGCATACATAGGTATGGTTGTAGATATTTCTATATATGTATTTGTATGTGCTACATGTATATTCATATATATAATAGACCACGTGGGGTCACAGGTATGGAAACGTCTTAGACGTAACCAAACACCTCGAGGGACTGAGTGACTGGGCTTGAAAGCTAAGGACCACAGTCTCGGGGGGACATCTAGGTCAATTGGCATAACAGTTCTTAAAGATACATTCTACATTCTCCTTTGGAGAGTAGTGTCTGGGGTCTTAAAAGCTTTCGAGCAGCCATCTAAGATACAACTATTGGTCTTTTTCCATCTAGAGCAAAGGAGAGTGAAGAAAACCAAAAGACTCAAGGGAGCAATTAGTCCAAAGGACTAATGACCCACATGAACAACAGCCTCCTCTAGCCTGAGACCAGAAGAACTAGATGGTGCCTGGCTACCACTACCGACTACTCTGACCAGGAACACAATAGAAGGTCCCGGTTAGAATGGGTGAAAAATGTAGAACAAAATTCAAATTCATAAAATAGACCAGACTTACTGGTCTGATGGAGACTTGGAGGAACTCCCAAGACTGTCATCCTAAGACATCTTTCTAAATTGGAACTGAAGCCACTCCCAGAGCCCACCTTTCAGCCAAATAATAGACTGTCCTATAAAGTAAACAGCAACACCGTGAGGAATGTGCTCCTTAGAACAATCAACTCTACGGGGCCAAAAGGGCAACATTTGCCCAAAAGCAAAGATGAGAAGGCAGGGAGGGGGCAGGGAAACCGGACCAATGGAAACGAACCCAGGGGAGAAATGGGGAGAGTCTTGACACATTGCGGAGATTGCAACCAATGTCATGGAACAATTTGTGTATGAATTATTGACTGGAAAACAAATCTGCTGTGTAAACTCTGACCTAAAGCACAATAAAATTTTCAAAAAACAAAGCGTGTGGGTTTTCCTGACGCCAAGCTGTACGGTTCTTTCTGTGCACATTAATTGTCGAGAGAAGACATTGGTTTGTGGCATTTCCAAGTATCTCATGTCGTCAGCCCGTAGTCTGTCTCAACAGTTTGCATGTCACGGTTGTCTCACGCTTGTCCTTCTATTCTTTTCCCTGCCAGAAACATCTTCCTCATCACTCCCATAGTCCAGCATCTGCATAGCCCAGCTCCACCGCCACTTTTCCCATAAAAACTTTACTGGCCAGTGCATTTTTTAAGCACAATTACTAGTACATCTCCACCAGGAATATGTGGAGCCCTGGTGGCGTACTGGTTAAGAGCTCGGCTGCTAACCAAAAGGTTGGCTGTTCAAATCCACCAGCTGCTTTTGGGAAACCCTCCGGGGCAGTTCTTCTCTGTCCTGTAGGGTCACTATGAGTCGGAACCGGCTCGACGGCACCTAATAACGACACTGCTACATCTCTACCAGGATTATGTAGAGATACAGTCCAAAGAAAATTACAGAAACAAACATCCTGAATTTCTCAAGGAAACCCTGGCTTAGTGGCCGGAAGTTAAGGACAGAATGTCCCTTGGGCATATGGAGCAGAGAGCCAAACGAATCTTTACTCTTTCGTATTTGTAGCTGTGAGCCGGCACCATCCCCGTCTGTAACCTCGAACGTTCCTCCGTTGGACCATCCCTCTCTGCCCCTAAATGGATATAAGGTAATGGCTTTTTTATACTTCGGTGGGTGAATGTTTTGAAGGTGGGGAAGAGTGCTTTGGTACAAGAGTGTGTATTTGCGTGTTCGTATAATTGCTTCCAGAACTCTTGGAGCAAAATTCAAAGGAAGAAATCTGAGTGGTGATGACACCCCCCTCTCCTTCCCCAGTTTCAGCCAACCCTGTCGGGCACCTCAGGATTGACAGGCTCGGCCACACGCCATCTCATTGGGGCAGATCCTCGTAATAGCCCTGTGAGATAGATAAATCTATGACTTTTAAAAAAAATTGATGCCAGGTTCACATAATATAAAACTAACCATTTTGAAGTGGACAGTTCGGTGGCATTGATTAATTTCAGTATGTTGTGCAACCACCACCTCTATCTAGTTCTAAACAATTTTCATCAGCCCTAAAGGAAAACCCGCCCCTAGTCAGCCGTTAAACGGTTAATCCCTTCCTCGCCCACCCTCTGCCCATCCTTGGCAACCACTAAGCTTTTTTTGGTCTCCATGGATTTACCTATTTTGGATTTTTCCTATAAATGGAATAAGTATCTCTGTTTTAAGAACAGGGGCCCTAGTGGTACAGTGGTTAAAGCGCCCAGCTGCTAACTGAAAGGTCCGCAGTTCAAACTCACCAGCTGCTCCAAGGGAGAAATATGTGGCAATCTACTTCCGTAAAGATTTGTAACCTTGGAAACCTATGGGGTTGCTATGAGTTGGAATCAACTCAACGGCAATCAGTTTGGTTTATTTTAAGAACAAGTAAACTAGAACTCAGAGAGTAAAAGTGACTTGTCCACTGTTGTTGTTAGGTGCCGTCAAGTCGGTTCTGACCCGTAGCAACCCTGTGTGCAACAGAATGAAACACTGCCCCGTCCTGTGCCATCCTCACAGTCGTTGTTATGTTTGAGCCCATTGTAGCAACCGCTGTGTCAATGCATCTCGTTGAGGATCTTCCTCTTTTTCACTCACCATTTACTTTACCAAGCATGATGTCCTTCTCCAGGGACTGGTCCCTCCTGATAACATGTCCAAAGTAGGTGAGATGAAGTCTCTTCATCCTCTCTTCTAAAGAGCACTCTGGCTGTACTTCTAAGACAGATTTGCTCATTTTTCTGGCAGTCTGTGGTATACTCAATATTCTTCACCACCACTATACTTGAAAGGCATCGATTCTTCTTTGGTCTTCCTTATTCATTGTCCAGCTTTCACATGCATATGAAGCGATTGAAAATACAATGGCTTGGGTCAGATGCACCTTAGTCCTCAAAGTGACATCTTTGCTTTTTAACATTTTAAAGACGTCTTTTGCAGTAGATTTGCCCAAAGCAATAATACATCCTTTGATTTCTTGACTCCTGCTTCCATGGGCGTTGACTGTGGATCCTTGACAACTTCAATCTTTTCTGTTTTTCATGATGTTGCTTATTGGTCCTGTTGTGAGGATTTTGGTTTTCTTGATGTTGAGGTGTGATCCATACTGAAGGCTGTGGTCTTTGACTTCCAGCAAGCAAGGTTGTGTCATTTGCATATCCCAGGTTGTTAATGAGCCTTCCTTCAATCCTGATGCCGCATGCTTCTTCATATAGTCTAGCTTCTCGGGTTATTTGCTCAGTATACAGATTGAATAAGTATGGTGAAAGGATCCAACCCTGACGCACCCCTTTCCTGATTTTAAACCACGCAGTATCCCCTTGTTGTGTTCAAACGACCACCTCTTGGTCAGTCCATTAGTTGGAGTTAAAAAGCAGGTTTCTGTGGAAGTCAGACAAATGGTGCCCCATCCAAATGGTTGGGTGAGATTATCCCTGTGTCGTCTGCCCCCCTCATGAGTGCTCCAGCTGTGGGTGCAGGCAGAGCTCTGCTTGGGCTCCAGGTACCTCTGATCCTGCCCTGGTTCAGGAGCATTAGGCCAGGAATTCGCCACATCACTGGACTCAGTCACATACGTGGGGCCTCCCTTTGCCTTCCATAGCCATGATGGGTTGTTGGCCTTCCATCTGCCTGAACAGATGGCCTCCGGTGCTTTTCTGGTCACCCCTGGAGTGAGCTGCCAGAGGTGGCACCCCTGAGCCGGCTTATCCCACCTGCTGATCCCACCGAGGCCTGGCAATGATTCTCCATGGCCTAGGGGGCCACACGTGTGGACATACCATGCTTGAAATGTATCCTGTTTCACATTAAAAAAAATAATTTTTTTTTTTAGTTGTCAATAATCGGTGACCAACTTCCAGAGTATACCACTATAAGTGAGAGCTTTAAAGCCTCCATGAAAAATTTCAAGATTGAAAAGATAAAGAAGATCCATAACCCAAAGCTGTTGGATGCTTTTCAAAGGTCAGTGGCTGCTTGAGCTGATTTCCTTACATAAAGTTAGCAGGAATTACTTAAGGTCTGTTCTTTGAGATTTGTATTCACCGATTGATTTTAGTCACCAACAGTTTCTTCAATCTCTGGTCATTTTTTCGTCACGTAAACCTGAGCTTCTCTCTTTCAGCTTTATAATTTCACAATCAAGTAATTGTATGGGTGTATCATGTAAAAGTTTTTATAAATATGCTTTTCACAGCTACTGCCTTAATGTTCATAACTTCATTCTGAAAGCTGGTACAAGAAGATTTGACCACGATTAGACTTTAGCTGGGATTAATGTTATTAACCAGAGTGGGAGAGGGGAGTTCTCGGTATTAAGTCTCCTGTTTCCTGTATTAGGAAAAAATCGAAGATGAAGAATCCCAACGAGAGAATCCTGTTTTCTGCAGCGAACCGCAGCCATGTGGATTCTATCTGTGCGTATAACTTCGACTGGACCTTACACGGCACTCATGACACCAGATACGGAAGAGGTTTGTGCTGGAATGGAGAAGGCTAATTAGTGGAGTTGTAGTTCAGGCGCTAGAATGTTTTTACTATAAGATGTATGTAATTATTTTGCTTTACCAGCATATCCAGGCTTTAGCAGTTGTCTTGGGGTTCTCAAAGAAACAGAATCGTTGAGATATACGTATATATATCACCGATAGAGAAAGAAAGAGAGACACATTGATTTACTTCGTGGAATTTGTTTACGCGATTGTGGGGTACCAGCAAGTCCCAAATCTGTAGGTCAGGTGACAGGAAAAGTGAGGTGAGAATTCTGCCAAAATGTCTATTTATAGTCTAGAGGCACAGTACACCCTAGGGAAACTTCCTTTTTGCTCTTAAAGCCTTCAACTGATGGACTGATTACATTACATTAGACTACATTATGGAAGGTGATTACATTATATGAGATTACATTAAAGCCCGGGTGGTGCAAACAGTTAAGCACTGAGCTGCCAGCTGAATGGTTGGTGGTTTGAACCCAAGCAGAGGCTCTTCAGAAGACAGGCCTGGTGATCGCCTTCCAAAAGGTCACAGGCATGAAAACCCTATGGAACAATTCTACTCTGCACACATGGGGTTGCCATGAGTTGGAATCAACTCAAAGGCAGCTAACAACCACAGACTACATGAAATGGAAGGTAATTTGCTTTCATTAAGGCCAGCTGACTTCATCACATGTAACTACTCCATAACAGCATCTAGTCTAGTGTTTGGCCAGACAACTGGGAACCATAGCCTAGCCAAGCTGACACATACAATTAACCATTACAGCAGTCTGCAGTCATCACCCAGTTCTGGCCATGGTCTTCCTGACTCATGTCCACGCCTGCCTGTGCTTGCAGACCACTCCATCTGCTGTATGCAGTCATCACCCAGTTCTGGCCGTGGTCTTCCTGACTCATGTCCACAGTTGCTCATGCTTGTAAACCACTCTGCTGTCTGCAGTCATTAGTCATATCTTTCTGTGGTCTTCCTGACTATGTCCACGCCTGCCTGTGCTTGCAGACCACTCCATCTGCTGTATGCAGTCATCACCCAGTTCTGGCCATGGTCTTCCTGACTCATGTCCATGCTTGCCCATCCTTACAAGCCACTCCATCTGCTGTCTGCAGTCTTCACCCAGTTCTGGCCATGGTTTTCTTGACTCAGGTCCACGCCTGGGAAGCCAAGTGAAGCAGCCTTCTGTTGCCACTGATGGGTTCTAACTAAAAATGGGGAGAAGGCCCTCTCCCCATCCCAGCCATGCTGTATCACTGGGGGCCTGAGGTATCACAGGTCTGCCCCCACACAAAATCTCTTCAGCTTTTCCTCTTTGTTCCTGAACTCCTGCATGCAACTCTTCAAAAAACAAACCACTGCTCATCTTTGTGGAATTTATCACAGTTTCATATAGGCTAAATTCGTATGGCTAACATTAAATTCATACACATCCTAAAAAAGCATGAAGCCTAGTAGTCAGTCATACCTATCATCAAACCTCAACATTTTCTATATGAAGTGGAGAGTGGTGACTTCAGGGATTTCCACAAGAGCACCAGGTGTGTTAAAGGTTCCTTTCTCATCATTTTTCCTTATATAAGAATTATTTATCAAGGGGGTGTATTGAAGTCTCTACATCTAAAGACAAGAGCTGCTTGCTTTTTAGAAGATGTCTCCCCAACAGTTGTACATATTCCATATTTTATTAAGCCCATCTTACGCACCAGGCACCATCTTACATTCTGGGGATGCAGACTTTTCCCGTGGAGCTAACATTCTAAGCTGTGCTGAACAATATGGTAGCCACTAGCCATATGTGGCCATTTAATTTTTTTTAAATACTTTGTTTTATTTTAGTTTTGTTGTTCTTGTTGAGAATATACTCAGCAAAACATATACCAAGTCAACAGTTTCTACATGTCCCATTCAGTGACACTGATTGCGTTGAGTTGTGCAACCATTCTCACCCCCCTTTCTGAGTTGTTCCTACTCCATTAACATAAACTCTCTGCCCTCTAAGTTTCCTATCTAATCTTTCCAGTTGCTATTGTCGATTTGATTCCATATAGATAAATCTTAAAAGAGCACAATGCTCAAGGGAGACAGTCATTACTATTTAAGCTAAACTATTGTTTCATTTTAAGAAGACTTTGGGGGATATTTTTGGTTTAAGGTTTAAAGATTATCTCAGGGCAATAGTTTCAGGGGTTCATCCAGCCTCCATGGCTCCAGAAAGCCTGGAGTCCATGAGAATTTGAAATTTTATTCTGCATTTTCCCCCTTTTGATCAGGACTCATCTGTGGAATCTCTGATCAAAATTTCAGTAATGGCAGCTGAGCACCATCCAGTTCTTCTGGTCTCATGGCAAAAGTGGCAGTTGTTCATGGAGGCAATTAGCCACACATTCCATATCCTCCTCCTATTCCTGACTCTTTCTTCCTCTGTTACTCCGGGCGAATAGAGACCAATTGCTGTGCCTAGCCATTTAAGTTTAAATTAATAAAAATTCAATAAAGTTAAACATTTAGCTCCTCATTTGCACTATCCACATTTCAAGTGCTCAGTAGCTACACACTGGTTATGGTATTGGACAGTGTGGATATAAAACATTTCCACCAGCCCAGAAATTTCTATTAGCAGGTGTCTTAGTTATCTGGTGCTGCTGTAACAGAAACACCACAAGTGGATGGTTTTAATGAAGAGAAGTTTATTTCCTCCTAGTTAAAGTAGGCTAAAAGTCCAAATTCAGGGTGTCAGGTCCAGGGGAAGGCTTTGTCTCTCTGTTGGCCTTCTTCTCTTCTGTGTTCCCCTGGACTAGGAGCTTCTCTGCTCAGGGACCCCGGTCCAGAGGATGCGCTCTGCTCCCAGCACTGCTTTCTTGATGGTATGAGGTCCCCCTCTTCTCTCTGCTCACTTCTGTCTTTTATATCTCAAGACTTTGCCTCAGGTACAATCCAATCTTGTAGACTGAGTCCTGCCTCACTAACACAACTGCCGCCCATCCTCCCTCATTAACATCATAGGGGCAGGATTTACAACATATAGGAAAATCACACAATACCAGGAATCATGGCCCAGCCAAACTGATACACACATTTTTGGGGGGACATAATTCAATCCATGACAGCAGGAAACCCTGGTGGCGTAGTGGTTAAGAACTACGGCTGCTAACCAAAAGTTGGCAGTTCAAATCCACCAGACACTCCTTGGAAACTCTATGGTGGTTCTACCCTGTCCTATAGGGTCGCTATGAGTCGGAATCGACTCTATGGCAATGGGTTAGGTTTTTTGTTTTTGTTTTTTTTAATGGTTTCTCCAACAAATTAATAACACATAAAAAATGAAGGGAGTGTTGTCGAATAAAATGGACTTAAGAGGCCTAACCACCAAATGCAGCATATGACCCTCCTTTGGCTCCTGATTAGAACAGACTACTTGTGTAAAAGGACATCTTTCAGACAATCGGAGAAATTTACATGTGGATAGCTTATTAGATATTTAGGAACCATTGTTAATTCTGCTTTGTGTGCTAATGACATGGAGGTTGGTTATGTATAAAGAACTGCATGGAAAAAAAGCACCATGTTTTGACAATGTGATCCTGGTACATCAATTGATTGAATGAACGAAAAACGGAATCAAAGTAGATTGCAGAAAAGCAGCATGTTATGAAGTTGAAGTGAGATCTCTAGGACAAAGAAAAGCTAGCTAGGCCAAAAACTAAAAAAAAGTCGGGAGGAGAGTGCTTGGGTAAGACAGGAGCTTCACAAAGGCCAGGGGAGGCTGGAGACAGCATGGCACGTTTAAGGAGCTGGCAGAAGTCATGTGGTGGAAGTGACAAAGAGGAGGCTGGAGCTGTAAGCTGAGGAAGATCCTGAAAGCCCTTGCAATTCCTGTTAGGGGATAGATTTTTATCTAGAGGGCGCTGGTCACCACCCGACGGCTTTAGAAGGTGAATGACCCGGACTGGAGGTGGAGAGACCCATGGGGATGCATCAAGAGTCCAGGCCAGAAATGAGGGTGTCCTGGGCCAACGTGGTGGCAGTGGGGACGAAGAGGATGCTGCGGTTCAGGAGGTCTATTCCTTGAGAGGGGTGTTTGCAACAGCAAAACAGTTCAGGTCTTAAGAGTGGGCTACAAGGTTGGGTCAGGGTTGGATCATTGAAGCAAATGTACAGTGCAAATTATATAAGCTTTGATTAAAAAACCCCTGAAGTTACTTACAGCGATGGTTTTTCTTTTCCGAATGAACAATGATAAAGACATCCTCCAAAGCTCTTTAATAGCTGCCTGAAGAATCAATTTTTCACTGATGTCCCAAGTCTTTGATTCAGTTAGCATTGATAAGCACAGTCATCAAATATTCAAATCAACATTCAGACTTCCTTCCAAAATAAAAAATTCAGTTGAACGAGTATAAAAGTAATTTGGTGGCGTGAAAATGTATGTACAACTATCTTCAGATTTTGAAAAAGAGGTATTATGGCTTTATCAAGCAATAAGAATGCCCCTTGAAGGGAAAAAGGAATAGAAACGCCAGACTGTTGATTTCATTCCATTTGCTTTAGGTCAAATCTGTTTTACTGATAATTCCCTAGCATTTCTCTTACAGCTTCTGCATGCTTAACTGTAAAAATTTCACTTATCTCGTAGTGCTAGCTTTCTGGAATGCAGGTAAGAATCTGAAAAAGTGAATAGCTATGTTATGAGTAGTCTAAGGAGTGGTTGCAAAATTCCTCTACTGAAGATCATGTATGTTTATCCTTGGGAGCCCCTCAGAATCTATTTGGTCTTATTTTGTAGATGGTGTTTTTTTCTCAGGAGTCGGGCAAAGAGATGCTAGAAGCAGGAAGCAAGAAGCTTTTCAGGGAGGAATGAGAAAAAAATATATCTGCAAAACACGAACACAATAATGTAACACCTTTTCCCATTCTGGAGCTATTAGTGTAAGAGTATAGTCCTATCCACTCAGTAACTCAGAGGGCATCCCTGTATTACAATACAGTTTAGTGGTAGAATTAACAAATTCTGGGTGAGAGACCCAGGTTCGATTTCTGGCCAATGTACCTCGTGCACAGCCACCACCATCTTTTAAGTATAAAGAAAAGTTTTTAAGTATTTGTAAGGGAATGTTAAGGAGCCCTGGTGGTGCAGTGGTTAAGTACTCAGCGTCTAACCGAAAGGCCACTGGTTCAAACCCACCAGCCTCTCTTTGGGAGAAGGATGTGGCAGTCTGCTTCCGTAAAGATTTACAACCTAGGAAACCCTATGGGGCAGTTCTTCTCTGTCATACAGGGTCGCTATGAGTCGAAAATCGACTTGTCATCACCCAACAACAAGGTAATGTTGACGTATGTTTAGTAAACACTCATCAACTGATTATGTGTAAATATTCCTAGAAACTACAGAGCTTCTTTCATAATTATTCTTGATTTTCTCTTTCTCTGATTATTTCTAGGAAATTACTTCACCAAAGAAGCCATCTATTCCCACAAAAATTGCCTGTGTGATGACAAAAACATAGTTATGTTTGTAGCCCGCGTCCTGGTTGGGGATTTCACTGAAGGAAATATGACATACACACACCCTCCTCGCAGATTTTGTGACCCGGAGACTCGGTATGACAGCTGCGTGGATACCAGGTTGAATCCTTCGGTTTTCATCATCTTTCAGAAAGATCAGATGTATCCAGAGTATGTGATTGAGTACACTGAAACAGACAAAGCCTGTGTGATTAGTTAGATACGATGACTGCGGCATCCTAGTGGACCAAATTGAACCCAGTTGCCCCGGATAAGAGTTACACTTTTACATTTTTCGCACCTAGTTATATGTCTTCAATCGGTGGTTCCCAAGCTTGGCTGCCTATCTGAGTCACCTGGTATATCCGTTGCCTAGGGCTGCCGTCAGAAAGTAGGTGGTGGCTTTATACAACAGAGATTCATTGTCTCACAGCTCCGGAGGATGGGAGTCCAAGATCAGGGTATCAGCCATGTTGATTCCTTCTGAGGACTCTGAGAAAGAAACTATTGCCTGCTCTTTCCCAGCTCCTGGTGGCTCCAGGCATTCCTTGACTTGTAGCTGCAGCGTCACATGGCGTCCTTCCTCTGTCTCTGTGTCTCTCCTCCTCTTTTATAAGGACCCGAGTCACATAAGATTAGGGCCCACCCTAGCCCAGTATGACCTCATGTTAACCTAACTGATAACATCTTCAAAGACTCTACTTCCACACAGGGTAACATTCAAAAGTACTGCGTTAGGACTTCAACATATCTTTTGGGGAGACACAATTCAATCCATAACCTACCACTGTTGAGTCGATTTCAACACATAGTGACCCTATAGGACAGAGTAGAACTGCCCCATAGGGTTTCTAAGGCTGTAAATCTTTATCGAAGCAGACTGGCACATCTTCCTCCCAAGGAGAGGCTGGCAGGTTCAAATTGCTGACCTCCTGTTCGTAGCCGAGCACTTTAACCCTGTGCCGCCAGGGCTCCATTCAATCCATTGTTGCTGTAAGGTGCCATACAGTTGGTTCCGACTCGTAACTACCCTATGAACGAAACACTGCCCAGTCCTGCACCATCCTCACAATCGTTATGTTTGAACCCATTGTTGCAACCATTGTATCAATACATCACATTGAGGATCTTCCTGTTTTTGCTGACCCTCTACCAAGCATGATGTCATTCTCCAGGAACTGTTCCTCCTGATAACATGTCCAAAGTATGTGAGACGTAGTCTTGCCATCCTCGCTTCCAAGGAGCATTCTGGTTGTACTTCTTCCAAGACAGACTTTTTCATTCTTCTGCCAGTCTGTTGTATATTGAATATTTGTTGCCAACACCTTAATTCAAAGGCATCAGCTCTTCTTCGGTCTTCCTTTTATTCATTGTCCAGCTTTCACATGCATATGAGGCAACTGAAAACACCATGGCTGAGGTCAGGCGCACCTTAGTCCTCAAACTGATACGTTTCCTTTTCAACACTTTAAAGAGGTTTCTTGCAGCACATTTGCCCAATGCGATGTGTCCTTTGATTTCTTGACTGCTGCTTCCGTGGGCGTTGATTGTGGATCCAAGTAAAATGAAATCCTTGAAAACTTCAATCTTTTCTCTGCTTGTTATGATCATGATGTTGGCTTATTGGTCCAGTTGTGAGGATTTTTGTTTTCTTTATATTCAGGTATGATTCATATTGAAGGCTGACATCTTTGATTTTCATCAGTAAGTGCTTCAAGTCCTCTTCACTTTCAGCAAGCAAGGTTGTGTCATCTGTATTTTGCAGGTTGTTAATGAGTCTTTCTCCAATCCTAATGCTGTGTTCTTCTTCATATCGTCCAGCTTCTCAGATTATTTGCTCAGCATACAGATAAAATAAGTATGGTGAAGTAATACAACCCTGACACATATCTTTTCTGATTTTAAACTAGTCAGTATCCCCTTGTTCTGTTGGAACAACTGCCTCTTTGTCTATGTACAGGTTCCTCATGAGCACAATTAATTGATCTGGAATTCACATTCTTTGCAATGTTATCCATCATTTGTTACGATTTTATGATTCACAGAGTCAAATGCCTTTGCGTAGGCAATAAAACACAAGTAAACATCTTTCTGGTATTCTGTGCTTTCAGCTAAGACCCATCTGACATCAGCGATGATATCCCTTGTTCCATGTCCTCTTTTGAATCGGGCTTGAATTTCTGGCAGTTCCCTGTCGATGTACTCCTGCAACCATTTTTGAATTATCTTCAGCAAAATTTTACTTAATGTGTGATATTAATGATATTGTTCGATAATTTCTGCATTCCATTAGATCACCTTTCTTTGGAATGGGCACAAATATGGATCTCTTCCAGTCAGTTGGCCAGGTAGGTGTCTTCCAAATTTCTTGGCATAGATGAGTGAGCACTTCCTGTGTTGCATCCGTTTGTTGAAACATCTTAATTGGTATTCTGTCAATTCCTGGAGCCTTGTTTTTCCCTAATGCCTTCAGTGCAGCGTGGATTTCTTCCTTCAGTCCTCTCGGTTCTTGATCATATACTATCTCCTGAAGTGGCTGAATGTTGACCAATTCTTTTTGGTACAGGAACTCTGTATTTTCCTGCCATCTTCTTTTGATGCTTCCTGTCTTGTTCAATATCATAGAATCCGTCAATATTGCAACTTGAGGCTTGAATTTTTTCTTCAGTTCTTTCATCTTGAGAAATGCCAAGTGTGTTCTTCTCTTTTGGTTTTGTATCTCCAAGTCTTTGCACATTTCATTATAACACTTCAAAAGTGAAGTTGTCTTCTCGAGCTGCCCTTTGAATCTTCTGTTCATCTCTTTTACTTCATCATTTCTTCCATTTGCTTTAGCTACTCTACGTTCAAGAGCAAGTTTCGGAGTCTCTTCTGACATCCATTTTGGTCTTTTCTTTCTTTCCTCTTTGTAATGACCTTCTGCTTTCTTCATGTATGATGTCCTTGATGTCATCCCAGAACTCATCTGGTCTTCGGTCATCGGCGTTCGATGGGTCAAATCTATTCTTGAGATGGTCTCTAAATTCAGGTGGGATATACGCAATCCACAATACCTGGTAATCTCTTAATCCTGATGCCCAGACCCATTAAATCACCAAGGTGCAGGTGAGAGCCAGGCAGCAGTATGGTTTATAGATCCCAGGTCAATCCCATGTGCAGCAAAGCTTGGGAACCACTGCCTTCGATGCAATTGTTCAAGGCTGATTTCTTAACTTTCTTTAATTGTGCAACCATTCTCTTTGTTTATTGTACAGTGTGGTTTTTTTTTTTAAGGTTAAATTGAATGAAAATTAATTTAAGAAATTTGAGGGAATTCTAAAAATGTCTATTGAAAGAAGGACAGAAGACATTACAGCCTTAGATGGAAGGTCGAAACTGGGGAAAAAATATTTGGGGCAAGCTGGGGAAAAAAGGCAATTTAAATGCAATTACAGACATACCGCAGTCCTGTGCCATATCTTTGTGATGAAACGTTCTAGGCACACACTTATTTATCTCGAAGTTTATTTTCGGGCAGACTCCGTACAGGTTGACTCTTCACTCTGTGTAACAAAAAGCTGCCAAGTGTGGTGCAGAGAAGCAACCAGCTGGAGTTCTTGCCCATTTGGGCTCTTTGTACAATTATGGCAACGGAGATATTTATCTTCTACTTAATATGATTGCAGAGAGGAAATCTTTTTCAGATCAGGCTTTCTGTGTTTTGGGGGGATTGCTACATTCCCAGGTGTTTTGAGAAATGTTGTCTCCTCTCAGCAGGAGAATGAGCTCCAGTAACCAGATTCATACAAGCATAACTTATAAACAGGAGTGCTACTGTAGTCATTCGATGCCACAGATAAGGCTCACCCTTATACTACTAACCAGTACCTACTCCAGTTTCTGTATACAAGTAAATGGAAATCCAGGAGTCCTCCTTGAGTCCCCCTCTCCCTAAACAGTCCCCTCTCATCTACGTGGTCCCCATGCCTAGGTTTACCTCATAAACATCTCTTTATCCCCTTCTAAATTGTCCTCTATTTAGCAGAAAGAATGGACTTTTTTTTTTTTTAAATTAATAATGGTCTTTTAAAAACACAAATGTGATTAAGCCTTTAGGACAGAGTTCAAAATCATTGCTATAGCCCTACATAGCCTCTCCCTCCCTACCCCTGTCGTTTCTTCCAGCCCCTTGGCGCCCCGCTCTTCGCCTAGCTCAATCGTTCTCAACTCACACCCCTGCATTTTTCTTTTTCTTAATGGCAACAACTTTGTAATACCCCCTTTATTACCCTGAAATGCAATTCATAGGTAAAATACTCTCATCAGTCACTATAACAGGGAAATAAAAGGAGTGCGGAAGGCAGGTGCTGGCCCTGCCTGTAAGGAACAAATGTGTACTTCAAAGAAGGTGGGAACTCAGAAGCTATTTTGTTCGATTGGGAAAATCAAAAGGTAGGGATACGAGTGGACATTAGAATAACTAGTGATGCAATAATTTATTTGCATATGGTAATACTTATTTTTATATGATAAAAGAACGAAACAACCTTACTTGAAATAAAGATAATACGCAAGAAAATTTATAGACTGTCGAAGTGAAGAGCACACAGAGCTAGGATATTCTTGCAGACGAGCTATAGTCAGACTAGAATGTCCAGTGAGACATTCAAAATTCGTATAGGGTACAGAGTCACTCTTTATTGTTGGAGACTGTCCAGCGTATTGCAAGATGTTCAGTGATACGTACTGGCTCTCCCACATTAAATGCCAGGGCACCCCCACCCCCAGTCACGGTGGCAACCGCAAATCCTATCAGACTATTGACCCTTTTTAGAAAATATAGATATTTTGTAACATCCCTTTGCTGTCCTGAGAGAATTCATAGGTGATATTTGCACACATGAATTTCAAAAAAATCAATTTAATGCCCAAGGTCTATTATAATGGCGAAGTCAAGGAAAGGAATTTGTAATGACAATTATGTAAATTTCAGGATGTAAATGCTCAGGTATGACTATGCTGTAAAACATCATAAACAGCCATATGTTTACCCTTAGTTGTCATGAACAGGATTGCATTTAAGAGTCGATAAGAGGCTGCCGTGTAAAGAAGTACAGGAAAATGCAAGATTAAAGACTACAAGAAACTCCAGTATTAGGGCACGTCATAACGCCATATACCTTATCTGCATACGGTAAGGGAAAGAGCGGAATTCTCTTACGGAAATAAGGATAATAGGACAAGCCACATTACAGATTGTCCTGATGGCTTGTATCCTCTCAGACGAGCTGTAGGTCCTACACAGATGTCCTGGCGGACATTAGAAAGTCGTATGGGGTACAGAACAGTTCTTCCTCGTGTGGGAACAGCCCCCACACTGCAAGACACCTGTTATCCCTGGCTACATCCACTCAATGCCAATAACAGCCCCCCTGATTATGAAACCAGCAACACGCCCAACAATTTCCAGACTACCACACGTGAGAACCACTGACCTAGTTAATACCTAAGTTAATATCCTTAACCGGTTGCCATGCAGTTGATTCTGACTCATGGCGACCCATGGGTGTCAGAGTCTACCCAGAGGCACTTGGAAGAAAGGCCTGGCAATTCACTTTTAAAAGGGTGAAAACCTTGTGGAGCACAGTTTACTCAGATGCACGTGGGGTAGCCATGATGCCAACTCAACGCCAACTGGTTTTTTTTTCTTTTTTTTACTTCCATGAGGTTTCTAGGTTGTCAGATCCTTGTCTCCCAAACCACAGGTTTTTAAAATACTTTGCGCCTTGCTTTGTTCATTTTTAGCATTTATCTAACATGAAATTGTCTGCTTTTCACTTTAGAATGTAAGCCCCATGTGGGCAGTCTAGATCTATCCAGTTTGTCATGCCACACCCAAAGCCTACCCAATTTTGGTGTTTGATCCAGTTGGTGTCCTACAAATTTTGTTGATTAAATTAAGCTCAACTATTTGTATTTCAGTAGTTAAGTTGGATTTCCTCTGTTCCTCTTCAAGCTTAATCTCAGACCATTTAATAAAAAGAAGTACATACTAATTTTGCTTTGCTGCCTTTCTCTGCTCATCTTCCAAGTACCTCCAGAAAAGATAATCGACCACAGACACCAGTTAATTGAGGGGGCACGCATGACGGGTTTTGCCCCTTCTAGTTTTCACTTCCAATGGAGCCCTGGTGGCGCAGTGGTTAAAGCACTCGGCTGCTAGCCGTAAGGTCATCAGCTCAGCCGCTGTTCTGCAGGAATCTACTTCCGAAAGATTACAGCCTTGGAAACCCTGTGGGAGCAGTTCTGCTCTCTCCCATAGGGTCACCAGGAATCGCAATTGACTCGACAGCAACCCATGTGGTTTTTTGGTTTTCCCTTCCACGGCTCCCTGCCCAGGGAGCAGCAGCCTTTAGCACCCAGCGGGGCAAGGGAGAACGGGGACATGGAGCTACACCTGGTGTCTTGGTGCCCAGTACTGTTGACAAAAATACCACAAGTGGGTGGCTTTAAAGAACAGAAGTTTATGTTCTTACAGTCCTGGAGGCTGAAAGTCCAATCAGGGTCTCAAGCCATGTTGATTCCCACCATTAAAATCCCTAAAAACTGGTGCTCACCCTGAAGGGTGCCTGGCACAGTGTCCTGGGGTGGAAGCCTGTCCCTGGCAACTCAGTATTGGGGGGACCCCACTGTCCCTGCCTGGCCCCATGTCCGGGGTACCCCACTGTCCCTGCCTGACTCTGTAAGGGGGGTGGACCCCACCATCCTTGCCTGACCCCATGTCTGGGGGTACCTCACTGTCCCTGTCTGCCTCTGTGTGGGTTGGCCCACTCTGTCTCTGACTCTATGTGGGGGTGGCCCCCGCCGTTACTGGCCGGCCCTGTGTCTAGGGGTACCCCACTGTCCCTGCCGGACTCCATGTGTGGTGGCCCCTGACGTCCGTGCTAGCACCGTGTGGGGTGGCCCCCGCCGACCTCAACTAGTCTGGGGGGTGACCTCCGCTGTCCCCAGCCGGCCCCATGTGAGGGTACCCCACTGTCCCCGCCATCCATGTGTGGGGTGGCTCCAGGCCCCCTCGCCAAGAGCCTGGCCACCGTCCCGCCCCCCTCCCTCGCAGGCGGGTCCCTCCGCCAGCTGCTGTGGCGGGGTGGAGCCTGCGCGCCTGATCCGAGTCGGTGGGCCTAGCAGGCGGCATGGCGGAGCCCACGCTGTGCTCTTTCCTCACCAAAGTGCTGTGCGCGCACGGCGGCCGCATGTTCCTGCGCGACCTGCGTGCGCACGTGGAGCTGACGGAGACGCAGCTGCGCGCCGTGCTGCAGGCGGCCGGGCCCGCGCTCTACCTTCTGCAGGACGTGGCGGGGCCCGAGGGCCTCCTGCTGCAGGACGCGGCCGGACCCGAGGGCCTCGGCGGCGACGACGCAGCCGCGGCCTGCAGGGTGGTGGCCGTCTCCTCCGCGCGCCTCTGCGCCCGCTACCAGCGCGCCGAGTGCCCAGCCTGCGACCAGCTGCACCTTTGTCGTCGCCACATGCTGGGCAAGTGCCCGCACCGCGACTGCTGGTGAGCGGGGGACGTGGACCCGCGCAAGGGGAACTGGGCCACTCGGAAGGGCCGGGGGGGTTGGGGCCCTGCGTTCGCCACCCCGGCAGCTCCGAGGAGGCCTTCCTTGAGCTCCAGGTCCGTTGTGGAAGGAGGGGCATAGCCTCCCCATCTGGATTTCGTACCCCTCCCCTGCCCGGGGGCCCCCACATCATGGCCGGGTTAATTCAGAGTAGGACTCTGCTTTCCTTTACTCCAGGCGCCCTTTGGGGGGAGTTGGGTACTCGAGGGGAGCCATGGGCCTTGTCCCCAGAAGCTGCCCATTTTCTCCGTAACCACAGAGCTGTGCAGAGCCGGCCTGTGGCTGCGGGTTTGAGAACCTCGAGCTAGTCTGACCCCGAGGAAGCGGAGACATGGCAGCTGGGGGCTGGAGGAGGTTGGGCGTTACTGACTTCTGGAGCTGAGGTTGGAGGTGCCCCCGGACTCTCTATTCCACGCACCACACCCCAGCGACTTCCTTTGTTATTGTAGCCCCCAGAGTGGCGGTGGAGGGCTGCGCCTGTGGTAGCTGTTGGGGCGGAGAAGGCGAAGTGCAGCCCCTACGGTGTCCACTTGAGGTCAAGCTAGGTGTGGTGGGAGGGAGGGACGGGAGCCCTTGACTTAAAAGCATTGTCATTTAAAATGAAGGGAGTTGCTTCAACACAGATTCTTTGTTGTTGCTGTGAGTGGATTGCGACTCATGGTGACCCCATGTGTGCGGACTAGAACTGCTGCATAGTATTTTCAAAGCTGTGACCTTTTGGAAGTGGATTGCCAGTCCTTTCTTCTGAAGCACCTCTGGGTGTGTTCAAACCGCCAACCTTTCCACTTAGTAGTCAAGTGCTTAACTGTTTGCACCTCCCAGGGTGTTTATTAAAAGGCTTTAGTATCTATAGGTTCACAGAAGATATTAGTTGGAAACTGCCCCAGGCAGGGAGTTTGACAGACTGGCCCCTTCATCTGGGCCTATGATGAAGACCTTTGTCTTCTCCCAGGTCTACCTGTACGCTTTCCCATGATATCCACACACCTGGCAACATTCAAGTCCTGAAAAACCACGGGCTTTTTGGCCTCAATGAGGCCCAGCTTCGAATCCTGCTTCTGCAGAACGACCCCTGCCTTTTACCAGAGGTGAGTTGCCAAGGAGTCCCGCTCAGGTGAGGTGAGAGAGAACATCAAGAGTGGCCCACAGGACCATGGTCTTGGGGAACATCTAGTTCAACTGGCATAACACAGTTTATAAAGACAGTGTTCTACATTCTACCTTGGTGAGTAGCGTCTGGGCTCTTAAAAGCCTGTGAGCAGCCATCTAGGATACTCCACTGGTCTCACCCCTTCGGGAGCAAGGGAGAATGACGAGAACAAGATACAAGGAAAAGATTAGTCCGAAGGACTAATGGACCACAGATACCAAGGCTTCCACCAGACTGAGTCCAGTACAGCGAGATGGTGCCCGGCTACCACCACTGACTGCTCTGACCAGGATCACAACAGAGGGTTCTGGACAGAGCTGGAAAAGGATGTAGAACAAAATTCTAACACACAAAAAAAGAACAGATTTACTGACCTGACAGAGACTGGAGAAACCCCAAGAGTATGGCCCCCAGATACCCTTTTAGCTCAGTGGTAAAGTCACTCCCGAGGTTCACCATTCAGCTGGGGATTGGACAGCCCCATAAAACAAAACGGGACTAATGAGGCACGGCAGTCCAGGGACAAGGACTGGAAGGCAGAAGGGGACAGGAAAGCTGGTGATAGGGAACCCAAGGTTGAGTGAGGACAGTGTTAACATGTAGTGGGGTTGTTAACCATTGTCACAGGGCGACGTATGTACTGACTGTTTAAAGAGAAACTATTTTGTTCTGTCAACCTTCATCTACAGTGGGAATAGCAGCACAACTAGAAGAATGTAATCAACATCACTGAATTCTACATGTAGAAGTTTTTGAAATGATGTGTCTTTGGCTATATATGTTTTCACCAAAAAAAAATAAAAGTCCTCCAAGGTCGAGAAGGGAGAGTATTGACATGTCGTGGAGTTATTAACCAATGTCATAAAACAGTATGTGTACTGACTGTTTAATGAGAAACTATTTGTTCTGTAAACCTTCACCTAAAGTACAACAACGACAAAAAATTAAAAAGAGTGGTCCACGGAGGATAGCCTGCGGTGTGTGGGTGGGGCCGCAGCCCAATGCTGATCTTTCCGGAGTCTCTCTGTTGGGCTGTGATGGACAGCAGTGTGGGCCTGTGTGGTATAGAAATAATAACAGTGGCTTTTGGGGGTTTTTTAGTGCTTCTTACTGAATGCTAAGCATTTCACACACCTTAAAAAAAAGAAGCCAGTTGCTGTCAAATCAAGTCATGGCGACCGCATGTGTATCACAGTAGAACTGTGCTCCACGGGGTTTTCTTTTTTCTTTTCTTTTATTGTTGTACTTTAAGTGAAACTTCACATTTTAAGTTAGTCTCTCATACAAAAATTTATACACACATTGTTATGTGACCCTAATTGCTCTCCCCATACTGTGACAGCACACTCCTCCTTTTCACCCCTGATTTCCCGTGTCCATTCAACCAGCTCCTGACCCTCTCTGCCTTCCCATCTCACCTCTGGACAGAAGCTGCCCATTTAGTCTCATGTATCTACTTGAGCCAAGAAGCACACTCTTCACAAGTATCATTTATGTCCCATAAGCCAGTCTAATCTTTGTCTGAAGAGTTGGCCTTGGGAATGGTTTTAGTTCTGGGTTAACAGAGAGTCTGGGGCCCATGCTTTCTGGGGTTCCTTCAGTCTCAGTCTGACCATTAAGTCTGTCATTTTACTAGAATTTGAGTTCTACACCCCACTTTTCTCCTCCATCAGGGACTCTCTGTTGTGTTCCCTGTCAGGACGGTCATTGGTGGTAGCCGGACACCATCTAGTTCTTCTGGTCTCAGGCTGATGAAGTCTCTGGTTTATGTGGCCCTTTCTGTCTCTTGGGCTAATGCTTTTCTTGTGTCTTTGGTGTTCTTCATTCTTCTTTACTCCAGGTGGGTGGGACCAACTGATGCATCTTAGATGGCTGCTCGCTAGCTTTTAAGACCCCAGACGCCACTCACCAAAGTAGGTTGCAGAACATTTTCTTAATAAACTTTGTTATGCCAGTTGACCTAGATGTCCCCTGAAACTATGGTCCCCAGCCCCTGCCCCTGCTACTTTGTCCCTCGAAGTGTTGGGTTGTATTCAGGAAACTTCGAAGCTTTGGTTTAGTCCATCTGTGCTGACCTTCCCCCGTAGTGTGTGCTGTCCTTCCCTTCACCTAAGATAATTCTTGTTTACTATCTAGTTAATAACCCTCTCCTTCTCTCCCTCCCTGCCCTCGTAACCATCAAAGAATATTTTCTTCTGTGTTTAAACCTTTTCTTGAATTCTTACAATAGTGGTCTTATACAGTATTTTTCCTTTTGTGACTAAATTCACTCAGCATAATGCCTTCCAGATTCCTCCATGTTATGTTTCACGGCTTCATCATTGTTCTTTATCGTTGCATAGTATTCCATTGCGTGGATATACCATAATTTGTTTATCCATTCGTCCATTGATGGGCACCTAGGTTGTTGCCATCTTTTTGCTATTGTGAACAGTGCTGCAGTGAACATGGGTGTGCCTATATCTGTTCATGGACGACTCTTATTTCTCTACGATATATTCCAAGGAGTGGGATTGCTGAATCATATGGTACTTCTATTTCTAGCTTTTTAAGGAAGCACCAAATCAGTTCCCAAAGTGGTTGTACCATTTTACATTCCCACCAACAGTGTATAAGTGTTCCAGTCTCTCTGCAACCTCTCCAACATTTATTATTTTGTGTGTTTTGGGTTTTAGTGCTACCCTTGTTGGAGTGAGATGGTGTCTCATTGTAGTTTTGATTTGCATTTCTCTAATGGCTAATGATCGTGAGCATTGCCTCATTTATCTGTTAGCTGTCTGAATATCTTCTTCGGCGAAGTGCCTGTTCATATCTTTTGCCCATTTTTTAATTGGGTTGTCTTTTTGTTGTTGAAGTTTCGCAGTATCTTGTAGATGTTAGAGATTAGACCCTGATCGGATACGTTGTAGCCAAAAATGTTTTCCCAGTCAATAGGTTGTCTTTTTACTCTTTTGGTGAAGTCTTTCGGTGAGCATAAGTGTTTGATTTTTAGGAGCTCCCAGCTATCTAGTTTCTCTTCTGGTGTTTGCGCATTGTTAGTTTTGTTTTGTATTCTGTTTATGCCATGTATTAAGGCTCCCAGCATTGTCCCTATTTTTTCTTCCATGATCTTAGATTTTATATTTAAGTCTGATCCATTTTGAGTTAGTTATCGTGCATGGTGTGAACTATGGATCTTGTTTCCATTTTTTGCAGATGGTTATCCAGTTATGCCAGCACCATTTGTTAAAGAGACTGTCTTTTCCCTCATTTAATGGACTTTGGGCCTTTGTCAAATACCAGCTGCTCATAGGTGGATGAATTTATGTCTGGATTCTCAATTCTGTTCCATTGGTCTCTGTATCTGTTGTTGTACAGTACCAGGCTGTTTTGACTACTGTGGCGGAATAATAGGTTCTAAAATCAGGTAGTGTGAGGCCTCCCACTTTGTTTTTTCTCAAGTAATCCTTTACTTATCCAGGGCCTCTTCCCTTACCATGTGAAGTTGGTGATTTGTTTCTCCATCTTGTTAAAAAATGTTGTTGGAATTTGGATCGGGATTGCATTGTTTCTATAGATTGCTCTGGGTAGAATTGACATTTTCACAGTGTTGAGTTTTCCTATCCATGAGCAAGGTATGTTTTTCCACTTATGTAGGTCTCTTTTGGTTTCTTGCAGTAATGTCTTGTAGTTTTCTTTGTATAGGTCTTTTACATCTCTGGTTAGATTTCTTCCTAAGTATATTATCTTCTTGGGGGCTATTGTAAATGGTATTGATTTGGTGTTTTCCTCTTTGAAGTTCTCTTTGTTGGTATAGAGGAATCTAACTGATTTTTGTATGTTTGCCTTGTAGCTTCATAGTTTGCTGAAATTTTCTATTAGTTCCGGTAGTTTTCTTGTGGATTCTTTGGGGTTTTCTGTGTAGAAGATCATACTATCTGCAAACAGGGATACTTTTACTTGTTCCTTACCAATTTGGATGCCTTTTATTTCCTTTTCTAGTCTAATTGCTCTGGCTAGGACTTCCAGCTCTATGTTGAGTAAGAGTGGTGATAAAGGGCATCCTTGTCTGGTTCCCATTCTCAAGGGAATTGCTTTCAGACTTTCCATATAGGATGATGTTGGCTATTGGCTTTGTATAAATGCCCTTTAGTAGGCTGAGGAATTTCCCTTCTATTCCTGTTTTGCTGAGAGTGTTTATCATGA
>NW_004444029.1:9028893-9060638 GCF_000243295.1 Trichechus manatus latirostris
AGTGTTGTTTGCTTGATATATTTTTTTCCATCCTTTGAGTTTTAGTTTGTTTGTGTCTTTAAGTCTAAAATGTGTCTCTTGTAGGAGGCATATGGATGGATCGTGTTTTTTTTTTTTTAATCCATTTTGCCACTCTGCCTTTTTACTAGTGCATTTAGTCCATTTACATGTAGCATAATTATTGACAGGTATGAGTTTAGTGCTGTCATTTTGATGTATTTTTTTGTGTTGTTGATAGTTTCTTTGTTCTACTTAATTTTCTGCACTTAGTCATTTTTCTTTATGTATTTTCTTTTCATCTTTTTCATTGTTGTTGATTTTGTATTTAGTGAGTCTTTATATTTTTCATCTTGATGTGTAGGATTGTTAGTTTCCTTTGTGTTTACCTTAATATTTACCTCTATTTTTCTGAGTTTAAACCAATCTTTTATTTCTTTATATCGCCTTGACTTCCTCTCCATATGAAAGATCTATGACGACGTTATTTAGTCCCTCTGTTTTCTTTTACTGTTGTCATCTTTTCCTTGTTGACATCCCTGTTTCTCTATTTTCAGTATTTTAGCTTTGATTTATTTCTGTGACTTCCCTATCTGGGTTGATATCTGGTTGTTCTGTCCTGTGTTCTAGTCTTGGGTTGTTATCTGATGTTATTGATTTTCTAACCATAGGACTTCCTTTAGTGTTTCTTATAATTTTGTTTTGGTTTTTACAAATTCCTTTAACTTCTGTTTATCTGGAAATGCCCTAATTTCACCATCATATTTGAGAGACAGTTTTTGCTAGATACATAATTCTTGGCTGGCGATTTTTTTCCTTGAAGGCTTTATATATGTCATCCCGTTGCCTTCTCGCCTGCATGGTTTCTGCTGAGTAGTCAGATCTTAGTCTTATTGACTCTCCTTTGTAGATGACTTTTTGTTTATCCCTAGATGCTCTTAAAATTCTCTCTTTATCTTTAGTTTTGGCAAATTTGATTATAATATGTCTTGGTGACTTTCTTTTGGGATCTACCTTGTGTGGGGTTCGATGAGCTTCTTGGATAGATATCGTCTCATCTTTTGCGATACCAAGGAAGTTTTCTGCCAACAAATCTTCAACAATTCTGTCTGTATTTTCTGTTATCCCCCCTGTTCTGGTACTCCAGTCACTCATAGGTTATTCCTCTTGATAGAGTCTCATATAATTCTTAGAGTTTCTTCATTTTTTAAATTCTTGTATCTGATTTTTCCTCAAATAAATTGGTGTCAAGTGCTTTATCTTCAGTCTCACTAATTCTGACTTCCGTTGCCTCAGTTCTTCTCCTGTGACTTCCTGTTGAGTTGTCTAATTCTGAAATTCTGTTGTTAATCTTTTGGATTTCTGTTTGCTCTTCTCTGTGGATTCTTGCAGTCTGTTAAGTTTGTCATTTTGCTCTTGTATAACCTTCTTAAGTTCCTCTGTTGTTTTGTCTGTGCGTTCCTTGCATTGTTCTGTGTTTTGTCTGATTTGGTTCCTGATCTCTTGAAGAGCCCTGTATATTAATCTTTTGAATTCTACCTCAGGTAATTCCAAGAAGTTATCTTCCTCCAGAAGGTTTCTTGGTTCTTTGTTTTGGTGGCTTGCTGAAGCCATCATGGTCTGCCTCTTTATGTGACTTGATGTTGACTGTTGTCTCTGAGCCATCAATAAATTATTATATTTATTTTATGTTTGCTTACTCTGTCCTAGCTTCTTGTTTTGTTTTGATATACCCAGATAGGCTGGTCATGTGAGCTAGTTTGATTATTGACATCTTTGAAATTCTCACATCCTGTCACCAGGTGGTTAGAGCTGTTACTAGGTATGTGAGCCCGGAGTCCTTTTCCTTTTCTTGTGTGGGTTCAGCTCAGGTGTCCTGGTTGTTGGTTGCTGTGTGTGTGGGTCAGCCTTTCACCTACAGTCCTAGATGGGCAGGGGTGATTGGAGTAGGCACAGGTATCTGGCTGCAGTAGGGGTTCATGTGCTGAGGAAGCAGGGGGTTGATGGCTTCCCCTGAGTGTCTGGGTGGAAGGCGTGTCCCTGTTCCCTAGAGTGAGTAGGTGGGTGAGTTTTGCAGCCGATGCTGTTAGCTATAAGAATTGGGAGGCATGAATTATTCTTGGACCTCTGTTGCGGGTGGCTAGGTGAAGTGGGTGGATCTACCAGTCCTCAGGCCCCTGATGTGGGTAGGTGAAGACCCTGCTTAATGGGCAGCGCAGTGTCAAATGTCATGAATCTGCCACTTTCCCTTATAGCTGATGCAATTGAAAATAGGCTTCAGGTATATACCCTGTTGTACTGTGTTAATGAGGGCCTATGCTGTTGAAATGGGCCCATATAGGTCTATGCAGGGGTGAAAGGCATTCAAACGATGTGGACCCCTTATGCCTGCCTAGGCAAAGGGGCTGTGCCTGCCCTGAGTTCCCGGCTTAGAGGAGCTGGCAGATTATTTTTTCCTGTTTGTTAATTTGTTCCCTCTCCAAAGCCGGGAGAATGGCTTAGGGTGTGTGACGGGTCCTACTTCTGGCCGAGGGTACTCAACACTCGCTGAAGCTGGCCCGGGACCTGGTGTAGAGCGGGGAGGGTGTAGGTAAATGGGAGAAAGGTTCTTCCCGAAGCAGGGTTTTTTTTGATCTGCACAGTAGGTTAGACGCTCGTACTTAACCTTTTGCCCGCCGATTGAGCACCGCTTCTTGCTGGTTCTGGAGGCTTGAGCAGACTCTCTGCTGATTGGTTTCTCCCGATGTGGAAAGGGCATCGTGAGCGCCACTGCTTGCCTCACCCTGCTCGCGCAAGCTAATCCTGCCTGCAGGGTTCCCGTGCCGGCCAGGTCAGTTCTGTCAACTCCTCGTTGCTTGTGAACCGTCTCTCCCTCACCCTGCTGCTCAGTCCGATTCTTCAACTTTGTTTGATGTTTAGGGCCCCTAGATTGTCATATATAATCAATTCACTTGTTTGTTCAGGTCTTTGTTGTAAGAGGGACCACAGGAAGTGTCTGACGACTCCATTGTCTTGGCCCCACCTCTGGAATTTTTTTTTTTTTTGAGGGGGTGGTAATTGCATTAAAATTATGAGCTCACTTTAGAAAATCGGCATCACAGTTGTAGGTAGAATGCCATTTTGTTTTAAACCAGATGTTTGTGACCTGAGTCCCACTTGGGGAATTGGGCTGGTTGCATGCCTATTATATTACTTAATATGTTCCTCTGCCCCCTGAATTTCCTGTAAACAGTTGGGTCTGGAGGTCTCATCGGACTTAGATTTGATTTTCGAGCCAGGGTTTTTTATATGTGGTGCATCGTTAGCGTGACAACTGTCCAGTGTGCCTGGGACTGAGGGGTTTCCTGGGATGTAGTAGTGTCAGTGCTAAACTGAGACAGCTGTATTTCCTGTTGTATAACATCAGGAGGCATAGTGTGTCTGGCCATCATTTTTTTGGTCTGTATGTGTGATGTTAAGATTGACTAGTGGTGTCAGGGTTGACAGCCTGTTCGATCACAGCAAAGTTCCCCATCAGTAGGTTCTTGGTTTGCCTGGGGCAGACCCAGTTCCCATTACTTGTCCCCAGTGTAATTATTAGTAGTGCTCCCTTCCGCCTCACACTTCCTGTCTTGGGTCACTTTCCTGGAAGCAGAGCCAGAGACAGGGATTCAGGTGCATGCGACTTAGTGAGAGAGGGCTGCTCCGGAAAACCCTGGACGGGAGAGGGAACAGGATGGAGGGGAGGAAACCCTTCCAGCAAGGTAAAGGCTGGCCTAGACTTGATCCATGGGGGATTCGGGAGCCATAGTTGCTTGGCAGACTTGCGCTATCCTTGAGGCAGGCTGCCAGCTCTTCCCCAACAGTCCCTCGTCGGGTGGGTCAGTGAGGGTCCTGGGTAAGAGGAGCAGTTGGGAGTCATTAGCAGCCAACAGCCATGGCAGTGACAGGGTGCTGGGCAGGGCGCCATGAGCGCTATTACACTGGTCGTCAGCCTTTGTCCACTCGGTGGTTTTAGCGACCATTGATGATCAGGAGATGCCATTTTATGTCCAGTTTAGCTGGAGAGGCTGGAGTTCACTGACGTCAAGATAGAGTGAAGGTTAATATTGCCTTGTTTCTGTGCCAGGTCTGCTTGCTCTACAACAAAGGGGAAGCTCTCTATGGCTACTGCAACCTCAAGGACAAATGCAACAAGTTCCACGTGTGCAAATCCTTTGTCAGGGGGGAGTGCAAGCTGCAGAACTGCAGACGGTCCCACCAGCTCATCCATGCCACTGCCCTCAAGGTGATCGAGGACCAGGGCCTGAACCTGCCCAGTGTCGTCAATTTCCAGATCATCGCCACGTACAAGCACATGAAGCTACACAATATGTTTGAGCATCAGGGTAAGAGCATCTGGGGTGGACAATGCCCTGTCAGCGCTGTAGGCTTGAGATTTCTCACTGCAGAGAACAGCGACTCGGCAGCCAGTCTGGGGAGAAAGCACTTCATGTGTTAATTGCCGCTTTGTCCTTTGGAAGCTTAGGATAGTCAGCATTTCATGACATAAAACCAGCTGACTGATTCATGGCAACCCCACGTGTGTCAGGGTAGAACTGCGCTCTGTAGGGTTTTCACTGGCTGATTTTCCGAAGTAGATCGCCAGGCCTTTCTTCCTGCTACCCTGTCTAGGGCCTGTCGCTGCCTTTGTCTGGTCTTGTTCAGTGGGTTTCTCCTAACCATGCAATAGTGGCTTTCTGCTTGCTGTTGATGTGTTTTTCTTTTTTTAACCCAGAAGATACAAACTGTCCAAATCCAGGGTGTTGGGAGTCTTGTCTGAGGTCTGGTTAGCTGGGCTGACACTCCCAGCATAAAACGAGAAAAGGGATGTCTTGGAAAAACTCACTTCTCTCTTTTCTTTGTAGACGATTCAGCTTCTGCTGCCAAGCCTGCCAAGGGCTCTGAGAAACAAGGCGTGCGCCCAGCTGGGGCTGCGGAGGCCGGCCCTCCGTTTTCTGCCCGGGCCGCCAAGGAGCCAGGACCAAGTAAACCCTAAAGGGTGTTGGTGAAATAAGGAGACACTTGTCCGGCTTGCAAGGTGTGAAAACGAGGAGCTTCTTTTGAGCTTTACTTTGCAACCATTCATTCGTTTAATCATTTATTGCTGTCAGTCCTAAGAACCGCCTCCCCTACCCCCTCCACAGGGGGTTCTGAGAATTAGAGAAGATGGAAAAGAGGAGCTATCTGATCTTGGGGATGAAAAGGAGGATGGGTGGCTGAGGATGAGCTGGACATTGAGTGGGCAGAGAGGGCTGAACCTGGATACAGATGGACTTGGTCCAGGGCGAGCCCAGAAGACAGCAGCTTCCCTGCAACCCGTGTGAGAGTCCCTGGTGGGGCAGGGGGCTGTTCATGGGGCAGGTTTCTGCGGACGATGCTCCGTGATCCCACCAACACTTTACGCCCATCTCACAGTTCACACTGGTAATCAGAGAGTGCAGACACCTCGTATTCCATTCGTTTTTACTTCATGCTGTTCCATAAGCACCTTCCCCCATTTGTTCATGCTCATCATACATAATCATTTTTGGGCATGGATGCACTTAATCAAGTTACTATGTCATTGTTTAACTGTTCCCTTAGCTAGGATAGTTAGATTCTTTCTAACAAATTTTGAATATCACTTTTCTTAAAGTCCCCAGGAGATTGAATTTCTGAATTATCCTTTTACTTAGCTTATACGTGCTAAGATGACACCATCTTTTAATTTGCGTCCTTTAAATCCGGGTGTGGTGAATTTTTTCTGTGTTCCTCATTTCCATATGTCTTTATTTTGTGCGTGTTTTGCATGTCCTTTTATTCCTGGGGCCCTTCATTGTGCTAGTGTGGGGTGGCCCTTAGTTAGGCTCTTTAATTTTCCTACGAGGCCGTCAACCATTCTGTGCTCCTCGATCTCCAACTTCCATGGCTGCGTCCTCAGCCAACATGACGGAACATACGGACCCTGGGCTCTCGGCCAACAGTACTACCTCAGTCTGTCTGCTTTCCATCCCCTGGGGAACGTTCACCAAAGCCCGGCTCCCGTAGCTGTATATTTGTCTAGTCCGCCTCTTCCTCTTTCCACGGATCAGGACGGACCACCAGATACCTACACACCCGAGACCTGTTGCCGTCGAGTTGGTTATGACTCATAGTGACCCTATAGGACAGAGTTGGGTTTCCAAGGCTGTAAATCTTTACAAGACAGACTGCTACATCTTTCTCCCGCTGAGCGGCTGGTGGGTTCGAACCGCTGACCTTTTACTAGGCAGCCAAATGCTTAACCATTTAGCCACCAGGGCTCCTTAGAATCGTGCACGCCTCACCCATATCATCGTGACCTCCCCCTCTGCCTCCTCTCCACCCCACCCACCCAGCTGCCTTCATCGAGGTACATTTAGATATTTTATTCCTGGTTTTCGTAAAAAGTTACCCCAGAGAAGCAGCTTCATGAAATCCTTTGCGGTGTTTGCTGTAATAATACTCCCCAAAGTCAATGTGTAACGTAGTTTTTTAAAAAAAATTTTAACCGTCCTTCAGTCACAGAACGTTTGAGAAATAGGGATAGTGTAGTGAGTTTCTCATGAAGCTAACTTTATTTAATTCAGAACAGTTTTTTACTGTGAGATGGTATCTTTTCTATGGGTGGGTGTTGTAAAACTTTTTTAAAATGAGAACTTGCTGTGTTTTCTGCTCCATGGACAGTGGGGGTCACGCTTCTGTTGACTTTTCACTTCGGCCGTCCACCACAGCGCTCCTGAAAGCCTCTATGTTCTGCGTATCTTTTCTCCTAGTGTGATTTCACCCTGGAGCTCATTTTTATAAAAAATTGTTTTTATAGTCTATTATTTTTATTTACATTTTATCATTTTTCCACGTGTGTTTTTGTTGTAACCGAAAAACCACACCCGTTGCCGTTAAGTTGGTTCCGACTCACGGCGACTCTGTAGGACAGAGCAGAACTGCCCCATAGGGTTTCCAAGGCTGGAAATCTTTTTTTTTTCATTGTACTTTAGATGAAAGTTTACAGAACAAACTAGTTTCTCATTAAACAGTTAGTACACATATTGTTTTATGACATTGGTTAACAACCCCATGATATGTCAGCACTTCCCCTTCTCGACCTTGGGTTCTCTATCACCAGCTTTCCTGTCCCCTCCTGCCTTCTAGTCCTTGCCCCTGGGCGGTTGTGCCCCTTTAGTCTCGTTTTGTCTTATGGGCCTGTCTAATCTTTAGCTGAAGGTGAACCTGGGGAGTGACTTCATTGCTGAGCTAAAAGGGTGTCCGGGGGCCATGCTCTGGGTTTCTCCAGTCCAAGGCTATAAATCTTTACGGAAGCAGACTGCCACATCGTTCTCCTTCAGAGTGGCTGGTGGGTTCCAACCACCGACCTTTCTGTGAGCAGCAGAGTGCCTAACCACGGCGCCACCAGGACTCCTTCCCATTTTTGTTGTAAGCCGTCTTAAAGCCTTAATGGAAACACTGTAGAGTATTAATACATATCCTTTCAACATTGGGAGAGTTGGTGAACTTTTACATTATTGTGTTCTTTTTATATATCTTATAATTTTGCTTTTATATATGAACTTATTGGCCCTTTGTAATACTTGTAGCAATATTTTCTTCAATTCTACAATACAGGTAGCCCCCAACTTAGAACAGGATTTCGTTCTGTCAACTCCGTCGTAGGTCGGTTCTGATGTAAGTTGAATACCTCATTTTTTTTTTCTTTTAGTTCTCATTATTATTGCCTTTTATCATCAGTATCTTTATAAATCTGATCTTTGTCTTTGGGGGTTGGCATGAGAATGATCACAGCAGCAAATAATGTGCTACAACATTGTATGTGGTACATGTTACTAATGGTAAGATGTACATTAAAAAAAAAAGGATGGTCATGGGTGCTGTTCATCGTTAACCCGAACACATGGCAAGCTGGGGACTGTGTTCTATTTTAATGTTAGTTCTGTTGGTATTCATGCTGTTAAAGTATTTTGTATAATAGAAGCTGTGTCTCTTTCTCGTATTTTCTTCTGATGACTCAGTTCTTAGAGAGCGATCATCACTCTAGAGTTGAGGTAAGTTTTCTTTAATCCTTTGGGAATTTACTGGGGCTCCTGTGTATCTGTAGGCTCCGACACGCGCTAGATCGAGTTACTAACTTCCTGTAGTCTCGCTCCTCCTTTTGTTTCCTCATTTTTGAGTGTCAGCACCATCCACCTGAGAACTCAGACCAAAAACTGAGAATTTTTGTCTTATTCTCTTCCTTCTCCTCGTCGCCTGTATCAGGTGGGCTCCCCAGGGTTGGAGGTTTTTTCCCCTCAAAAACCTCTCAAATATTTGTCCCCGTCTGCCCTTCCCTTCCCGCCCCCTCCACACCGCCCGGTGTCAGGCCTTCAGCATCTTGTGCGTTTATTCCACAGAGGCCTGACTGTGGTTTTCAGGATCTGTGCTGTGAGTGTTTCTTGGCACAGGTGCTGAGTGGGCCCCTATCACGTCAATAATAAAACCAAACTAAACCTGTTGCCTTCGAATTGACTCGTAGTGACCCTATAGGACGGAGTAGAACTGCCCCATAGGGTTTGCAAGGAGTGGCTGGTAGATTTGAACTGCCAACCTCTTGGTTAGCAGCCAAGCTCTTAACCACTGTGCCACCAGGGCTGCGTGATGGGGGTCCCATTCTAATTTTTGTTATCATTGGCTGTGTGGATTTCACTGCTCTCCCAGCCAGCAGTCTCAGCCCCTGCCTTCCATTCCACTGCCAGGTTGATCTTTTGAGATGCAGACCTAATCATTGCTGCTTTTCTTCACTGAACACCTTCATTGGTTCTCCATTGTGTAGGGAACCAGTTACCAGTTGCTGTCAAGTCAGTTCCCATTCATACTGACCCCATGGGTGTCAGAGTAGAGCTACTCTCCATAGGGTTTTCAATGGCTGATTTTTTGGAATCAGATCACCAGGCCTTTCTTCTGAGGCACCTATGGGTAGACTCAAGCCTGCAACCTAATAGTTGACTGAGTTAACAGTTTTTGCCACCCAGGGACTCTGAATGCGTAAGATAGGGTAAATTGGGTATTTTTATATATGTATTATTACTCAGTATGGGAATCTCTATTACTAGAACACTATTAATTTTTAAAATGTTTATCTTTCGGTAAATTGTCTTTGTTCTAATAGTTTTAGATAGCCTATTCTAAATATAAAATCACAGCTGCAAAAAGTTTGTATTTTGTAATGTGTTTCTTGTTTTGGTGTTAAATAAAATCGTGATTAAAAAGATAGTTGTTGATATTTCTTCATTAAATATGAAGTTAATTGTTGATTTTAATCAGAAACGTAAACATCCACAGGGGTCGGAAAGGGGAGTTAAATGGACGTGGTGAGCAGCACGGGGTATAAGAGAAATGAGGGAGTAAGGAGCACTAGGCAAAACTGTCCCATCTAAATAGGGCGGTGGCCTCTTGTTTCCATGTGGGAATGGCGGCCCAGTTTGCCATGTTTTTCCTAAGAGGCCAGAAATACAGATTTCTATAGGAAATTTTCCAGTTTTTAAATATTGACTTTAAATTTATTTTTAAAAGCGCATACCAATATGGTGTGCGCTAACCTACCTGCAGTTATGCGGTGGGGCATTTTATCTTATGACCCTCCGTGTTTTTAGATGCTGTACCCTTCCTTCCTCCCGGCTCCCCAGGGTGGCTTAACGATTAGGCACTCGGCTGCTAATTGAAAGGTTGGCAGTTTGAATCCACCCAGTGGCGCCTTGGAAGAAAGGCCTGGCAGTCTACTTCAGAAAAATCAGCCACTGAAAACTCTGTGAAGCACAGTTCTACTCTGACACACCCGGGGTCACCAGGAATCGACTCCACAGCCACTGGTTCGGCCTTTTTTTTTTTCCCTTCTTCCCTCAAAACCTGGCCAATTAGATTCTTCAAAATGTCGGCTTAGCTGGGAGGCCTTTCCTGACCCCAAGAGGGTAGTCTTCTTAGAGCGCTAGCCCAGCACGGACCACATTCATGGCCGTGGTTTGTGTTCTCATTCCCTGGCTTTGAGCACAAACGTTTGTTCTTCTTGGTAATGACCACTTGGTAACCAAAACCAAACAAACAATCCATTGCCTCGAGTTGACTCCGACTCATAGCAGCCCTATAGGACAGGGCAGAACTGCCCCACGGGGTTTCCAAGGAGCGGCTAGTGGATTCAAACTGCCGACCTCTTGGTTAGCAGCTGAGCTCTTAACCACTGCGCCACCAGGGCTTAGTAAATATTTTTTGCCATATAACGAATTGAACTCTTGTCTTTGAAATCTGTTTGAATCAGCGTCATATTGGTCATCATGGTTCTTGTCCTTTTTTTTTTTTTTTTTAACATTCAAAAGATCTTTTTTTCCCTAAGGAACGTGTTTTAATGCAAATTGTGCTAGATCTTTAAATTAGCTTTGTAACACTTGTCATGTTTCTGATACGAATTCTTCCCCCCAAGGAATTAGTTCTCTCCATTACCGATGTGTTTCTTAATTTTTTTCATTATAATTTGTTCTTGTTTCTGTGTAGGTCTCATATATCCCCTATTACGTTAAGTCTTTCTTGGTATTTTTATGTATGTATTATTACTCAGTATGGGAATCTCTATTACTAGAATGCTATTCATTTTTAAAATGTTTATCTTTCGGTAAATGGTCTTTGTTCTAATAGTTTTAGATGGTCTATTTCTTCCAAATATAAAATCACAGCTGCAAAAAGTTTGTATTTTGTAATGTGTTTCTTGTTTTGGTGTTAAATAAAATTGTGATTAAAAAGATAGTTATTGCTATTTCTTCATTAAATATGAAGTTAATTGTTGATTTTAAACAAATATTTTTTGTTATAATAAGAGAGATAATATCTTCTAGCTTGCCAGAAGCTTTTAGTAGGAATTAGTATCTTTTGATAGAATCATATGATTTTTATTACTTAAATCACCTAATATAACTCTTTATATTATCAGTTTTCACTATATAAAAACACTCTTAAATTCCTTACTTGGTTACGGCATATATTCTTTTAATGTATTTTTTTTCCTATTTTATAACTTCTTTGTTGAATTTATACATTCATAAATGAAATCCATTTATATTTTATGCATGTATGCACTAATGTCCTTTTTATTTTTATTGCTGTGTGTTAAAGTATGAAGTTTTATTATAAGTACTCTTGAGAGTTTAAAAAATATTGGTTCATAATATTGTTATTTGAAATACAGCATCCTACTATATTCTTGAAATACTCTCCAAGTTGTTTTTTAGGAATGTTTTCTAAAGGAATTTTTTGGGAAATATAATAATATACTGTTGTGGAAAATACCCCTAGGTAGAGATGATCAGTGTCAGAATTTTGTGATATTTTTTCCAGTCTCTCATGCAAATATTCGTAAATATTGAGGGCATGCTATTAATACAATTTCATATTATGCTATTTTGGATTCATACTGTTTTGTAAGCATTTTCCTACATAACTGAAAACGTTCGTGATTGCCGCATTTCATGGCTGTATTACATTTTAATGTGTGATTTACTTCATAATAGCCTATTGTTGGATATTTAGTGCTTGCAGCACTTAGTACATACATCTTTGCCCACACATCTGATCATTTTCTTAGAATAGAGTTCTGGAAACAATATACCATGCCCTCAGAAGATGGGAATCTTTTAAAGTCTCAAAAGTATTTCAAAATTATTTTCCAGAGTGGCTGTACCAGTTTATACTCATCCCCAGCGTGGGAATTGCCTCTCAGGACACCTTCTATAGCATGTGTTAAACATGTTCTGATAAAAGACACAGAACTCATCTTGTTTCCTAAGGGGTTCTTCTGGGCAGATGTCTTAGTTGTCTAGTGCTGCTATAACAGAAATGCCACACTTGGATGGCTTTAACAGAGAGAAGTTTATTCTTTCACAGTTAAGGAGGCTAGAAATCTTAATTCAGGGTGGCAGCCCCTGGTGAAGCCTTTCTTTCTCTGTAGGTTCTGTAGGAAGGTCCTTGTCATCAATCTTCCCCTGGTCTAGGAGCTTCTCAGCACAGGGACCCCGGGTCCAGAGGACACACTCCCCTCTTGTTTGTTTATTCTTGTGGCATGAGGTCCCTGTGGACGAAATTATGACATTGGGCTGGAGAGTTGATGTAGCCCTGAGGTAGGACACTAAAAGTGTGTTACTGGCCTTGCTAGCTGAAGGCAGACAGCTTCTGGTGGCCCTTTGAAACAGATACGGAGAAAAAGGCATTAGCCAGATCAACAGCTGCATACCCGGTACAGGAGATGTATTAATTTGCTCAAGCAGTGAAACTACATCTGGAACAGCAGCTGCAATTGGAGTCACCACCTGGTTAAGTTTTCGATAATCTACCGTCATTCTCCAAGATCCATCTGTTTTTTGTACAGACCAAATAGGCGAGTTGAATGGGGATGTGGTGGGAATCACTACCCCTGCATCCTTCAGGTCCTTGATGGTGGCAGTAATCTCTGCAATCCCTCCAGGAATGTGGTATTGCTTTTGGTTTACTATTTTCCTAGGTAGGTGCAGTTCTAATGGCTTCCACATTTTAGCTATCTGTTACAGCAGCACCCCACTCCCAGTAACAAATGCCTTTGGGTTCTGAGAGAAGCAAAACCAGTAAAGCTATACATATAGATAGAGATTTATATTAAGGAAATGGCTCACTCAGTTATAGAGGCTGGACATCCCAAGTCCATGGGTCTGGATAGAAGCTTCTGATTCATGTAGCCTCAGGGGCTGGCGAACCCAAGATCGGCAAGTCAGACACCAGGGCTCTGGCTCACAGGCTGTGAAGACCAATGAATCGCAAATCAGCAGGCAAGATGGCAGGTAAGCTGCTAGCTCAAGTCCCAAGAATCGGAGGTCAGACTGACAGTAGCCAGCTGCAGGATCCAGAGTGAGGAAAAGCCCACAAGCCTTGCCAGAAAGTCCACCTATATTGGAGGCAGGCCACACCCCCAAAGAAACTGTGTTTCAACTGACTGTCTCTTCACAACAGATCCCATCATGGAGGTGATCGCATTACATCAAATCTCATCAAGGAGGTGATCACATATCAGGTCTCATCATAGAGGTGATTACATCATTATTTATTGAGATTTCCTTTTTGCTTTACATTTCAGTGGTCAGTTTTTTGTGAACGAATCATGCATTCATCTTATAAAAGTCATTTTTACTCATGGTGCCTCCCAGGAGCTTGCTCCCAGATACTTGTCTCACTCGATTTTTCATGGTATTCAGTAGAGGTGCTGCCTCCCTCCAGCATACATAGCAAGTTCTCAGTTTAATGAAGACGCATCTGCTACTCTGAGTTGACTGCATGTGCTTTCTCAAGGTCTGGAGGGGCTGTCTGGCCAAAGAAAACTTGGAAATGTCTTCCTTTGGCCCGTAAACTCTAGCCTGAAACTGGGCAGATACGCCCGTAAAGCAACTGATCTTGGCTTTTCCTTGGTTGATGTCTTGCTTCCATGTGTTCACGTGTCCCCCTCTGGCCTCTCCAGGAGTTGGGGCTCCTGACATCTGAATCCCACTGTCCTCAACAATGTCTGCCTCTTCTTTTAGTCCGCACATCTCCAGTCTATGGCCCCTGCACCCACTCCAGCCCATTTCTCACACCTTGCCTGGGCCCACCTGTCAGGTGAGCGGTAGGTAGGAGGGAAATCAGACGTTTTCCAAGGGGATGTGGTGTTGGGTGCCTGCACTCCCCTGATGGCTGAGGTGGTGCACACCTGAGAACAGGCACGGTGATGGGAGGTTGCTGGGTTTCGTGGACAGGCTGCTCTTCGCTTCTCCGGGTCATGGCCCCGCCCCTGCACCTCTGGCAGCATAGCTCACCAGCTTCTCCTTCCCTCCAGGTGAGCTGACTTAGTGTGTCGTGAAAATATATGTAACAAAACATACGCCATCTCAACAATTTCTACACGTACAATTCGGTGGCATTGATCACATTCTTCAAATTGTGCCAGCATCCTCGATCTCCTTTCTGAAGTCATTCTACCACCGTTTGCCCCCTAAGCAAGAACTCCCCCTTTCTCGCTCCTACCCCTGGTAACCATGACCGATCCTTGGTTTCTATGTATTTGCTTATTTCATATAAGTGAGATCATACAGTATTTGTCCTTTTGCGACGGACTTATTTCGCTCAGCATGATGTTTTCGAGGTTCATTCGTGTTGTGACATGGAGAAGCGCTCGGCTGCTAACCGAAAGGTTGGTAGTTGGAATCCACCAGCTGCTTTGCAGGAGAAAGATGTGGCAGTCTGCTTCTGGAAAGATGACAGTGTAGGAAACCCGATGGGGCAGTTCTGCTTTGTCCTACAGGGTTGCTATGAGCCTGGATCGACTCGGGCGGTGGGTTTGGTTTTAGCATTCCATTGTGTGTATGCACCACATTTTGTGGGGGCGTTCATCTGTTGAGAGCCATTCCAGTTGTTCCCACCTTTTGGCTATTGTGAAAAGTGCAGCAGTGAATACTGGTGTGCAGGTGCCAGGGACGGTTCTAAAGAGATTCCAACACGGGCTCAGGCCTTTCCGAGTCCAAGTACAAGAACACTCAGGGCTCAGACGTAGCATAGAGACGTATCGTCACGATAGGTTATACTGCAGCAAAAAACCACCCCCAGCTCCCACAGCTTACAAAAAGATGGATCTCTCACTTGGGTACGTGGCCATCACGGTCAGTTTCAGCTCTGTTCCTTGTCACTTTCACTTTGGGACCCAGGCTGACAGAGCAGCCGCCCTCTGGGCCATGACTAGTGTCTTGGTGGGGAAACCACAGACTGGTTGTTAAGGCTCCTGCTCACTGCAATGGCCAGAGAAGGGCACGTGGCCGCCCTGCATCCACAGCATTATGATCCTACGTGGCAGCCCTGCAGGTCCGTGGCCAAGCCGAATGTCAGTGGGGCAAGGACAGTAACGTGCCTTTTACCTTTTAGACCAGCGATGGCAAAATTTTTCTGTAGAGAGCTAGTTAGTAAATATTTTCGGCTTTGTGGGCCAAACAGTCTCTGCTGTGACTACTGCCGTTGTAGTGTGAAGGCAGCCTTAGACAATAGGGAAACATCTGGAAAGGGTCCTGAGACCAAGGCTTTATTTACAAAAAGCTGGCTGGGCTTGGCTGCGGGCCGGCGGAGTTTCCAACCCTGCTTTAGACAGAAGGGTCAGATGATGGAAACGAGAGGAGGGGTGTGTGTGGGTGAAAGGTTTCTACATTGATGGTATAAGCGGGACTCATCAGGAATTCATTTTAACATTGCTTGGAGGATTTATGGTCCCTGCGTGGCGAAAGGGATCTGTACTTGACTACTAACCTGCAGGTTGGCGGTTCTAACTCACCCAGTGGCACCATGGAAGAAAGACCTGGAAATCTGCTTCCATAAAGATTACATCCAAGAAAACCCTCTGGAGCAGTTCTACTCCGTCACATGGGGTTGTCAGGAGTCTGAATCAACTAGATGGCAAAGGGTTTGGTTTTTTTCTCGTTAGAGGATTTATGGAGCTCATAAAGCGAAATCTGGCAAAGGTTTGTTTATCTGGGCACCTGTGCCTGACTGTATATGTATATTCTGGTGTGTGTATGTATGTGTATATGGGCAGTGACGGAAAGAGCATAAAAACAAATCCGAAAACATTTAAAAGTATGTTTCATGTCGTTTTCAAAGGTCTATATAGCTGGCACGTATCTGTAAAGGTATATATGTGTATGCGTGTATATATATGTATATATATACACACAGAGACAATCGGTAACATGTTTACACGTGTTTAAGAGCACCAGGAATTAGAGGGGCGTTCTTATAAAATGTTGGCTTAAATGGTGTAATACGAAGTTAACTCCATTTGAGTCAGTTACTGCTGTTTTCGTTATCAATAGTTATTCAATTAGAATATTCAGTTAGAATACAGAGGAAAGTGGAGTCCATTTGGCTGGCTCACTGCTGAGCATCCTGTAATTGCTGCTCCTCTGACGTGCTGTTTACCCATTTCTGACGCGTGTACTTTCTATGATCTGAGGGCAGTCCAGGATGACTTTCTTCCACAAGCCCAGAGAGCAACCAGTCCAGTTATAGTATGACGGTAGCAGACAGCGGGAGGGATGTCACCACAAATGAAGAAAGGGAAACTGACAATCGTCATACGTATTTGGATTTACTAAGAGGAGATTTGTACTTCTGGTAAACAGTTTGGTGATGAATTAGTGATGGGTCCATAGAAAAGCTAAGCAAGCAAACAAACAAAAACCAAGTCAATCATTAAAACAAAAGTTGTACAAAAAATAAAAATACAGTGGACAGGACAATGAGATACCACCTCACCCGTGTTAGAATGGCAGTGATTAAAAATAACAACAAAACCAAAACAGAAAACAGCAGGTGTTGGGAGGTTGTGGAGAAACTGGAAGCCTCATTCATTGCTGGTGGGCCTGTAAAGTGGTGGAAAACAGTTTGGTGGTTGAACAGAGAACTACCATATGACCCCGCAGTCCCAATCCTAGGTATTTACCCAGAAGAAGCGAAGGCAGGAACCCAGACAGAAACCTGTACGCCAATGTTCATTGCAGCACTTTTCACAACAGCCTAAAGGTGGAAACAACCGAAACGTCCGTCCGTAGCAGATGAATGGATAAATAAAATGTGGTATAGACACATCATGGAATACTCCTCAGCCATAAAGAGAAATAATGGCCTGACGCACGCCACAACATGGATGGACCTTGACAACATCATGCTGAGTGAAGTCAGTCAGTCGCAAAAGGACAAATATTGTACGCTCTCGCCGATGGGAAAGAAGCCAATATGCAGAAACCAAAGATTATCAGTAGTTAGCCGGGCGGAAGGAAGGGGAAAGGGGGATGGTTTACTTATGGGGCATTGAATTTATGTTAATGACAGAGGAACAGCTCAGAAAAGGAGGGCGAGAAAGGTTGCACAACTTAAATGTGATCAGTGTCACTGAATTGTACGTGGTGAAATGGTTGAGATGGCGTATGTTTTGTTATGTATATTTTCACCACAATAGAAGTTAAAAGGCATGAAAAATATATAGAGTACATGCCATTATTAAACTGTGGATAATGATCGTATGCTCATGATAACATAAACACTGCATGTTTTTCAACCAGAAATTGTGATGTAACTAATTTGGGAGGATGGGGGGAAAGTTTAAGAGAATGTGTGTGTATGTGCTGTAAATCTTCATCTTCCATGGTAGTAGGTAAGAAGTAGAGAATCTCTGAAACTGAAAAATCAATAGCAGCAGAAGCATGTTATACAGAACTATGGAAAGACAAAGCGAAAAGATTAGAAAGGCATTGCCTCTGGCAAGTGAGAAGTGGAGCTGAGACCGGGTGAAGCAGAGGATTCCTTTTTTCTTTGTTTGTTAAAAGCTTATGAAAGTATATGATTAAAAAGAAAAAAATTACTCGCATGTAGGTAGTACTTTGATAAACATAATAAAGGTTTTAAAAATGACATGTGATAGAAAAAGCCAGAACAGAGTTCTGGACTATCCTGGCCGTCACTGTGCTGAGCAGGAGGAACGGGACATGCACAAATAGGACTCAGAGTTTATCCCAATGATCACCCTTCCACAGTTCGGTAACAATTAATCCCACACCTGAGCGACTGCTGGTGGACCTTCTCAGGAGCAAGAATCCAGCTCTTTGCCACCTTATTTAGGAACCTAAGACTTTTCTTAAAAGGAAAAGAACTGAAAACAATTTCTTTAGCAATAGAGATTTCTACAGTGTGTAATAAAAATACAGATGTTCTTTTTAGAAAAATAAAAAAGGTGGCATAATCCCAAATTAATTCTGTGATTTAAATCGGTGCTATTCTTAATGCTGATAAGGACAATTCCTCAAAAAGTGCTGTTAGAAGCCAATATCCTCCCATCTAAGATACAATTATGGGTCTCTAGTAGTCTGGAGCAAAAGAGAATGAAGGAAACCAAAGACTCAAAGAAGAAAACTAGTTCACAGGATTAATAGCCCACAGAAACCATGGCCTCTTCTAACCTGAGACCAGAAGAACTAGATGGTGCCCAGCTACCACTACTGACCTTTCTGACCAGGGGCACAAGAGAAGGTCCTGGATAGAATGGGAGAAAAACGTAGAACGAAATTCAATTTCCTAAAAAAGACCAGACTTATGGACCAATAGAGACTAGAGGAACCCCCAAGACTATTGTCCTAAGGTACTCTTTGAGCTTGGAACTGAAGCCACTCCTGGAGGTCACCTTTCAGCCAAAGAATAGATTAGCTTATAAAATAAACAACATCATTGTGAGCATTGTGCTCCCTTAAACAATCAACTGTATGAGACCAAATGGCTAACATTTACCCTAAAGCAAAGATGAGAAGGCAAGGAGGGGCAGGGAAGCTAGATTAATGGAAACAGAACAAACAGAACGGAAATAATGAGAATGTTGGCACATTGTGAAAAACGTAACCAATGTCACTGAACAATTTCTATAGAAATTGTTAAATGGGAACCTAATTTGCTGTGTAAACTTTCACCTGAAACACAATAAAATACTTAAAAGAAAAAGAAGTCAATATCCTTTATGAATATAGTTGCAAAATTCTTAAATAAAATTCCAGCAAAGCATCTAGCAATACTAATTGTTATCACTGTATATTTAACTAGATGCAAATCGCAATCCAGAGTGCCTTACCTGGTTATCTAACTCTTTTCATACAACACTATGAAGTAAGTATTAACATTTCTATTTTTAGGTGAGGAAACCAAGGTTTAGAAAAATTATGCCTGGAGTTACATGGTTATTAAATGGTAAGGTGGACATTCAGAGTCAGGTCTGTGTTCATCTAAAGCCAGTGTTCTGAACCACTATGCTATGTACCACCATGAGTAAGTACAGCTTATCTCTGAGTACAAGACAAGCAGCTCACAAAGAAAACTAAGAGTGTGTTACATCACATCAACAGAATGAGTAGCATGCATCCTAAGATGACATTATAGACACTGCAAAGGTATCATATAATATTTAAAAGACCCTCAGAAGGTAGAAGCAGGTAGATATTTCATTAACTTGGTGTCTGTGTCTTTGAAAACAAAGCCAACATCACATGAACTATAAATTAATTGGTCACGATCATAATTATCTATCCTGAAGTACAGTGATGTCAGTGATAGGATGATACCCATATGCCTACAAGGAAGACCAGTTAATGCAACTATTATTCAAATTTATGCACCAACCACTAAGGCCAAGATGAAAAAATTGAAGATTTTTTTTTACGAACTTCTGCAGTCTGAAATTGATCGAACATGCAATCAGGATGCATTGATAATTACTGGTGATTAGAATGCAAACGTTGGAAACGAAGAAGGATTGGTAGATGGAAAATATGGCCTCGGTGATAAAACGATGCTGGAGATTGCATGATAGAATTTTGCAAGACCAAGGACTTCTTCACTGCAAATACCTTTTTTCCACAACATAAATGGCAACTGTACACTTGGACCTCGCCAGATGGAATACACAGAATTCAAATCGACTACATCTGCGGAAAGAGACAATGGAAAAACTCAATATCATCAGTCAGACCAAGGCCAGGGGCTAACTTCAAAACAGACCATCAGTTGCTCATATGCAAGTTCAAGTTGAAGCTTAAGAAAATTAGAACAACTCCACGAGAGCCAAAGTGCCACCTTGAGTATATGTCTTAGTTATCTACTGCTGCTATAACAGAAATACAAGTGGATGGCTTTAAAAAAGTGAAGTTTATTTTCTCACAGTCTAGGAGGCTAAAAGTCTGAATTCAGGGCACTAATTCCAGGGGAAGGCTTTCTCTGTCGGTTCTGGAGGGAGGTCTCTGTTATCAATCTTCTCCTAGTCAAGGAGTTTCTCAGTGCAGGGACCCTGGATGCAAAGGACGCACTATTCTCCTGGCTCTTGTTTCTTGGTGATATGAGGTCCCCCTGTCTCTCTGCTCACTTCCCTCTTTTATATCTCAAAAGAGATTGGCTCAAAACACAATCCAATCTTGTAGACTGCGTCCTGCCTCATTAACACAGCTGCCCCTAATCCCATCTCATCAACATTTTAGAGATAGGATTTACAATGCATAGGAAAATCACATCAGATGACAAAATGGTGGACAGTCACACAATACTGGGAATCATGGCCTAGCAAAATTAATACACATTTTTTGGGGAAACAATTCAATCCATGACAGTATATCCCACCTGAATTTAGAGACCATCTTGAGAATAGATTCCACGAGTTGAACACTAATGACCGAAGACCAGAGGAGTTGTGGAATGACATCAAGGACATCATACATTAAGAAAGCAAGAGGTCATTAAAAAGACAGGAAAGAAAAGGCCAAAATGGATGTCAGACTAGACTCTGAAACTTGCTCTTGAACGTCAAGTAGCTAAAGCAAATGGAAGAAATGATGAAGAAAAAGAGCTGAACAGATTTCAAAGGGCAGCTTGAGAAGACAAAGTAAAGTATTATAATGACATGTGCAAAGACCTGGAGTTAGCAAACCAAAAGGGAAGAACACGCTCGGCATTTCTCAAGATGAAAGAACTGAAGAAAAAATTCAAGCCTCAAGTTTTAATAGTGAAGGATTTTGTGGGGAAATACTAAACAATGCAGGAGGCATCAAAAGAAGATGGAAGGAATACACAGAGTCACTGTACCAGAAAGAATTGGTCGATGTTCAACCATTTCAGGAGGTAGCATATGATCAGGAACCAATGGTACTGAAGGAAGAGGTCCAAGCTGCACTGAAGGCATTGGCAAAAACAAGTCTCCAGGAATTGACAGGATTGGAGGAAGACTCATTAACAACCTGCAATATGCAGATGACACAACCTTGCTTGCTAAAAGTGAAGAGGACTGGACCACAGCCTTCAGTATGGATTACACCTCAACATAAAGAAAACAAAACTCCTCACAACTGGACCGATAAGCAACATCATGATAAGTGGAGAAAAGATTGAAGTTGTCAAGGATTTCATTTTACTTGGATCCACAATCAACACCCATGGAAACAGCAGTCAAGAAATCAAAGGATGCATTGCATTGGGCAGATTTGCTGCAAAAAAAAAGTTACAAAGCAAAGATGTCACCTTGAATACTAAGGTGTGCCTGACCCAAGCCATGGTGTTTTCAATTGCCTCATATTCATGGGAAAGCTGGACAAGAATAAGGAAGACTGAAGAAGAATTGGCGCCTTTGAATTGTGGTGTTGGCGAAGAATATTGAATATACCATGGACTGCCAAAAGAATGAACAAGTCTGTCTTGGAAGAAATACAGCCAGATGATCCTTAGAAGCAAGGATGGCCAGACTATGTCTCACATACTTTGGACATGTTATCAGGCAGGATCAGTCACTAGAGAAAGACATCATGCTTGGTAAAGTAGAGGGTCAGCGAAAAAGAGGAAGACCCTCAAGGAGATGGATTGACACAGTGGCTGCAACAATGGGCTCAAGCATAACAATGATTGTGAGGATGGCACAGGGCTTGGTAGTGTTTTGTTCTGTTGTACATAGGGTCCCTATGAGTCGGAACCGACTCGATAGCACCTAACAACATCATCATAATTAGTTGTCACTGGGTGGCGAAGGTGATTTGTGATCGGCTGCTAACCTAAAGGTTGGGGGTTTGAACTCACTCAGAGATTCCTTGAAAGAAAGTCCTGGCGATCTGCTTCTGTAAAGATTACAGCCAAGAAAACCCTATGGAACAGTTCTACTCTGTAATACGTGGGATTGCCATGATATGGAATTGACTTGACGGCATCGGATTTGGGTTTTTGTAGGGGGACCACAATTATTTAGAACACGTAGAGATTTTCATCAATGCAAAAGTGGTTGAAAAGAAAACAGATCAAAACATTACTACAGCTGCCTGATAGATACAAACACAATCATCTGTCCGTTCACTCATTCATGTAGTTGCTTGCTGAGAACCTGCTATGGGCCAGCACTGTTCCAGGCACTGGGCAGCTAGTGGCAAAGAGTAAAAACAGCAGGCACTGTGTTGAGCTTGCTGTGTGCCAGCCTATGTCCTAAGTGGTTTGTGCATATCAGAGCTGTGGTGGCACAGCGGTTAAGAGCTCGGCTGCTAACCAAAAGGTTGACAGTTTGAACTCACGAGCCAGCCGTTGGGAACTCTATGGGGCAGTTCTCCTCTGTCCTGCAGGGTCACTATGAGTTGGAATCGACTTGATGGCAACAGGTTTGGGGTTGTTTTTTTTTTTTTGGTTTTATGCGTATCGAATCATTCAATCTTCATCCAACCCCATGAGGTAGTTACTATTGTTGTTATTCCAATAATAATTCCGAGCCGGTTAACTGTTCGACTGCTAACTGAGCGGTTGGTGGTTCGAACTCACCCAGCAGCTCTGTGGGAGAAAGACCTGGCAATCTGCTCCCATAAAGATTACAGCCTAGAAAACTCTATGGGGCAGTCTGACTCTGTCATATGGGGTTGCCATAAGTTGGAATCGGCTTGATGGCACCCAACAACAACAAATAAAAATTACCTGGATCCACAACACCCATGGAAACAGTAGTGAAGAAATCAAAGGACTCATTGCATTGGGCAAATCTGCTGCAAAAAAAGTGTTAAAAAGCAAAGATGTCACCTTGAAGACTAAGGTGTGCCTGACCCAAGCCAAGGTGTTTTCAATCACCTCATATGCATGGGAAAGCTAGACAATGAGTAGGGAAGACCGAAGTCTGCCAAGTGAAGATTTGGAGTTTTGAGTCCACCCAGAGGCACCTCAGAAGAAAGGCCTGATGATCTATTTCTGAAAAGTCAGCCATTGAAAACCCTAAGGGAGCACAGTTCTACTCTGACACACATGCAGGCATTATGAATTGGAGTCAACTCGATGGCATCTGGTTAGGTTTTTGGTTTGGGTCCTCATGGAGACTCTGCTTTTATAGAGAAGAGAGGCATTGGACCAAACACAGAATTAGCTCTCCAGTTTCAAATCAGGGTAAGAGCTAAGGAAGGGGATGGAGAGGAAGTGCCTAGTTAGATGGGGCGGGGCTGTCGGTGAAGGGGCCCATCAGAGGAAGGCGGGATAAGGTAGGGGGCAGGTGGCAAGCCCGGGAAGAGGCCTAGGCAGTGTCTGGCTCACTCGGGGATGGAAGGACAGCCCCAGTGGCTGGACTTCCTGCAGGAGTCTGAGAACTTTGCAGGGTGTGCTGAGCAAGGGATTTTATCTGAAGGGTGATGGGGGACTTTCAGAGTGTTTTTGTATTTATGAAGCATTTGTTTCCACTGCAGATATTTTGTCTGAGATGTCTTTTATTTCTTATTCACCTGGCGCTCTGGCATGAGGCTCTTCAGGTGTCCTCTGTGGGCAGGCACAATGGCGGCTGTGTTTGACCCTGGCCCTTGTCTCAGGTAGAGGGAGCCCCTCACTCACACCCAAACCTGCAATTCCAGGCTGATTGTCAGAGAGCTGAGGGGACACAGTGCTGGGCAAGCCGAGGGTGGTACAAAGTAGTTACTATTATCATTAGTCCCATTTTAGAGGCGCGAATACTGAGTTTTGTTTGCCATAGTATCAGTGATTACCATGAACCAAGCGTAGGATATATGATGAGTGAACCCCTGAAACCGCTGCCCTGAGATCATCTTCACACCTTCAACCAACACTGTCCCCCGAAGTCTTCTTAAAGCCAAACAATAGTTTAGTAAAGAGTGTCTGCCTTGAGCATTGTGCTCTTTTAAGATCTGTCTATATGGGATCAGATTGACAACAGCAACTTGAAAGATAAGATAGGAACGTCAGGGGGCAGTGAGTTTATGTCAATGGAGGAGGAACAACTCAGAGAAGGAAGGTGAGAATGGCTGCCCAACTCAAAGAATGTCATCGCTGTCACTGAACGGTACGTGTAGACGCTGTTAAATCGGTGTGTGTGCTGCTGTGTATATTCTCAGCAACAACATAAATAAATGATATACATAAAAAATAAGTCACAAAAACATTCAATATTGGCGAGCATTTGTCTGGAGACTGGCATTTCCAAAGGGCAGAGACTGTGTTCTTTCTCGGTTTTGTTGAAGTGCCTTAGTTCACTGAATTTAATAAAGGTTTGCGGGCGTCAGTTACTGCCGTGTACCGGGCTCTGTACAAGGCCAAGCTCATGTCCTGTCTGAAGTGGCCTTTTGTATTTCTCAAGCAACCCCCGGTTGGTGTGTCATAGTGTTGTAGCCCAGGGATGGAGCAATTCGACATACTTGAAGTTTGAGAGGTTACTCGGAGACTCGGCTGGCTGGCACTTCCCTCTGGCCCCGGTACCAAAGGACAGTGACAAACTCCTGCTTCCCTTTGGTTAATTCTCTGCCTTGGGGGGTGGGCAAGGGGTGAGAGTGGGAATGACCTGGCTTGGAGCTTGGTTTCTGAGCCCCCATCATTCAGTCAATAAGCAGTCATGGAGCCCCATGACCTGCCTCACACCGTAGGCCGTGGGAATGAAGAGACAAAGCGGCAAGGCCTGTGCCCTTGGGGAGCTCACACGCTGGTGGGGGAGTGGACACACGATGATAGAGGTGACACGGGGCCACGTGGGAGCACAGGCGAAGGCCATGGACACAGCGTGGGAATCAGGGAGGGCTTCCTGGAGAGGTGAAGCCTGCAGCTGCAGGGGCCTCATGGACAGGTGTCTCTGTCCAAGGAAGGGCACTGATCTAGGATCTGAGCAAGAAAGAAGTTTTCTGGAGAAGCAGGGAGTTAGGATGCATATGCAGTTAGTGTGGGTTTGGCTTTATTTATAAGACTTGTCTCAGTCCCCTAGTGTTGCTTAACACAAATACCGCAAGTGTGTGGCTTTAACGAACAGAAATGTACTGTTTCCCAGTCCTGGAGCCTAGAAGTCCACATCACGGTCATGGCCGCCATGTTGATCTCTTCCTGGGCATCCCTTGGCCATCCTCACATGGCATCTGTCCTCCCCAGTCTGTGCTGACCTCTGTGTCTACCCTGTTCTTGTTAGAACTCTAAAGTGACTAGGTTTACCACACATCCTACACAGATAATGGCCCCATTAACGTAACAAAAATCCTCGTTCCAAACGGGATTGCACCCACAGGTATAGGGGTTAGGATTCCAACACATCTTTTGGGGGGACACAATTCAGTCCATAGCAAGACTCATGTAGTTGGCCCTGACTCACGACAAGATGGAAGAACAAGGAACTGAGCTAGACTGTTGTTATTTCTCTCCTAAGCCTGAGCCAGAATCGCTGAGCTTTGAGACACAGCCGTGTGCTGGAGTTAGTGTAATGCCAGCGGACAAGGAGGATCCTAAAAATAGCTCCTGCCAGCTGTTGCGCTGATTTGAATGCGGACTCTCGGCTGCCTCTGGATGCTGCCCGTGGCTTGGGGCGAGTGCAGAAAATGGCCTTGGAGAGGTGTGTCGTAGGGGAGGTGGGGAAACCAGACAGAGGCAAGGCCTGGAGCCCTCCTCAGGGATGTTCTCAATTGCCATTATTGCCACCAGACTCTGCAAGGGAGGGGGCGGAGATTGGCAGCCCAGTCGATCCAGGACAAGGACGCTGGTTTTGGTCTCGGGCACTCTGAGGGTGGCTCCCTCCCACCCTTGTGGGGTGGGACCATGCAGATAAGGTACATGGAACCCTAATGAGGGGGTTGGTCAGTTTTGCTGTCCCAGTAGGCTTAAATGGAGCCATCCCAGAGGTGGAAAGGGGGGACCTCACTACCACCAAGAAGAAGAGACGGGAATGCAGTGTGTCCTTTGGACCCAGGGTCCCTGTGCTGAGAACCTCCTAGACCCAGGAGCCAGAGATCTGTAACACTGGAGATGGCAAAAGACAGCGAGAAGCAGCGGCAAAGAAACAGTGGCAGCAAAGAAAGAACCGCACGAGATGGCGCATTCTCTTCCTGGCCCACGGAGCAAGGTGGTTACAGTGGGTGTGCCAATGAGGATTATCAATTACCTGTCACTTCCCTAATATACTCCATAATCGTGAGTATTGTCTGTGAGTTCTGTGTGGCCATTGCAACGAATTATATTGAACTCAGCGGAGAAGTAAAGAGTGCTGTGGGAGGGACGGCTGGTGTCAGAATTGGTAAAAAAAGGTTGGGGAGACGAGGTATGTCTGACCTCCGCCTCATAGCAATCAGCCTTGGGCTGTTGATCTTGATTCTCTCTCCCCGTCATGAAGTTAGAGGAGGTCAGACGCTGCCCCACCATGCCATTTTTACACCTGCCTACTGTAGCTCATGCTGATTGTTTCCTTGTTTGGATATTCGTATTTATACTCCAAACCCTGCAGTCTAACACGGAGACTTAGGTCTTGAGAGGGACAAGCCCCACAGAGACCACCAACAGCCTGCATCTGACCCACCTTCGCCTGCCCGTTCTCTCTCCTCTCGGAGGAAGACAAGATGTTGGCTTCTTCTAAATGCTCTTTATTGAAAAGACAATGTAACAGCAACATAAAAGCAAAGAATGTCCATTATCCCTTTATCTCAACCCAACCATATTAAGCTTTGCAGACTTCCTTCCCAGTCAGATATTGTTTTGTATCAGTCATTTTATATTTCGTTGTTTTCCCACTTCACATTATAACCCAAGCACTTGCTCTGTTTCTTCAGTTACTGTAACAGCAGCACAACATTCCGTCTGCTGCTGGGCTGTAATTTGATCAAGCCACTCTCCTGAGGCTGGATGTTGCCTTCTCAGAGATCTTCTGTGTGGTTCTATTTAAAAAAAAAAAAAAAAAAAAATTTTGTTGTGTTTTTGGTGAAAGTTTACACAGCAAATTAGGTTGGCATTTAACAATTTCTATACAAATTGTTCAGTAACACTGGTTACATTTTTCACAACGTGTCAACATGCTCAGTATTTCCATTCTGGCTCCCTTCCCCCCTTTTACCTTCTCATCTTTGCTTTAAGGTAAATGTTGACCATTTGATCTTATATAGATGATTTTTTTTAAAGGAGCACAGTACTTACAGGCGATATTGTTTATTTTATGAGCCAATCTATTATCTAGCTGAAAGGTGACCTCTGGTAGTAGCTTCATTTCAAAGTTTAAAGGGTATCTCAGGGAGATGGTCTCTGGGGTTCCTCTAGTCTCTACCAGTCCAGTAAGTCTGGACTTCTTAAGAATTTGAGTTTTGTTCTACATTTTTCTCCCATTCTATCAGGGTCCATCTATTGTGTCCCAGAGCAGAATGGCCAGTATTGGTAGCTGGGCACCATCTAATTCTTCTGGTCTCAGGATAGATGAGGCCATGGTTTGTGTAGGCCTGTTGACTAGTTTCTTCTCTGAGTTTTTGGTTTCCTACTTTCTCTGTTGCTCCAGACAAGTAGAGACCAATAGTTGTATCTTAGATGGCTGCTCACAAGCTTTTAAGACTCCAGACGCTACTCACCAAACTAGGATGCAGAACATAAACTTTATGAACTGTATTATGCCAGTTGACTGAGTTGTCCCACAAGACGATGGTCTCAAGCCTTCAAATCCAGTAAACCAATCCTGCAAGGTGTTTGGTTATGTCTAAGAGTTATCCATAACTGTGTCCCCTATGTGCTTTATTATATCTATGAATATATATGCAGCACACACATACATGTATATACATATGCCTACAGATACACCTATACATACACACATATACCTAACTATACACATATGTAGGAGCCCTGGTGGTGCAGCGGTTAAGTGCTTAGCTGCTAACTGAAAGGTTGGTGGTTCAAACCTACTAGCTGCTCCACAGGAGAAAGATGTGGCAGTCTGCTTCCATAAAGATTCACAGCCTTGGAAACCATATGGGTCAGTTCTACTCTGTCAAATAGGGTTACTGTAAGTCAAAATCAACTCGATGGCAACAGGTTTTTGGGTGGTTAACTTTAAGGAGCCCTGGTGGTGCAATGGTTAAGTGCTTGGCTGCTAACTGAAAGGTGGGCTGTTTGAACTCATCAGCTGCTCTTTGGGAGAAAGATGGGGCAGTTTGCTTCCATGAAGATTACAGCCTTGGAAACCCTGTGGTGCAGTTCTACTCTATCCTGTAGGGTCGCTGTGAGTCGGAATAGACTTGACAGCAATGGGTTTGGGTTTTTTTTGGATGAGTAACTTTATAAGAAGTTGCTAAATTGCTTTCCAGAGTGGCTGCGCCATTTTACAATCCCACCAGCGAGGGGGGTCCACCCTTAGATCCAGGCCGAAATGAGCCCTAGCTTTAGAGGGTCCCACTCCAGGTTCCATCTGACAACCCCTTTCTCCACAGGGCAAAGAGAACCCCACCAGGAGCCCACCTCCCCCAGGCTCAGGTACCCAAAACCAAGCCCAATGCTGTTAAGTCGATTCCAACTCATGGCAATCCCATGCATTGTGCTACAGAGTAGAACTGTGCTCCACAGGGTTTTCTTCGCCATAATCTTTACGGAAGCAGATCACCAGGACCTTTCTTTCATGGTGCCTCTGGGTAGGTTCGAACCATCAACCTTTAGGTTAGTAGTTGAGTGCAAACCATTTGCACCACCCAGGGACCTCTCTGGTACCCAGCACACAGAATCCCCTGTCCGCTGGGCCCAGGTTCACCTCCAGGGCCTGCATGGCCCCCTCTCCAAGTCTGTCCTCCCAGGGTGGGCCACACAGCTGGTGTGGGTGTTCCTGACCCCAAGGGTGGCTGAGGGGTGGTGACTCTCGGGGGAAGGGTGGAGCATGGACATGCAGCAGGCATCTACAGATGTGCACTGGAGCAGCGAGAGGGGGAGCCCAGAGCCAGGTGGGAGGGGAGGGCAGCCTCCTTGACCGGAGACGCCTGGCTACCATGTTCCAGCTCAGAACTTTGAGGAGTCAGAAGGTTCTGCACCAGAACCTGGTGTATTTGTCAAGGGAGAAGGCTCGAGCATACTTTATTCCACAGTTGCTTGGCATGTAGCTTTCTGCTATTTAGATACATGGCAAGAGAGCTTCCCTTTGCAGTCTGCCCTGGGCCCTCCTTGGGGAGGTCTGGATGGAGATGGGAAGGAAGGACCAACAAACGGGGCAGTGGAGGACAGCTGCCAGAAGTCTGTGAACTTGGGCAAAATGCTCAACCCCACTCCCAGGCCTCAGTCTTTCTTCTCTGTGTGATGGGCTTGATTATGCCTCCCTTGCCTAGGCGTGGGTTGCTATGAGGATTCTGCAAAATAAGATCAATGTCTGTAAGGTCCATTCATTAAGTTCAGTGGATATTTCTGAGCATCTCCTACATACCAGGCACTAAGGTTAACCATACATTTAGGTATTTACCCAAGAGAAATGACAGCACATGTCCCACCCTCTCTCCCCAAACCACACCATGGGCTCCTTGAGGACCCAGGCTAATTGTCCCCTCACCCAGAGGTTGTGAGTTTTAACTGGAAAATAGGAGATGGGGATTCCAGTTGGGGATGAGCCCTAGGGAAATAAACAAGCCTCTCTGACTTGTTTTTTGTTTTAATCTATAAAATAAAGGCTGGATGAAAAAATCTCTAAAACCCAATCTTTCATCTCTTTCCTATCCCCTGCCCCCAGCAATAACAGGTCTGAGCAGGGGCTTAGAAGTGTTTGCTAGATTTATTTGCTGCATGATTTGGTCTGGATACCCTAAGGCCCTGTCTTTTCAGACACAAATGTGTGTAGGTGTGTGTGCTTACACATGGGGGAGCATGTGTACACACACACACACACACACACAATCCTACTTCTGCTATTTGGTCCCTCTCCAACCCAAGTCACACCTCCAGCTGGACTGTTACAGCCCTGGGAAGCATTTTCCTAGACACGGAGGCACAATGCTCTAAATCCTAACAGAGGAAATGTTTAGTTTTATGCCTTTAGCCCTTGGAGACTATGGGGCCCTGGGGATCTCACTTTCCTTGGAGAGTTGGTGGCCGTGAGTCATTTCTCTACCTTGAAGTTGCCACGTTTATTCCCGACTGATGTCATACCCTTCCTGATAGCTGGGCAAATATTCCATTCTCCCTGCATTGTCGTGAAAAGGGAGAGAAAGCCCTTGTTTCCCGACACCTGGGTGCAGTGGAGGAGGGAGGCTCCCGGAGGTGCTGGCCAGGGACCTCTTCACTGGTGGAATGGATGCTCTTTGTCAGATCAACAAATGTATCAAGAGGGAGAACTGGCCCCCTGGAAATTCCAAGGTGGGTGACCCCATCTTGGGACTTCATATTAATTTGGATGGGAGGCAAAGTGTAAATTCATAAAAGATAAAATAACACCACAGGAAAATTCGAGAATCACTCCAAGGCAGCGGTATGTGGTTAAATGGGGTGTTTACACAGTGAGTTCAGAAGATGAAGAAAAACACGAATAAGAGGCCCCTGATCTAGGGCCAAGAAGCCCTGGTGGTGCAGTGGTTAAGCACTTGGCTGCTAACCGCAAGATCGGCAGTTTGAACCCACCAGCCCCTCCGTGGGAGAAAGACGTGGCGGTCGGCGTCCGTAAAGGTTGTTGTTGTTGTTGGATGCCGTGGAGTCAGTTCCGACTCACAGCGACCCTACGTACAACAGAATGAAACACCGCCAGGTCCCGTGCCATCCTCACAATCTTTGCTGTGCTTGAGCCCACTGTTGCAGCCACTGTGTGAGTGCATCTTGTTGAGGGTCTTCCTCTTTTTCGCTGACCCTGTACTTTACCAAGCATAATGTTCTTCTCTAGGGACTGATCCCTCCTAATAATATGTCCGAAGTATGTGAGATGAAGTCTAACCATCCTTGCTTCTAAAGAGCATTCTGGTTGTACTTCTTCCAGCCTTGGAAACTCTATGGGCCATTTCTACTCTGTCCAATAGGGTCTCTGTGAGTCGGAAATCAACTCGATGGCAACGAGTTTGTTTTTCTGGTGTGGATTTAGGGCCAGGTGGCCAGGGACCAGACATGCCAGGACAGGCAGGGTCTCAACGTAGGTCCTCCCAGGAGCCTTGAGAGCTGGAGACCAGGCACGGCAAAGCCCTGTGCTTTTCCGAGGGCAGATCCACTGCTGACTGCATCCAGGAACTTTGTTGATGGGAACTTCCACAGAAGCGATCTTTAACCTTTATTCACAGTGATCTTCTTGAAACTAACAGGTAGTTACAGGAGGGTGCCCAGTCTTATTCTGAGGAAAAGCCATTACTGATTCTCCAATCACCTTACTTGGAACTTCCAGGCTGGCAGGGAACTGGACTGCAGGGCCCCCAGGGTCCCTGTGTAGCGTGTAAATGATTCACCTTTTCCAGTGTCCACCACGGCATTCTGGATAATGAGACAGTGTCCCCACGCACACCTTTGGTCCCTCCCTGCCTGTTAAAAGCGCTCCAGCAGGACACAACCGCCCCAAACTGCCAATCCTCTCTGCAAGCACTTTAAACCGCGGCTCTCTCCAGGCACTGAACACACATTGGCATTCGCCAGGTGCTGGCGCAGAGAAGGATCCCCCTTCTTCACTTGCCTCATTTCCACGGGGAGCTCCGACCCCAAACGCGGCTCCCCAGCCATCCTCTGCACACCCAAGGGCGCGCTTTCCCTCCAAAGGGCCTGGGCTGCGGGGCGCTCCCAGCCGACCCTCTGAGCACTACCGTGTGCGCGGTCTGGGCGCCCGGCCGGCGTGGCACAGGGGGCTGGAGAGCGGCAGCGCCGTGAACCCCCTCACTCCAGGGAGCGGCACCCCCCGACCCCACGCGTCCTGCCAGCGCAGGCGCTCAGCCACCGCCGCGCCCGCAGCCAGG
>NW_004444029.1:9060973-9070236 GCF_000243295.1 Trichechus manatus latirostris
GGCCGCGTGCGCGCCAGGTAAGCCGGGGACCCCGGGGGGTCGCCGCTATCTCCGAATCCGGGCCCCCGCCACTCTCCCTTCTCCGCGGTCCCCGCGCCCGCCTTTATCGAGATGCTTCCCTTCCCCGCGGGCCCAGCGCATAAAGGCGGGGGACAATCCATACAGGAGATGCGGGAGGGCGGATTTGGGCCGGTCTTGCCAAACGGCTGCAGAGCGGCCCTCCTGCTATCCATGGAGCCGGTGGCTTCCCCTCGCATGTGCCTGCGCTCCTGCAAAATGCAGGCGCTGCAATTGTGCTTGTGCATGAAGGTGGTTTGGATACTTTATTGTTGGGGCGATGGGGCGCGTTCACATGTGTGTGCTTTCAAACAGTAGTGCATTGCCCTAAGCGGCCCTGCACCCCCAGAGGCGGGCAGGCTGGCCGGGTCCCCCCACCGTGTGCACCCGGACACAAAGAACAGGCAAAGAAAATCTCTTGGAAAGCGCCCTGGCCACGGTTCTTTCCAGGGAAACAGCGCGTCGAATGATTTTTGCAAAGGCATGATTAGTACAATGGAGTATGAAAATATTGTGGTTCTTAACTGTCAGGGCATGAAAGGAGAAGGGCAGCTTTTATAATAGATGCAACTTAGCCACCACTGCTCGTGAGCACGGAGTGAGGATGCATGGTTTAGAAAGAAGCATGTGGGTGGGATTGGTTGTTGGGAATGATGTACTTCGTATTGCTTCTCTGAAATGCTGTCTGTCCACCCTGGGTGTACACCCAGGGTGACCGTTGGTCTGGAACCGTCTCTGGGCTGATACACAGCAGGCCAGTGGCCTTTCCAGCACACACACTTGACCAGTGTGGGGGAGACCAGGAAAGGTGGGGCGGCCAGCCATGGGTGGAGCGTGACCTCACCCAGAGCAAAAACCAGAAAGCAAGGCAAGCTACTCCGGTCCTTCCTGCTAATGGAAGGGTGCGAAGGCCTGCCACGGGGCACAAAGGAAATGGAGCATGTTTGGATCTCACTGTCAGAATTGTAACCAGTGCCACATAGAGGAAGGGACTTCAGAGATCCAAGAATGCACCCACTTCTAATGAAGGGGAAACTGAGGCACAGAAGAGGTTTGCTCAAGGTCACAACATCGTTGGTGCATAGTCTCCACTGGATTGTGCTCCCTACTGCTCCTGACCTGTAGACATTTACAGGGCTGGAACCTCCACAAAGCTTTCCCTTAGCTGGAACCCTGCCCAGGGGGTTGGGCCAGACCTGGGGTGCACAGAAAGAGAGGGTGCAGACAGCTGTGCCTCACCTAGCGCGTGGGGTCTCGGTCCTGTTCCCTGGCTGTGTACTCCAGCCCTGGGCGTCCAGATGAGGGGAGACCCTGGGCTGTCTGGGAGACGAGATAATGATGAAGGGTCCCCTAGCCTTAATCAGCAAACAGAGCCCATGGAGACTAATGGATTCATCTGGTGTGGGACCCACAAGCTAATTGCTTCCATTTACTGAGTGCTTTCTGTGTGCCAGGTGCTGCATTTTATACACATGATCCAGTCACTTTATTAGCCCCATTTGACAGATGAAGAAACTAAGGTTCCAGAGTTTGGCTCCAAACCTCTAGGTTGGTTGGGCTCCAAACTCTGTGCACTTAAAGTCCGTACTCTCTTGCTTCCTCATAGGGATGTGGCTATCTGGACCTACTGCAGATGTTGTGAAGAGTATAAGTAATTATTCTGAAAAATTTAAAAGAAGTAGTGGAGCTGTTTGTACTATTCCCCCAGAACTTTCTCCTGTTTGTAAGTCCTTTGCCATTTCCCCTCTAGCCCCAATACCAGCTTGTTGTTTTCGTTGTTGTGAGCTGCTGTCAAGTCATCTCCAACTCATGGCAACCCCTCGGACAACAGAACAAAACATTTCCCAGTCCTGCGCCATCCTCACAGTCGCTGGTCTGCTCGAGACCATTGTTGCGGCCGCTGTGTATTTTGAGCGCTTTCCAACCTCGGGGGCTCATCTTCTGGCTCTGTATCAGACAGTGTTCTGTTGGGATTCATGCGTTTTCACGGGCCGATTTTCAGAAGATTTTCTTCCTGGTCTTAGTCTGGAAGCCCTGCTGAAGACTGTCCACCATGGGTGACCCTGCTGGTATTTGAAATACCAGAGACATAGCTTCCAGCATCACAGCAACACAAAAGCCACCACAGTATGTATGACAAACTGACGGAATGGTGGTGGATATTCAACCTGGAGACACAAAATTGACTCTATTTCTCTAGAACTGACATCAGGGAAGCAACCTCAGCCTATTATTAATTTGTGTATTGGGCTCTTCTGGCTTGTACGCACAGAGCCCTGGTGGCACAGTGGTTAAGCGCTTGGCTGCTAACTGAAAGGTTACTGGTTGGAACCCACCAGCCGCTCTGTGGGAGAGAGATGTGGCTGTCTGCTTCCCTAAAGATTACGGCCTTGGAAACCCTATGGGCCAGTTCTACTCTGTCCTATACGGTTTCTATGAGTTGGAATCGACTTGACCGCAACGAGTTTTTTTTTTTTTCTGGTTGGTTTGTACAGCTGGGTAATAGAATAGGAACTAACAAAGTAGCCAATGTATTTTCAGAAGTGGCTGCCTGTCCTCAAGGATCCAGATGGAAACATAGAACAGAGTGTGGGCAAGTGCTTATAGGTCCCAGGCACTGGAGGCCATGAGTGACCTGCTGGGCAGGGGTCTTCAGGGGAGACGTCTAACGGTGGCTCCTGACCCACTTCCTGAAGGCTGTGAGAAGTGTTATTGACGGAGAGAGCGTCCTACCGTAGCCAGGCCGCTGGGAGGACACTTGCGGTGGCAAGTGGCCGCTGCCCCAGAGAGAGCTGAGTTTCAGTTGGTTGGCGCAAAGTCTCCCCCTGGGCCACCGACCCCTTGCTGCCATCTCGAGGGTTGTGTTTCCACCAGCAGAGCAGGGGCCTTGAGCCTTGCCGGGGTAACTCTAAAGTGCTCGTCAGAAAATGGCAAGGTGGCACAGTGGTTAAGAGCTTGACTACTAACCAAAAGGTCGATAGTTCGAATCCACCAGCCTCTCGGTGGAAGCCCTGTGGGGCAGTTCTACTCTGTCCTATAGGGTCGCTGTGAGTCGGAATCGGCTCCACGGCAGTGGGTTTGGTTTGGGTTTGGTTTCTCCCCTTTTGGGTATCACGTGTTAGGCGGCAGTACCTCCTGAAAACCATGTCCTTCTTCAGAAGGTTTCTCTGTTCTCGTTAACTTCTGTTAGATGAAGTGCACATCCCAGTTTATCCCCTTAGTTCATCTTTATAGAAATTTCTACCTTGCATTGATTTCTTGTCTATGTATATCTCATTCAGCATTTTGGATGTGTCTCCCCACCTGACCCTACATTTTTTTTTTTTCAACGTTTATAAGTTTGGTCTTGGCCATTCAGTGTTGTGGAAACAACTTGCAAAGCTTTGGACTTGATTTTGAACGCAGTGCTTTTAGGAGACCCGACACCCACAGTAGAAAGAGTTGTTGCTCTATTTCTACCTCTTATTCAGGGACAAGGTTTTCTTAAAATGACAGCTATTGTGAAAGCAATGTCTTTGCAGAGAATTTTGGAAACTGCTGAAAGGTACAGAAAACCGTCACCCAAAACCCCATAACCCGTAGATAACACTGTAAATAGTTTTGTCTTTTTTTTATATGTTTGTTAGCATTAAAAAAAATTAAAATGAGAATTGAAGTTTATGCACCATTGTATTTACTGCTTTTTTTCACTCAATATTTTACTTAAGCATTTTCCATTCAGGAAATATTATTTGAAAACACAGTTTTCCATCCTAATAATTTATTTACTTGTTCTTTCTATTATTTTCCAGCTTTTTTGGCTGTTAGAAATAATGCTCTGATGAATATCTTTGTGCGTAGTGCTGTGGCTTTATTTCTTTGTGTGGGTTTTTTTTTAGTTTACATTTTTACAAAGAGATTTAGAATGTAAGTAAAATGTGAGGCCACTCAGGCTGGATCTTTGCATGTTTTGTTCACAGAGTATTGGGCACACAGTAGGTGCTTAGTAAATGGTTGTTGAGTGAATCAACGTTTTGAAAGGTATAACGCCGAAATAAACATTAGCAGTTTATAAGGTGCCTGTTAACCCTTCCTCATTACTAGCATTGAATATTATTTTAAAAACCCTTGCTGAATAAATTTGTAATACATTATTTTAACTGGCATTTTTGGATGACTTTTGAGTTGAATATTTTTTATGTTTCTTTTCTCCTTGTATTCTGTGAATTTTTCTCTGTTTTGGTTCATTTATTGTCGTGGTCTATATATTTTAAAATCTTTCTTTATATACCATCGATGGTAACCATTTTTCCTTCTATTTGTTGCATTGCCCCCCTTCTAATGGATTGTCTTTTAAATTGTGTGTCCTTTTGAAATTCAGAAGTCTTTGGTTATTTTGATTAGCAAAGTTTGCTGTGTTATTTTTCTTTTTGTAACTATTTTTATTGCTCTTATGTTTGTGGCATGTTAAAATGTTGTCTTACTTAATGTGCTATTTTATTATTGACCATTTTGAGGTGAATATTTGTTATACTTGTGACTCGATAGCAACAGGTTTGGTTTTGGGTTTAGTTTTGAAGGGAGGAGCCCTGGTGGTGCTCGGCTGCTAACTGAAAGGTTGGCGGTTTGCTGCACCTATGGCTCCGCGGGAAGAAAGACCTGGTGATCTGCTCCTGTAAGGATTGTCCATACCCTCGCCGTTGAGACAATTCTGACTCATAGCGACCCTGTAGCACAGAGGAGAACTGCCCTGTAGGGTTTCTAAGGCTCTAACCTTTACGGGATCAGATTGTCACACCCTGCAACTCATCCAGCTCTTCAGAGACCTTGAGATACACCTGCCTCCTGGATTGAATCTATGTGGCTGATGTGTGAGAGGCCTATCCCAGCTGGCCAGGCAATTTCAGAACAAGATGGTTCTCTATCTAGACCTGCCCTGATTCGTAACCCATTCATTCATTACTGACACTTGGCTGGTTGTTAAAATACTGAAATACTACCATACCAGTTTTAAATAGCTGCTATGCTGAACACAGTAAAGTCAGCAGAGTCCCTGGGTAGTGCAAACGGTTAGTGCGCTCGGCTGCTAACTGAAAGGTTGGAAGTTTGAGTTCACCCACAGGCACCTTGGAAGAAAGGCATGGCGATCTTCTGAAAAACCAGCCATTGAAAACCCTATGGAGTACAGTTCTACTTTAACACACAGGGGGGCGCCATGAGTTGGAATTGACTTGATGGCAGATGGTTTTTTATAGTGAGTGAGCACATCTTCCCACCCCCGCCCCCTCTTCAAGTGTCCTGGACCTCCCTACCCTCCCTCAGAAGTCTCCCCCAACACCCTCCCCCTACCTCCTCGGCAACTGATGACCCAGCCCGAAAAGTTAATCTTAGCACAGCAGGAGCCTTGGGACTCTGCTTTAGAAAAGCACCTTTCTTGACTGGTCCCTGCTCATGCCCCACCTGCTGTTAATTGTGTTGAATATTCCCATTCATCCATCCATTTATCCATCCATCCGTGTAACCATCCATCCATCTATTCATCTATCCATGCATCCATTCATCCACCTATTCAATCATGCCTGCATTCATGTATCCATCCATCCATCTACCCATCCATCTAGATATTCATCCATCCATCCATCCATCCATCCATCCATCCATCCCTCCATCCATTCACCCATCCCAGACCTGGCACATTAAAAAAAAAAATTGTGTTAAGTGGATGCATTTGATGGTAGTAGAAGTCATAGACCTGGAAGACACTAGAGAGCATGTTGAGGGAGGAGAGAAGAGGACCAAGGACAGAGGCCTCAGAAACTGACATTAAAGGGAGGGGAAGGGAAAGAGGGGCCCACAAAGGAAAATGAATCTCATGACACAGAGTGTCCTGAAAGTCAGGGGAACAGGGAGAGTTTATATGAAAGTGAGCCATCTATCTGTCAAATGCTACTACACCCTCTCCTCACTTATCGACATAGTTAGGTGCCAAAGACCAGGTCATTATTTCAAACTGGTGTTATGTGAAAATGGAAGATGACCAGATAGATCACAAAATGGAAGATGACTACATCATTTCATAACTGCCAAAGTACATCATTACATAACTGTCAAACCACTGAGAATCATGGTCCAGTGAAGTTGACACATAACCTTAATCATCACCACCAGCGTTACTCTCGCCTCAGACCTTGGCATTTGTTACTGCCAGACATACGTTGTTAATGTGAAAAGTAGTTGGGTGGTAGATTTTTTACTATGTTGTAAATGCGAAATGTAAGATAATGAGATAGTTGATAAGTGAGGGGAAGGTGTATACTAAACGGTTTCTCAAAGGATGATGTGAGGGCGACCTATTCAATCATGCATGCATGCGTGCATCCATCCACCCATCTACCCATCCATCCATCCATCCATCCATCCATCCATCCATCCATCCATCCATCCATCCATCCATCCATCCACCCATCCATCCACCCATCCACCCACCCACCCATCCTAGACCTGGCACTTGTAAAAAAAAAGTGTGTTAAATGATGAGAAACACCTGGGGTACATTAAACACCCAGACTCATGGTCAAGCTGTTATCAGGTGCTGTTGAGTCGATTTCAACTCATAGTGACCCCATGTGACGGAGTAGAACTGCCCCGTAGGGTTTCCTAGGCTGTAGTCTTTACAGGAGCAGATTGCCAGGTCACTCTCCTGTGGAGTGGCTGGTGCGTTTGAAACACCAACCTTTTGGTTAGCAGCCGAGAGCTTAGCTGTTGTACCACCAGGGCTCATTATGGTCAAGCTAGACCTACTGAAACAAGTGGGACCCTAGGGTCTGTGTCTCTGAAGTGTTCAACAAGCTCCTCAGAGAATTCTTACTGCTGGAAAGGGAGGCAGGAAGGGTAGGAGCAAAGACACTCAGGCGATGGAGGGGATGGGATCTGGGGCAAGAGCTGTTGTGTTGATAATTGCTGTCCAGTCAGCTCTGACTCATAGTGACCATATGTAAAACGGAATGAAACATTGCTCGGTCCTGCACCATCGTCATGTTTGTTGATGTGCTTGAGCCCATTGTTGCAGCTATTATGCTAATCCATCCCATTGAGGGTTTCCCTTGTTTTCGCTGACCCTCTACTTTACCAACGTGATGTCCTTTTCCAGTGGTTGATCTTTCCTGATGACGCATCCAAAGTGAGCAAAGTAAGAAGACTAAGTCGTTATGCTCTAAGGAGCATTCTGGCTGTATTTCTTCTAAGACTGCTTTGTTTGTTTTTCTGGCAGTCCCTGGTGCATTCACTTTGATAACTAAGGTGCATCTAACCAACCCATGGTGTTTTCTCTGCCCACATCACAGGTTGAATGCATCGATGATTCTTCTGTCTTCCTTTTTCATTGTCCAGCTTTTGCATTTTTATGAGGCAACTGAAAAGACCATGGCTTGATCAGATGCACCTTAGTCATCAAAGTGACATCTTTGCTTTCTAGAACTTTAAAGAGGTGTTTTGCAGCAGATTTGCCCAAGAGTGGAGGGATTGATTTTAGAGAGGAGAAAAACAGAAGGAGAGAGAGGAGGCTGGTTCTGGGGACAGAGATGTGTGGGAGTGGCTAACTATTCCTGGAGGACGGTAGGTGAGGAAATCTGTTGCAAGGAGGCCAAGTGTGGGGTGGACTTGGAACATGAGAAAATACAGCCATCTCCAGAACAATCAGAAGAGGAGAATGAAGGACTGCCAGGCAGTGGCAAGGGCCCAGTGAAAGCTGGAAGGACTGGCTTGGGAGCAGGCCAGCAGGCAGCTCTCTGCTTGCCCTTTGCAGGCCTGGGTGGCCCAGAGCCTGGTGAAGACAGAGGCGGTGGTGGTCTTGGGCTGTCAACTGGCACACCTTGGCAAAGGCAGGGCAGCTCCAAGGGCTCCTGGCCCCTGGTGACTGACAGGTGATCCCAGCCCTGAGGAGCTGTTTGCAAACTCTCCTTGCCCCTTTCTTCATTCTCTTGCCTCTTTGCTTGGGCCTGTTGGAAGAAAGCCTTCACTACCTATGGTTTTGTGTGCTAGGATTAACTGTGGAGCCAGGCAGCCTGGGTAAAGACCGTGGGAGCCTTCAAAAGAGGAGCCGCAAACATACCAAACAATGATCATGTGAAGCCAGCTCAAGGGGGACCTGGGCAAAGCACAGGGGACAGGTGGGGATGGGTGGGACGTCTCCTTGGCCTTTGCTGCCCAAGTGTGGTCTTGGGCCAGCAGCATTGGGTTCACCTGGAGCTTGTTAGAAATGCAGACTCTCAGGCCCTACCTAGACCTGCTGCTGAATCGGAATCTGCATTTTAACAAGACCCCCAGATGCACACTGAGGTTGGGAAGCTCTGGCCTGGGCAGTTTCTCATTGAGGTTGGGTGCATTTGAAAGATTTTTGGTTGCTACCTAATTAGTGGGGAGTGCTTAATGCTTAGCAGTTCAGCCCAGATTTCCAGCGGGATGGGAAGACTGAGGGAGGAGCCATGGCTGAGCCGAGCTGGTGCTGGCTGATGCCGCTCAGAGCTGCCCCTGTGCCAGTGTCCCCACAGGGGCTGAGTGTTGGAAGCCTTTTGCCCGGTTCTTGTTTCCCTGAACTGATTTCAGTAGGAGTCAGGTCTGGTGACCACCAAGATTATGGAAGAACCTGGAGTTGGTGGAGCTGAAGCAAACAGGTGTCGGAACAAGACAGGTGGGAACTAGCTGGGAGGGCAGGAGTGAGCATTTGTCTGAGCTGGCAGGAACACAGGACAGGTGCAGGGACAGAGGCTGGGCAGGTGATAGGTGGGGCTGGAGAGGTGTCTGTGCAGACCAGCCCAGGCCAGTTCAGGAAGGGACAGGCAGCAGCTGGCATGAGGACAGCAGTCCCAGTCCCTGCTATTGGCTCTGTGGCCCAAGGCTCTTCATGCTCCCCCTCTCCCCAGGATGGCTGTACCTTACCTTAGAGCCCTTGTGTTGAGTGTTTTTTCTCCTGGACAGCTGGGTAATGAAGTGTCGGGTAGAGGACTGGGCTGGTGCAGAAGGCTGTAGGAATGGGTTGGAGCTTTTGCCTGGGCCTGAATAGAATCTGAATAGAGTCTGAGGGAGGTCAGGGGCTGTTGAGGAGAGTCTGAGGGACGTCAGGGGCCGTTGGGGAGAGTCTGAGGGAGGGCAGGGGCCGTTGAGGAGAGTCTGAGGGAGGGCAGGGGCCGTTGAGCAGAGTCTGAGGGAGGGCAGGGGCCGTTGAGGAG
>NW_004444029.1:9070725-9084185 GCF_000243295.1 Trichechus manatus latirostris
GGCTGTTGAGGAGAGTCTGAGGGAGGGCAGGGGCTGTTGAGGAGAGTCTGAGGGAGGGCAGGGGCTGTTGAGCAGAGTCTGAGGGAGGGCAGGGGTAGAATTCTTGGCTTTTATGGGGGAACACCCTGTTCAGTTTCCAGCCAATGCACCTCCTGCACAGCTACCACCCATCTGTCAGTGGAGGCTTGCGTGTTGCTGTGATGCTTAACAGGTTTCAGTGGAGCTTCCAGACTAAGACAAACTAGGAAGAAAGGCCTGGCAATCTGCTTCTGAAAATCAGCCAGTGATAACCCTATGGATCCAATAGTAGGTCATGGACAGAGTGGGAGAGATATTTAGAACAAAATTCAAACTCACAAATAAGACCAGACTCACTGATCTGATAGAGAGTGGTGAACCCCCGAGACTATGGCCCTTAGGCACCCTTCCGATTTGGAACTGAGATCATTCCCAGAGATCACATTATAGCCACACAACAGACAGGCCTACAGAATGTATTGTAACTCCAGTGAGGAACGTATACCTCGGAACAGTCACCTGTACGAGACCTAAAGGGCAGTATTTGCCCAAAAAGCAAAGTTCAGAAGGACGGTAGGGCAGGAAAGCTGGGTGAATGGACACGGGGAACCCAGGGAGGAAGGGGGGCGAGTGCTGACACATTCAGGGGTTTGCAACCAATGTCACGAGACAAGCTGTGTGTATAAATTGTTGAACGGGAAACTAATTTGCTCTGTAAACTTTCACCTAATCCACAAGAAAATGTTGGGAAAAAACAAAACAAAACCCTGTGGATCACAGTGGTCCCATAGGAACCGCTCAGTGATGGGATGGCGCGGGACCGGGCAGCCTTTGACTTCACTGTGGGTAGGGTCGCCACGAGTCGGGGGCCGATTTGACAGCAGGTAACAACAACAGTCTTAGAAATTTATAAAATCAGATTCTTCTTTCTAGCCCTTGGAATTAGGCTTTTAAGTATTTTGGTGTATTTTCAAGATGACAGGAGTTTTACTGTTCTTTCTTTTTCCTGGTTTTAAAAATGATATGTGTTCATTGCAATAATTTGTACTTGCTGTTCCCTCTGCCTAGAACAATCTCACCTCAGATATTATCTATCCAATTTCCTACTCTCTTTCCTTCAGGTTGCTGCTCCAGTCTTATGGTATCAGAGGGGACCCTAGGAATGCTTAAAGAAAAAGAGCAAACTCCTCCCCACTTCCTACACCCCGGGCCCTGCTCCGTTTTTCTCTGTAGCTTTTATCGCCATCTCGTATATGCCCGTCTGCTTATTCTGTCTCCCCCACTGAATTGTAAACCCTACAAGGACAGAGACTTCATCTGTTGTGTTCACTGGACTTTGTTCCTTCTTTCGGCCAATGGCCCCCGTTCTGCAGGCTCTGGGCCGGGCCTTTGGGATAGTCAGGGCACAAAGTCAGTTGGTTAAAAAGCTAAGAAGTTTCCTGAATACAACCAAACACTTCGAGGGACAGAGTAGCAGGGGCAGGGGTCTGGAGACCATGCTTTCAGGGGACATTTAGGTCATAACAAAGTTTATTAAGAAAATGTTCTGCATCCCACTTTGGTGAGTGGTGTCTGGGGTCTTAGAGGCTAGCAAGCGGCCATCTAAGATGCATCAATTCGTCCCAACCCACTTGGAGCAAAGGAGACTGAAGAACACCAAAGGCACAAGGGAGATATTAGCCCAAGAGACAGAAAGGGCTACATAGACCAGAGACTTCATCAGCCTGAGACCAGAAGAACTAGATGATGCCTGGCTACCACCAATGACCACCCTGACATGGAACACAACAGAGAGTCCCTGATGGAGAAGGAGAAAAGTGGGGTGCAGAACTCAAATTCTAGTAAAAAGACCAGACTTAATGGTTTGACTGAGACTGGAGGGATCCCAGAAGACATGGCCTCCGGACTCTCTGTTAGCCCAGAACTGAAACCATTCCCAAAGCCAACTCTTCAGACAGACTAGACTGGACTATGGGACATAAAATGATACTCGTGAAGAGTGTACTTCTTAGCTTAAGTAGATACATGAGACTAAATGGGCAGCTCCTGTCCAGAGGCGAGATGAGAGGGTAGAGAGTGTCAGGAGCTGGCTGAATGGACACGGGAAATCTGGGGTGGAAAGGAAGAGTGTGCTGTCACATTATAGGGAAAGCACCTAGGGTCACATAACAATGTGTGTATAAATTTTTGTATGAGAAACTAACTCAAACTGTAAACTTTCACTTAAAGCACAATTTAAAAAAAAAAGTCAGTCGGTTATACGGTGTGTTACTGAGTGTAAGTGCTGGGAAGACGTGGAGCAGACACAGGGTTTGGGAGTGAGGAATTGTGGTTTTTGTTGGGGTGGGTGGGAAGGCCTTGTTGAGGAGGTGACATTTCAGCTAAGCTTTGAAGGAATTGATGGAGGAGCCATTCAGGTATTTGCGGAAGCGAGGTCCCCAGCAGATGAAGTAGCGATTTTCGGATGAAGTTGCTGGAGCCAGGTGGTGGGGGTGGGGAGGGTCCGTGTGCCTGATAGCGAGGGCAGGAGAGAGACAAAATTGAAGTGTGAGAGGACATGGGTGCCAGGGGGATCCCAGGCCATCGAAGGACTTGGGCCTTTATTCTGTGGGAGGTGGGACCTCATCAGAAAGTTTTGAGTAGAGAGATGACGTCATAGAGGCTTAAAATGTAAATGTGTTGCTTATTGAATGAATTCAGTTGGCGCCACAAACCCATAAAAGTCAAACCCATTACTGTGGAGTTGATTCTGGCTCGTGACAACCCTATGTGTTACAGAGCAAAACTACTCCATAGGGTTTTCTTGGCTGTCATCTTTATGGAAGCAGATCGCCAGGCCTTTCTTCCATGGCGCCCCTGGGTGGGTTCAAACCGCCAACCTTTAGGTTAGTAGTCAAGTGCAAACCACTTGCGCAACCCAAGAGATCTTTCAGATGGTACAAAAGGTGTAAATCAGAAAGTGAATGTCACCCCACATCCCCCCACTTGGAGAGAGCCATTCTGACATTCGGGGGTCTCTCCTCTCGGACACTTTCCTCACGCGCACACGCACATGTGGGTGTGTGTGCACACGGTGGGTGGTGGGCAGGGGCCATGGAGGGCTCTGACTGCGGCCCTCTGTCCACACAGCCCACTCCACCAAGCCTCAGTGTAGAGATAGCCGCTCTCCAGCACCGATCCAGAGCAGGGCCACCCTGGCCTCCTCCTCTCTTTGCTGCTTGGTGGCTCATCCGCTCCACCGCTCAGTCTGTCGGGTCTTCCATCATCAGGACGCACAGACCCCACCCATTGTCATCTTCCTCATGGCTGGTGTCTACTTTGTCAGCCAGCCTCTGTGGACAGATAGCTAGGTGGCCCTCAGCGTTTGTGTTTACAGAGAACGCTGCCAGGAGCGTGGTTGTACACACCTCTTGGCACACTTTTCTAATGATGTCCTCAGGATACATTCCCAGAAATAGAGTTGCTGGCCTAGGGAGCGTGCACATTAAATCCTGATCCATATTGCCGGATTGCTCCCTGGAAAGGCTGAAGCCACCTGTCTTCTCTCCAGCAATGAATTAGAGCGCCAGGGTTTGCCCCCACCCTCCACAGTACAGAGTCTCGCCCGTCTTTATTACCTCCGCCAAACTCACGGACGAAAAATATCTTCTTTATAGGTTTGGTTCTTTGATTGTTCATAGGCATCTGGGCTTTTGATGGAGGCCCCTTTCCGGTCCTTTCTCTAGTCTGCTCCTGCACAACTTCTCAGGGCTGATCTGGGAATCATACCAACACCCAACACCTACCAAGTGCTAGTCATGTACTTCCCGTGATGCCAGGCGCAGGGGACCTGGTTTCACCTGTAGGGTAACTCTGTGAGGCAGGTACCCTTATCCCCATCTTACAGATGAGGACAATAAAGCCTGAGATCACAGAGCTAGTAGGAGGCGTCCTAATCCTGGGGGGCGGTTGTGCACCCCCAGCCAGGGGTTCCCTGCTCTAGCGCCACGCTGGAGAGCCGCTCTGTCATCTCTCCCATTGCGGAGCCCACTCCCAGGATTGGTGGCATGAGCTTTGTGGACAGACAGCCTCAGTCAGAGCCCTCTGTGGCCCCTGGCCAGCCCCCTGCCTGGGTCCAAAGCCCCCACTGTGTGCCCAGGCCTGGCATAAGAAGGCACTCGTGAAACATTGGTTAAGCAGGCCTTCGGAAGCCACACTATGTATGAAGCTGCCATTTGGTTTCATTTCAGCAGATTAAAAATAAAAAGTTTCAACAGTTAAAATTCATATCATGAGCCATGCACACATAATAATATTTTTTTTTAAATGCTGAGTGACATTTTCTTAGGGCATTTTCTCCTCTACCATGTCCTCCATCATAGCCTTGTGGTTTCGATAATATTTTCGCTTTGTTTCGCCTGTACTATTTTTCTGTGGGTTTACTGCTGATAGCAAAGTGTGTGGTTGCAATACATCCTCTTTGTTAACAAATTAGCTGTATGCCATTGGTCCAAAATCAATTTCTCCTTAACTTTTTGAGACTGTGGTGGGAGGAAGTTGATGCCTTAGAATGAGTAGCTTGTTGACAACTCTTCTGGTGCACCAAGCTGTCCTACTTCCATTGTTTTATGTGCCCCTTGGGTCTTTTTAGCTCTTCCTAAAATGCAGCGTTATTAGTGCCTTGAGTTCTTGCCTGGATCTGGCGCTAAAGTTTAACCTTCTAAATACTTGCCAGAAATCTTAGGCCAGCAACTGTTCAATTTTTTTCATCACGGCTTGTATTGACTTTACTTATTAATAACGTTCTAATTCCTCTGCTCTCTCTTCCGGGTCTGAGAGGAAAATAACATCAACTTGTAGGGTATGGAGCTGATCAGTCAGGATAAACGAGATAGGCTGTAGAAACACATCACCCCCAAATCACCCCCAAACCTCAGTGGCCCTCAGCTTGTGGCTTCTGACTCCCCTGAGCTGATCCCTCTCTCCATTTCTTTCCTGCACCTTTTGCATTTTGTCTGGTTCTGGAAACTTTGCTTACCTGGATCGTGTGTTTGGTTTTTCATCATTGTCGTGGGTTTTCCAGGGGCAGGACGCACGCCTGCAGACAGCTGTATGCAAGGTCATCCATCCATGCATGTGTGTGTTAGTCAGTTACCAGTTATTAAGTGCTGACCGCTATGGACCAAGTCCCGTGCTCAGTGCTGGAATACTAAGATCAATATGGCGGTGAGTCATGGCCCTGGAGATCTCCCAGCTCAGTAGGAGAGGCAGTCCTCTACACAAGTAACCACCAAACAGTGTCCTCAGTGCTGTAACAGAGGCTGCAGTGGTGATAGAAAGACGGCAGTACCTGGACGAAGGGGTAGGATCGAAGAGCTGTGGGGGATGTTTTGTTTTAAGGTGGACTATGAGACAGAGCATTTTTTGAGTTCTGAAGGCGAGTGTGACTTCAGTTTTCTATTGCTACATAACAGATCACCCCAGTGGCTTAAAACAGTACTGATTGATTATGATTCTGTGGGTGAGGAACTTGGACTGGGCTCGGACAGGTGATTCTTCTGCACCGTGTAGTTTTGGGGGTCCCTCACTTGCTTGCATTTGGTGGTACTGGGGCTGGGCTATTAGGTCCAAGAGGGTTTAGCTCACATGTCTGGTATCCTGGTGCTCTTCCACATGCTGTTGTGATTTTCTCCCAATATAGAGCTGGAAGATGAGCCCCCTAGGTTGGAAGACATTCAACATACACAGTGGCTGTAACAATGGACTCAAATATACCAACAATTGTGAAGATGGCTCAAGACCGGGCAACATTTCATTCTATATATTTTCTTCTAAGTATATAGGGTTGTCTGAGTTGGAGCCAACTTAATGGCAGTTAACAACAACTCCTCCCTCAAAATCTGAGCCCAGGCCTTCCGAAAATCCCAGGATGATTCTGATGCTGTCATGGATTGAATTGTGTCCCCCTGAAATATGTGTCAAGTTGCTTAGGCCATGATTCCCAGTATTGTGTGGTTGTCCTCCATTTTCTGATTGATGTAATTTTCCTATGTGTTGTAAATCCTAATCTCTACCTGTGGTTAATGAAGCAAGATTAGTTTACGTTGAAGAGGATTAGGGTGAGATGTAACACCCTTAGTCAGGTCACCTCCATGATCTAATGTAAAGGGAGTTTCCCTGGGGTGTGGCCTGCACCACCTTTTATCTTATAAGAGATAAAAAGAAAGGGAAGTGAGCAGAGAGTTGGGGACCTCATACCACCAAGAAACAAGAGCCAGGAGAATAGCATGTTCTTTGGACTCGGGGTCCCTGCACCCGAGAACCTCCTAGATCAGGGGAAGATTGATGACAAGGACCTTCCCCCAGAGCCAACAGAGAGAGAAAGCCTTCCTCTGGAGCTGGTGCCCTGAATTTGGACTTCTAGCCGACTAGACTGTGGGAAAATAAATTTCTCTTTGTTAAAGCCATCCACTTGTGGTATTTCTATTATAGCAGCACTAGATGTCTAAGACAGATGCGCTCCGTCTACGTTCACCCCTATTATAGCACTGATCACACGGTGCTAGAATTGTTCCTAACTAGGTCAGGATCTCCTTGAGGGCAGAGACCTTGCCTTGTTCGACTTTGTATCCTCAGCACCAGTACCATGCCTGGCACAGAGGACACTTCAGGAAATGTTTGTTGGATCCCTGAATGGATGATCAAAGGAAGGAATTACTCTGTGAATGAACAAGTGAATGAACACGAGTATATAATGACTCACTCGGTGACCCCAGTCCTGTGGCCTCTCCCTGGACCTGTAAGCCACATTATAAAGCTGGGCCTTCTTTTCTCTCACTGCCTCTTACCACCTTCCTCTGCCTGGATCCCAGCTCAGAATCCTTTCCACACCCTCTTGAAGGTGTATCTTGAAGACGTGAAGATCCTAATCACTCTCTTGGCTTCAGGGACCACCTCCATGTGGTCGAACCTCCAAACCATCTTCCTTGAATGTGAGTCCCTGTGGATGGTCAGCTGTCATTTCAAATTCACCCAGGTCAGCCTTTGAGCTCCCTGCATCATCCGCTTCCTCTCTGTTGGGATAAAAGAAGTTTATTTTGTCTCAGATACTCATGTATAGATAGTCTGGAAATATGTTTAGAAAAAAAAAAAAACACCGTCATTTCTCCCACCCAGCAATAATTATTTCATAAACGATCTGATAAGCATCTTTCTAGTCTGCTCTTAAATGCACACGCATGCGCATATAATAAAATTTTCTTTTTTCATAAAATGAGATCATGTATCTATGTAATTTTGTTTCTTGAAATTTTCATTTTAAGTATTCTCCATACCTTTAAATATTTTTTTAAAAAAAATTTAAATGGATCTATAATACTCCTTTGTATACTATGGCAGAATTTTTCAAACCATTTGTAAATTATTTGGTTATATATATATATCTCCATGTTGTTGTTAGTTGCTGTCAAGCTGATTCTGATTTGTGGCAACCCCATGTGTTCAGAGTAGAACTGTCAACAGGGTTTTCAAGCAGATCACCAGGCTTGTCTTCTGAGGTGCTTCTGGGTGGGTTCAAACCACCAACTTTTTAGCTAGCGGTTGACTGCAAACAGTTTATGCCACCCAGTGACTTTCTATGGAGCTCCATAAATATATAGCTGTATATTTGCATGTTTTTGCTGTTATATACAATGCTATGCCAAGCCTCTTTGTACAAAGATCTTTGAGTTCCTTGTTCTTTCCTTTAGGATAGGTTTATAGGAGGAGAATAACTGGGTCAAAAGGATGGACTTTAAGAAATATTGTGTGTGTGTTTGTGTGAGTGAGCTTGTGTGTCTGTGAGTCTGTGTGTGTGTGTGTGTACCACAATGTTGTCTGAAGTAACTATTCCAAAATGTGTCCCCAGTGTTGAGATTTTTAGAAACAGAATTATAGTTTATACAGTTCAGAAATTTTCTAGAAAGAGTGTCCCTGGCCTGGACGATTGATTTTCCCAGCCTGTGTTGGGTTATGCCTGATCACATTTCTCTTGTGCGTGAACACGTGTTCACCTGTGAAAGGGTCACTGCCTGATGCACGCCTTTGAAGACCAGGGCCAGGCGTCAGAGGGTGGAGGGCGCTGGGGGTCTTACCACACCGAGGGCTGTGAACAGGCCGGTCCTGTGTTTCCCGGGACCAGTGATGTGATCCGGGTGCAAAAGGATGAGGGTGAGAGGAACACAGGGCTTGTCTGTGGAGTTTTCCATCTGCTCACCTTCAAACCCCACCGAGCCACCTTTCCCTCGCTGGGCGCTCTTCCTGGACCCTCTTTGTGCCCCAGCTGGATCCATCATCTATCACCACTGTCCCCATGTTGTAGTACAGAGATTTATTTACATGTGTGTTTTTACCACCAGACTGCCTGCACCTCGGGGTCAGGGACAGTGTCTGACTTATCTGTGGATCCCAGAAATGGAGAACTGTCCCTGGTGCATAGTAGGTGGTTGGTCAGTGTTTGAACAGATGGTGGCGCCGCCCGGGGGCACTTCTTGGAGGTCCTCTGTGCGTGGACCTAATCTGAGGAGTGTTCGGCGTCTTTCCTGTTGTCCCCTGGGCACCATCCGTCTCTGGAACACTGTGTTTCCACAGCCCGTGACGGCTTCTCCGTGTCTTTCCCTGGGTCTCTGGCTCTTCCTTCCAGGCACTCCTCACACCACTGTCCTTCCCTGCTCCCCTCCTCTGCCCGCGCCTCCTCATCCAGGTCAGTCTCTTCTGCCCACACAGGTCCTGTCACCTTCTCAAAGAAGCTCACTAGCTCTGCCTGGTCCAAATCTCCTTCCAGGAAGTGTGTGTGTGTGTGTGTGTGTGTGTGTGTGTGACAACACCCGGGGGGAACCCACGTGGAGAACTAACGGAGGCAGCAGTGCAGGGGTGAGGCAGAGGCAGACCCCGGAGAAATGACCCGACGGCTGGGGGCAGGAGGCTGGGAGATTTCCCTCACTGTGTAGGGGTGGGCGGATGCTAGGGAATGTGGCCAGTGTGTTCAATAAAATCCGGTCCCCCGTAGTCTAACCCCCTACCCACCTCCCAGCCCAATCTCCCTTCATCCCCGTCTTAGTCTCTTAGTGCTGCTGTGACAGAAATACCACAAGTGGGAGGCTTTAAAGATCAGAAATGTATGTTCCCACAGCTCTGGAAGCTAAAAGTCTACTTTGGGGCCTAGGCCTGTTGATTCATTCCTTGTCAGTAGCCCTAGGCATTCCTTGGTTCCTTGGCGATCCTCACATGGCGTCTGTCTTCCCCTGTGCCTGTGTGTCTCTGTATCTGTGCTGCTCTTTAGATCACTCAGAAGTGATTACGTTTAGGACCCACCCTACACTGGTATGACCTCAGTGGACTGATTGATTATATTCCATTACACTGCGTTATGGAAGGTGACTACATCACATCACATCACATCACATTGCATTCACAGGTTACAGGGACCAGGGTTTCAATACATATTTATGGGGTACACAATTTAATCTCTAACACTTCCCCACTCTACCCAGTTCAGTTGTGCCCCAGACAGGACCTCTGCATTTCTTCCTTAACAGCACTGATGTTGTTGTTGGGTGCCATTGAGTCGATTCTGACCCCTAGTGACCCCATGTGACAGAGTAGAACTGCCCCATAGGCAGTAATCTTTACGGGAGCAGATCACCAGGTCTTTCTCCCACAGAGCCGCCGGGTGGGTTCGAATCACCAACCTTTCAGTTAGCAGCCGAGCGCTTAACCACTGCCCCACCATGGTTCCTCCTTACCAACTTACTTACGCTATTTTCCCGAAAGGGAGTATCTCCATCTTCATGTGGTTGGCCCTCCCTCTGTGTCTGTGTCTCTTCTCATAAGGACCCTGTCACTCACCCACCCTAATGACTTCCTCTTACCTTGATTTCATCTTTAAAGACCCCACTTCCAACAAGGCGACATTCACAGGTACTGGGGCTTAGGACTTGCACATCCCTTTTTGGGGGACACGGATTAACCCGCAGCAGTGGCTCTCTTGGTTTTACTTCATCTTTTCTTTCATGCTGTTGCTTTTTACTGTAGGTTTTTCAGTTTGCTCATGGTAGTGTTTTTTGGCTGGGGTCGGGGGGCAGTGGCCATCATCTTAAAGGCCTCACAGGGACCTGCCTTTCTAGAACACTTTCTCTGGATCTGAAAATCTTCTCAAGATGATCACAAACTAACAGAAATGATACAAGCAAGAGTGAGTCTCTGATGCCAAGTGCAAATTTTAGTGCATGAAAAATGCGTCTGTAAACTAGAGTATAAAAATGTTGTTGAACAGGCCCATCAGGTGATCGTTACATTCACAGCTGGTTGGAGCTTCAGGCCCTGGGAATTCACTTCAACAATTAACGGTTCCTGCTGCTTCATTAAGGTGCCCTAATGGCGCAGTGGTTGAGCTCGGCTGCTAACCAAAAGGTGGTCGGCAGTTTGAATCCACCAGGTGCTCCATGGAAACCCTGTGGGGCGGTTCTACTCTGTCCTATAGGATCACTATTAGTTGGAATCGACTCGAAGGCAATGGGTTTTGTTTTTGGTTTCAGTGGTACAGTGGTTAAGCGCTTGGCTCCTAACTGAAGGGTTGGCGCTTTGAACCTACCGGCTCTGAGGGAGAAAGACCCGGTGTCTTCAGTAAAGATTAAACCCTATGAAGGTGGTTGTACCCTGTCCTGTAAGGTTGCTATGAGTTGTAATCGACTTGACGGTAGCAGGTTTAACGGACTGCTTAACTAAGGATCCCTGGTGGCGCAAGGGTTAAGCGCTTGGCTGCTAACCGAAAGGTTGGTGGCTGAACCCACCCAGCGGCTCCGTGGGAGAAAGACTTGGTGATCTGCTCCCGCAAAGATTACAGCCTTGGAAACCCTACGGGGCACTTCTCCTCTGTCACATGGGGTCGCTAGGAGTCGAAAATCGACTTGCTGACATCTGACAACAACTGCTTAACTCTGAATGACCTTCGTGAACATCGCCTGCTGTGTGTACTCCTCACTTAACTCCCGGGGTGACGTTTTCCCCCATGCTTCTAGCTGAGGAGAGCAGGGATAAGAAAGTGTGTTTGTTTTTAATGGGCCCTTAGACCTGCGTCTCCCTCTTAGAGTTCCTGATTATTAAAATGCTGACTTGTCTGAGCCTGGTGTCTTTTACACGCCTAACCTTGTTTAGACAATAGAACCCTGAATCCGTATTTTTCTAGACCATCTCGTTAATAATTACACTCATAGCGGCCTGTTTTGGAACGTTTGCCACGTGTTAGTCCAGGGGCTCTTGACCTTGAGCACGTCAGTGGCATCCAGACCATACCCAGATAGATGAAGTCACAATCTCGGAGGTGGGACCCAAGCATCGGTAGTCTCTACAGCAGCCCAGGTGACTGTAACCCAGCCACAGCTGGCCCTTTGCATGAGCTCATCTGACCGTATAATGACCCGGCCAGCGGTGTATCCTTATCCTCACTTTATAGACGGAAACTGAGGACAAGATTGATTATCCAGCAATAGAGGTAGCTTGGAGATTCAGACCCAGTGTTTCTGATTCCAGAGTCCATCTTTTAACACATATTAATTATGGATTGAAGCCCTGCTGGTGCGATGGTTAGGCACTCGGCTGCTAACTGAAAGGTTGGCAGTTTGAACCACCTAGCCGCTCCCCGGGAGAAAGACCTGGCGATCTGCTCCCTCAGCAACAGGATGGGGCGGTTCTGCTCTGTCCCATGGGGTTGCTGTGAGTCGAAACTGGCACCCAAGAACAACACAGCAATTATGGATAGGAGCGAGGCTGTTTGATTAAAACAAAGCAGCTGTGTTCTGTAACATTTGTAAAGGTTAACTCTTAAAATCGATTCATGGAATACGTCTGAACTCTTGGCTGTTGTGTGGACATCTAGTTGATGCTCTTCCATCATGTGATTTGCTCATCATGGCGGCTGGTGTTCCCATTGGTTCAGGAGCATTTGCCAAATTAGCATTTTATTAGCTCACATGATCCCCGAGTAACCCTAGACGAATGGCGGGGTAGGTTTTTTTTTTTTTTTTTTAAATTGTTGACTGGGTAAGTTTTTGGTACTTTATTCAAATTTGTGCTTCTTTTTTAAAAATAATATTTCATTGTGTTTTTGGTAAAAGTTTACCCAGCAGTTTAGGTTCCCAGTCAACAATTTCTACACAGATTGTTCAGTGACATTGGTTACATTCTTCACCAATGCATGAACATTCTCATTATTTCTGTCCTGGTTGTTATGTTTCCATTAATCTAGTTTCCCTGCCCCCTTACATTCTCATCTTTGTTTTAGACTATTTGTTGACTGCTTGGTCTTATATAGGTGATTTTTTAAAAGACCATAGTACTCATGGGTGATATTCTTTATTTTGTGAGCCAATCTGTTATTTAGCTAAAAGGTGATCTCAGGGACTAGTTTCCGTTCAAGGTTTAAAGATTATCTCAGGATGGTAGTCTCAGGGAGTCCTCCAGTCGTAATTGGTCCAGTAAGTCTTTTTGTTTTTTAGGAATTTGAGGTTCTGTTCCACATTTTTCTCCCACTCTATCAGGGTCCATCTGTTGGGACCCTGATCAGAGCGGTCAGTGTGGTAAATGGTGGGCACCATCTAGTTCTTTTGGTCTCAGGTAAATGAGGCCATGAAATTTGTGTTTATCTTAGTTGTTAATCAAGTGGAAAAGCAGGTGTTATAATCTTACAAGGGGGTTTGTTTCAGGCAGGCACCATTGTTCATCTAAGGAGCCTTGGTAGCAAAAACAGTTAAGCTGCTAACTGAAAGGCTGGCGTTTCGAACCCACTCAGCCACTCTGTGGGAGAAAGATCTGGCGATTGCTCCTGTCAAGATTACAGCCAAGAAAACCACATGGGGCAGTTCTACTCCCTCACATGGGGTCACTTCGCTGTGAGTTGAAGCCGACTCCATGGCACCCAACAACAACACAGTTGTCAATCTGAGAGCAGCTGAATTGCGAAGACGGGCATCAGCAGGCTCTGTGGGACCAGCCTGGGTGTGCAGACCCAACCAGGAGAAACTGCACCGCAGGGTGTCACTGTGCCTCAAGGGACTGCGCCAGGAAGGCAGGGAAAAGGCAAAGGGGCTGAGGCAGCCGCTGGGTTAGGGAGGAAATGGCCCAGGGAGAGAGACCTCTGATGCTTGAAGGCGAGGGAGAAGATACGGGCAAGGGGAGCACTCTGTGTTTCGATACTGGAAACTCAGAGGGGAGGGTGTGTGGGTGGGGGAGAGAGAGGCGAGCCTGACCCTGGGGATAAGGAATGATGGAGAGGCAGCTGGTGACAGAGGGGGTGAAGGTGGCAGGAGCCCTCGTGTCAGATGGCGCTGATAATTCTGCAGAGAAGGAGAGGTTATCTGCTGAGTGTGCGGTTTCATTCCAGGGGAGAGCCGGGAAACCTCGTGAGGAGAATGCTCCCTCAGCAATGG
>NW_004444029.1:9084452-9087231 GCF_000243295.1 Trichechus manatus latirostris
GGGGGGCGGTGGGAAGCTGGGGGGCTTGGGGGCTGGCTGCCTTTGCCTTCAGCAGTGCCTGGGAGCAAAAGGGGAGGAAAAAAACCCCAAAACCAAACCCGTTGCCCTGGAGTCATCAATTCCAACTCATACAAGGGAGAAAGGCCCTTTGTAAGCTAACTCGATTCCTGGGAGCGTTCCTGGGAGGGTGATGACTGATGTGAAAGATATACTGGAAGCCATCCTTGTTGTACTGAATAGTCTTTAAATGACAGGCGTCCCCTAAGGCATTTAAAATAGAATTCAGATTCCAGATGTGACTTCCATACAGCTTTTCAGGAATTTAGCTAATCACACAAATTAAGGCTCACAAAGCATATTATTTTTTTCCTGAAGAGTAGAAAGCCTACGGAGTCCCTGTATGGTGCAAACGGTTAACTACACAGCAGCTAACCGAAAGGTTGGAGATTTGACTCCCTCCAGAAGCACCTTGAAAGAAAGTTCTGGTGATCTACGTCTCAAAACTCAGCCACTGAAAACCCCATGGAGCACAGTTCTACTCTGACACACATGGGGTCGCCATGAGTCGGAATCGATTCCGTGGCAACTGGTTTGGTAAGGCTGGAGGCATGATTATAGGCAAAATGTCCTTTTTTGGACTGAGTTGAGTAGCTTTCAAACTGTTTTGAAAGTTTGATGGAAATTTAGTTTTTGAAATTTTATAAATATACCTTTTATTTGTAACTTTAAAAATTAAAGTAGAACATATACAGAAAGGCACGCGTATCATACGTTTACAGCTTTATGAATCTCCACAAACTGAATACAGCCGTGTTAACAACACCAAGATCAGAAGTAGAACGTTACCCGCCCTTCAGAAGGTCCTCTCGTGTCCTCCCCCAGGGTGATCAAGACCCTGAGTTCTAACAGTGGAAGTATTCAATGAGCATGCGCAGTGCGCAAATCTCAGCACTATGGAAACCACCCCAGCATTAACTTATGTTGCTGGGGCAACTTGTTTTTGTGCAGATCGTGAAATGAGATGGCCTTAGCCATCTTCTCAAAAATGTGGCATTAATTAGGAGGATTGTGGCTTGGCGCTAGTCTTTCTAATTCAAGTCTGCGCACTGCTCTCGTGACCTGGCACAGGGCAGGCCCAGGGGGTTGGCTCGGATGCGTCCGGGCTGCGTGGTGTGTTGACTGCCCGTAGGTCTCTGTGAGCCCGGTGGGCCGTGGGCGGTTCCGGGATTTGTGGCCGGTTCTCAGCGCTTCTGGGCCTCCGCTTTCATGCTAGGATTGCACGCAGCTGTTGTTCTTAGTTGCCGTGGAGTTGGCTCCAACTCACGGCAACCCCATGCACAGCAGAACCAAATGTTTCCCCGCCCTGTGCCATCTTCGCTGTCGTTGGCTTGCTCGAGTCTATTGTGACCCCTGTATTTCGAGTGCCTTTCCACCTAGGGTGCTCATCTTCCGGCGCAGTATTGGACAATATTCTGTGTGATCCATAGGATTTTCATTGGCTGATTTTCGGAAGTAGATTGCCAGGCCTTTCTTCCTAGTCTGTTTTGGTTCTGGAAGCTCTGCTGAAACCTGTCCACGCTGGGTGACCCTCCTGGTATTTGAAATACTGGTGGCGTAGCTTCCAGCATCACAGGAACATGCAGGGCACTGCAAACTGACAGATGGGTGGTGCTGTAAGACTTTTTTTTAAAAGTTAAAGTTCTTGTTTTAGAATATGTTTGGTCTGTGAGAGACTTTTCTTCCTGCCTCCTATAGCCAAGCAGAAGAAGGAGGGATTGTATCCTGACAGTAGAGTGGTTTGAATGCTCACTGAGGGTGCCCTGTACTCCTTATTTTAAGAGCACCAATCATCAAGAGTCTCTTTCTCTTCCAGGCCACTAAGCTCTGAAAGGGGAGAAATCAACCAAGGGTCACATACAAGTAGAAAACAATGTCTCAAAGAACAAATTACAACGGCGTTTAAAAGCAGAGACTACAAAATGTCATTCAGTAAATGCAATGAATGTAACATATAATTCTGTTTCACGTAGTTATGCTATGCTAAATCATTGAAGGAGGGGAGGGAGAAGGTGAGGGGCAGATAAGGACACGGGGCTGGGGAGTGCAGGACCAGTAGGCTCAGAGATGAGAGCTGAAACATACCTGTGCCAAACTTATCAGTCTTGCAGGAGATACAGCCAGAATGCTGCTTAAAGTCCAGGATGGTGAGACTTTAGCTCACTGACTTTGGACATGTCATCAGGAAAGACCAATCACTAGAAAAGAACGTCATGTTTGGTGAAGTGGCGGGTCAGTGAAAACAAGGGAAACCCTCAGTGAGATGGATGGACACGGTGGCTGCATCCGTGGGCCCAGATACACCAACGATCAGGAAGATGGTGCAGGATTGGGCACTGTTTCATTCTGTTATACATAAGGTCGCCGCCATGAGTCGGAGCTGACTCAGTGGCAGCTAACAAGAACCACGTGCCAAGCTTGCTGCTGACCTGGACTGTGGGTATACTTAAAAATTGCCACATCATATGGAAAAGAGAAACTTTTGTGATCGTATTTAAAAACTGGTCTGCTTTATAGGATGATTTTCATAGGCCTGGAGGAAACCTGTTAGTGAGCCGGTTTTAAAATGGAGGTGGCAGAAAGCAAGCGCAGTCTTTGGGCAAGAGGGTACGAGTGAGGTCCCGCTTTCAACACATGAAGTTGATAGAAGAGATGTTGTTGCTGGGTGCCGTCGAGTCGATCCCGACTCATAGCGATCCCATGTGACAGAGCAGAACTGCCC
>NW_004444029.1:9089258-9090211 GCF_000243295.1 Trichechus manatus latirostris
GGCAGTAGAGCTCTAGTGGTGCAATGGTTAAGTGCTTGGCTGCTAACCAAAAGGTCAGCGGTTCGAGCCCACCAGCCACCCCACGGGGGAAAGATGTGGCAGACTGCTTCTATAAAGACGACAGCCTTGGAAACCCTATGGGGCAGTTCTGCTCTGTCCTACAGGGTCGCTGTGAGTCGAAATTGACTTGATGGCAGTGGGTTTGGTTTTTGGGTTTTATAGGTAGTAACAGCCTCTTAAGAATCATCCGTGTTTTAAAAACTTTCAAAAGTCAAAAACTTTTCGAAGTCAAGTTTTCTTGCTTCTGGCCCAGCCCCCAAATTTACCTTTGCAGGTAAGGTAAGGAATGGGTTACCAGGCCAAAGAGCAGACCCCAAGGCCTGGGAGAGCCCATCTCTGGGAAGTATTCTCGCTCTTTCCTGCACCCTCTCTTTGGACTTTCCCCAGGTACAAGGTGCTCCCGGGCAGCCCCCATCTGTGATCCTGGTGCAGGGGGGTGGCAGGGGGGGTGAGCAGCGAGGTTGATCACAGGAGCTAGCCTCCTGCCTCTAAGGCCTCTGTGTCCAGATACTATTTTTACTGTATTGCCCTTTAAAAATATATATAATTTATTTATTTTTGTTGTTGTTAAGAGTATACACAGCAGGGTATACACCAATTCAACAATTTCTTTTTTAAAAAAATTTTTTTTATTGTACTTTAGATAAAGGTTTACAGAACAAATAGTTTCTCATTAAACATTTAGTACATATGGTTTTATGACATTGGTTAACAGCCCCACGAAATGTCAACACTCTCCTTTCTCGACCTTGGGTTCCCTATTACCAGCTATCCTGTCCCCTCCTGCCTTCTAGTCCTTGTCCCTGGGCTGTTGTGCCCCATTAGTCTCATTTTGTTTTATGGCCCTGTCCAGTCTTCGGCTGAATGGTAAACCTGGGGAGTGACTTCATTAC
>NW_004444029.1:9091865-9093736 GCF_000243295.1 Trichechus manatus latirostris
GAGGGAAAGTTGACTTAGGAGCCTTAGAAGGGATGGACCAGGGTGTCACCACCTAAACCCCCTGATAAATTTCAGCATCACTAAAAGTGGGACAACCAGGCAGTAGCACCTCCTGATGTCATGCAACAGACATACAAAGCACCACATATAAAGTATTCTTGCCAAATATATTGAACCTGAGTTTAATCAAGCCTCTATCTACTGGTTGGTAGAAAATGTAGGGGATAGAGGAACATGTTAAATGACACCACAAGAGTATATCCACTAAACACAGAATGTGGACTTTCTACATGGACAAATGACCACTTCTCTTCAACAAATAAATAGTGAGAGCTTAGAAAAAAAAGGAAAAAAAAGGAGCGGAGGAAACTGTTATAGAGTAAAAGAATCTTAGGAGACATGTCAACCAAAGCAACATGTGGAGCTTGTTTGGATCCTGATTTGAAAAAAGGCAATTGTACAAAATTATTTTGTGACTGTTGAGGAAGACAGTGTGGACTGGATAGCTAGGTGACCAAAACTCATTGCCGTTGAGTCAATTCCAACTCATAGCAGCCCAACAGGACAGAGTAGAACTGCCCCATAGGGTTTCCAAGGAGCGGCTGGTGGATTTGAACTGCCAGCTCTTTGGTTAGTAGCCGAACGCTTAACCACTTTGCCACCAGGGCTCCAACTAGATGCCATTAAGGAATTATCTTTAATTTTGTTGGGTGCGATAAAGATATTTCGGTCATGATTTGTAAAAGTCCTTATCTGTTAGAGATACTGAAGTATTTATTGGTGAAATGAATGGTGTCGGGCATTTGCTTCACCTTCGTTTAATAAGAAATTTATGGGAGGTGGGGAGAGATGGAATGAGAATGGCAGGAAGTTGAGAGTGTTGAAGGTAGACAATGGCTTCTAAGTCTCAGCGGTTGTATGTGTCTGAAAATTCAAACGAATAAGTTTAAATGCCCCCAATAAACCAGTTTTGGCTTTTTTAACATTTTACTTTAAATAACAGAAACCACTATGGAACCCGCCACACTGGTAGAACCTCGCTTTTGGAGAATTGCCTTTGGGTTTACCTACACGTTTGATCTGGTTGGTTTCTTGGCAAATTAGTATTTATATTAACTTCATGTTAATCCTCATCCTGGAGTCATAAGGAGTGCTCAGATAAGCCAAGAGAAGTCATAATTATGGATACTTAGAGAGTTAGCGCCGTGGATAATTGCTAATCAGCAGGCTCTTCATACCAATAAGCAGGCAGAAGCAGGGGTTTGGGAGCGATTGTCAACGAATGGAAATAAATTAAGGGTGGGAGTGATTTTTGTGTGCTTGACTGAATTGGACTGCGGGAGGATATGTAAATAGCACTTAATTGGATATGACCGCTAAAGATGGCCCCTTCTGACTGCTGGGAACCCTGGGTCCTCTCTCCACCCCTAATGAAGGTAGTGCAATAGGGTTTGGAAGTCAAGACTTTTTTTCCTTTCTCTTCCTCAGTGACTTCAGTGATCAGCTTGGTGCAGATTATCACCTGAAATTGCTGAAATTGCTCTCCTGAGCACTAGAATCACACTTGTACCCACCTGGAATGGGCTCCCCGCCGTCCACGCCAGCCTCACCAGCCAGGCTCCCCTTGGTGGCTCTGCACCATCCACATCAGCTCTCCCCACATCTGTCAGGATCTCCCCTGCCTCGGGCCATTGCACATGCCATCCCCTCTGCTCAGAGCAGTCCTCCAATCTGCCTCTCCCGGCTCCTCATCCTTCAGGTCTCGGCTCAAGCATCACCTCATCCAGGTCACCCTTCCTGACCTTCCTGTCCATCCTTCTTGACCACAGTCCCTTGCGCATTTCCTTAGCAATCTTCTCAATTCATGATTA
>NW_004444029.1:9094950-9095949 GCF_000243295.1 Trichechus manatus latirostris
ATTAATCGGCAACTAGGGGGGCACCTGGGTAGTTTTAGGGTGTTTCTAGATACTCAAGTGGAGATGTCTGCTCAGCAGTTGAGCCTGTGACGCCAAATCTAATCTTTGACTCTTCTCTCTTGCCCACACATCCCATCAAGCAGCTAAGGTTTAGAGTCTAGGTCACCTTTGTGCTGTCTCATACTTTCTATTCCATCACTGCCCTCCCTCCTCCTTCCCCATCTGCTGTGTGTGTGCCTACCACGGGTCACCATTGTATGCGTCTCTCCACTCTGCCAAGTTAACTTTTCTGCAGCCAAGCTTTGATAAAAGGGTGCTTTGCTGAAAATACTCAATGGCTCCCCATTGTCTATTACCATCCTCACACCCTTGGCCAACTTCTCTAGTCTTCTCTCCAGCCAAGTGGAATGACCACGGTTTGCATCCCCCGTTGTCCAGTTCTGGGAACTTTGTCCAGGCTGTTGCTTCCGGCGGCAATGGCCCCTCTCTCTTTTATGCCTCCTGCCTGAGTTAGAGCCGAGCTAAGGAATTCAGCCTGTAGCACAAGCTGTTGACTGTTCGTTGGAATTGGAGCCACCGGCGCGGCTCCGGGGACAGACGTCTGCGTCTGTGTGGAAATCGCTGGCTGCTGGTTTGGGAGGAAAGTGCCACCTCATGCTTCGTCATGGGATGCGTGTGCTGTTCCAGCCCCGAGTGCAACCGGGGATGGGAGATTGTCTCCAATCTGGTGGTGTCCTTTTCCCTGTTGTTATGGGACCGTGCTTTGCATTAAATTATTTTAGAAGCAGATGGCCAACTGAGAATTTTTTTGCCTTTGTTCTGAGTGAGTTGAGTATTTAGCGTGGTTTGTTTTGGTTACTTAAAGTGCTGGCAGGCCTGCCTTCCAGCTTGGTGAAAGAGGATGGCGTTTTCATTTAGCAAAGAACAAAGCAGAGCCGAACATCTCCTGGTACATACTCTGTCTCATGCTTTGAGTGAAACCAGCATTTTCATATCCTC
>NW_004444029.1:9096350-9097350 GCF_000243295.1 Trichechus manatus latirostris
CACCTTTCAGTTAGCGGTCAGTTGCTTTAACCACTGCGCCACCAGGGGTCCTTCATCTTGTGGAGGGTCTTCTTCTTTTTCCCTGACCCTCTACTTCACCAAGCATGATGTCCTTCTCCAGGGACATCTCCTTCTCCTGGTAACTTGTCCAAAGTACGTGAGACAAAGTCTCGCCATCCTCGCTTCTAAGGAGCTTTCTGGCTGTACTTCATAATAGTATGGATTTGTAAGAAGCTTTGTGGTACCATTATTTCAGTTTTGTTGCGGTGGTTGCTTTCTAAAGTTGCTGGTTCATCCCTTTATGTACTAGTGAAGTCACTAGTTGTCATCCGTGTCCCCATCTCTAGACACGAAGTGGAAGGTGTGACTGATTACAAGAGATTTCTCCAAGGGAGTGGAGCACGGCAGAGGTAGAACAGGGCCCAGTTCTGTGGTCTTGTGCTTTGTTGTTGGGACCCTTGACCCTGCTGTCTCCCCTCTGGCTGGGATTATAGCGTACCCATGGGAAGAGCTGTGCTATTTGTTAGTTGGAATTTTTCCAGCCCAAACTGGAGTTCCCTACTACTGATGTGGTGGCCATTTGTCATCTTGCTGGGCAGGACTACCCTTTCTCCTCCTGGGGACTGGCTGGTTGTCTGAGTGTCTGAGGGCCGCTGGTTTGATGGGGCAGTGTGGATGTGACCTAGGCTTGGCCAACTGTACACTCCCCCACTGGACTTGGAATCTTGAGGGCATGACGCCAGGAGTCAGGCCCAGCAGAGGAGCCGAGAGCCCAGTTGGGGGTCTTAGCTGCCCAGCCTCACTTGGCTCTTGCCTGTTTTCTGAGCTTGAGCTTCTTGTCCATTCTGTGGACTATTCAGTGTCCTTCCATCAAGTCCCATTCCTGCTTCTGTTAGTCAGAGTTGTTTCTGTTGCAAGCAACAGTGAAGCGTGACTGAGAAAACCCACAGCAGAAGCCTAGGGTCCTATTTCAGTTCTGTATATGGAGGGTCAACACTTT
>NW_004444029.1:9099801-9100962 GCF_000243295.1 Trichechus manatus latirostris
TACATCACTCTCTTGCAGCACCCTGCCACCTATTCTCAGTGGATGCCCTGGCTTCATTTTTCATAGGGAAAAAACCATATATATAGGTGACCTCTGACTGGAGTTCCCTTAAGTTTTCACTAGCAAATCTGTGAAACATGCTTGTCTCCACACTCGCCCTCTCAGTCTCTCCTCCAGTTGAGGATTAAAGGCCAGTTCCTTTCTGGCGCCATCTTGGAATCTTTATCTTTCCTCCACTTCCCTTCCTTTCCCTTCTGTGTCCTCCAAGGGCTCTGTTACCACTACTGTTTCTCTCTCTCCACTGGCTCCTCCAAGTCCTGGTCTGTGAATCCTTGTTTTCTATCCAAGACGAGATAAAGAGCATGCACCCAAGTGGGAATTAACCCCTCAGCGAGCATGCAGTGTAGTTGAGCTGATATTTTTGAAGCACGCCCTACTCTCTGATTTCCATGCTGGCTCAAGCACATTGTCTCATTGCAGACAAGAAACAGAAAGCTTGTGGCCCACACTTTGAGTAACATTGGCCTAGGACACTCTTATCCGTTACTCACACCTCGCCGTCACACACACACACGCACGCACGCACGCACGCACGCACGCACGTGTGCGCACTCATACATCCTTATACCTCCAGGCACATTTTGCTTTAAATGTGAAAGGCAAAACCTTCAAACTTTTAGAAGGCAATGTAAGAGTATCATTATGCCTTTTCCTGTAAGGTTTTCCTAAACCTTCCTTCTTAAGACATACACATGAGAATCTCAGAAAGTAACAAACAGGATTGATAATTTTGACTACATTACCATTGAGAACTTCAGTTCATCAAAAGACACCATAAAGGGAATCAAACAAGTCACAAACTGGGAGAAGTTGTAACTTAATAGAAAAATGGGCAATAGAATTGAGACGGCCCGAGACAAGGCAGTGGAGTGGCCAGCAGACACGGAAGAGGTGCTCAGCCTGTTATGATCAGGGAAAGGCAGAGGAAAACCACAGGGTTTCCCACCAGCCAGACTGGTAAACCGTGAACGTTGCGGAGGGTGGGGTACCAACTCTTGGCGAGGATTTGTCGCAGTCAAGCTCCTGGTATGTTGCTCGTGGGAGTATAAAGCGGTTCTACAGTTTGCAAAGTTGCAGATGAGCACGCCCTTTGATCTGGCT
>NW_004444029.1:9102877-9103583 GCF_000243295.1 Trichechus manatus latirostris
TAAGGACACCAGTCATATTGGGTTAGGGCTCACCCCACTCCAGTATGACCTTGTGTTAATTTAATGAACTTAATTGCTTAACTGCTTAATTGCTAATTACATGTGCACAAACCCTATTTCCAAACAAGGTCACATTCACAGGTACAGGGGTTAGGACTTCTCTTTGGAGGTCACAATTCAACCTATAACACAGGTTAATTAACACATAATCTAGCATGTTTTTTCAATTCAATTACAATATTATACAACCTAGCGTGCTTTTCAACTTGGTATCGTCAACAATTTTAATTAAATGGACTGATTAGACTACACATGGTATGTTGTGACTGTGGGAGAAAGATGTGGCAGTCTGGTCCCATAAAGATTTACAGCCTTGGAAACCCTATGGGGCAGTTTTCCTTTCCTGTAGGGTCACTATGAGTTGGAATCGACTCGGCGGCAGTGGGTTTGGTTTGGTTTTGGGGTGTTGTGAAGAGCATTTCCTGCGGAGAACTTCTGAATCTTCCCTTCGAGCTGGCTCTGCCCTGGGTGACATTTTGATCAAGTCAGCTGAAACCCTTTGAGCCTCATTTGCAATGAGAAGGGGTTGGCCTAAGTCTTAAAGGATCTATTTGGCTTGAACAGTCAATGATTCTATGATTGACTACTATATTTAGGAAAGATTTACAGGTAGAAAAATATGACTTAAATTTAAAAAAAAAAAAAA
>NW_004444029.1:9104752-9106830 GCF_000243295.1 Trichechus manatus latirostris
CTTGTGCTTACTTAGTAATCTGTAGTGCACAATTTCACCTGTTTTTCAACTTAAGCTCTTCAACAATTTTAATTAAATGGATTGATTAGGCTACACGTGGTGTGTTGTGTCTGCAGAAGGACAAAAAAAAAAAAAGATGTGGTGAAACCCGTGTGAAATTGTGCACTGCAGATTAGTAAGTAAACACAATTAAGCCCGTGTGTACCTTACTTCTTGGTTGATTTGCCCTTGCCTCCACCGTACGACAGACTGACAGATGGGTGGTGGAAGACTCATGGTAGGTACCCAACAGTATGTGTGGTGTGCTGCAGGGCCTCAGTGCTTACTGCTCAAAGTGTGGTTGGAGATCCGCAGGTGGGCATCCCCTGGGAGCAGTGGAGCTCAGCGCACCCCAAGACCTGCAAAACGGTGTCTGCACGCACAGGAAAACATTTGAGAGGCGCTGGCACCCCTCCAGCCCCTTTCCTTTCTCCCTGTCCTAAAGAGAGAACCTTTCGCTCTTTGCTGAACCAGCGCTTTAGAGCTTGAAAATTGATCTCCAGGGCTTGAAATTGGAGTCCCTGATGTTTTTGTGCTGAGAGGCTCACCCGGGTTTCCCAACCTCTTCCTGAATTAAGTGAAGAAATAATTCCCTGTGGCATTTCAGTGGCTGTCTTGTCAGAGTGGGCTTCTCTCTCTTGGGGCTTGGCCAAAAGGAAAAAAAGCATCTCTGCCTGGTATCCCTCCCATTTCTTAACAGGAAGTTCTTGTTACTGGACTTTTTCTAGTCAGGAGAATTTTCCTTCCCTTGACCACTTTGCCTTCCTTGTTTCCTGTCCTTTGAAGGCAGAGTGGATTTAATTCTAATTTACATCAGATACTTGGAGTCATAAACTAGTCACTCCGTGATGCTTCTCTTTGCAGTATTATCCCTTGCAATCTTCCGATTCCTTTACAAACCATTTTTGATTCATTTAGAAAGAGATCTTGCTCCTTCCTCAGATCTTATATTTCAAAACAAATTATATCATAGCAGAGTTTTTAAACAGACACATAAGATGATTTGTCCTTAGGAAAACTCTCAGCTCTATATGCTATATAGTTTGACAGAATAGTGATTTTATTTACTTCTTAAATTTATAGCATTTTAACTTTTACTATAAGGAGCCCTGGTGGTGCAGTGGTTAAGCACTTGGCTGCTAACCGAAAGGCTGGCAGTTAGAACCGCCCAGAGGCTGTGTGGAAGAAAGACCTGGTGATCTGCTTCCATAAAGGTTACAGCCAAGAAAACCCTATGGGGCAGTTCTGCTCTGTCATATGGGGTTGCTACAAGTCGGAATCAACTTGATGGTGCCCAGAAACAGCAACAGCCTTTACTATAGAAAAGAACAGTGGCTGCGTTACCCCATTTGTAATAAATACCAGGTTTACTTTTATCCGCGCTTGGAACATGACCGGTAAATAGTAAGCGCACTTAGGGGCAGGTGGCTCGTTTGTCCAGAGCGTAGCTGAGGAGGGGTGAGAGGGCGGCGGGGAGAGACGAAAGCCAGACCCGGAACTAGTCTGGGGCCCCAGTGGGCAGATGGCCTCATACGCTGAGTCTGGGAGACACCTGGCAACCGCGAGCACTCTTCGCTGGTAGTGAGTGATGCCGTCCATGTTGTGGGCGTTTCTCTCAGGGGCAGGTCTTCTTATCACTGAAAAGGAAGAGCATGGACTTCAGAGTCGAGGCTGGCCCACGCTCCCGTCCCAGCTTCACCTCTTAGGAGCGAGTGGTCTTGTCATGGGTTTATTGACCTCCTCTGAGCCTCCCTTACCTCTTGAGATAAATGAGAGAATGGATTAGACAGCCTCCTAAGGCCTTCTCCTTCTCCAGTATTCCATGGTTCTGTGGGCATGAGTGTAAGCCGCTAGGAAGTAAGAGAAAGGTACATGTCAGTGTGTGCACACACATCACATACCACACACACCACACACATACATACACGCCACAGACACACGCACCACAAACACACCACAGACATACCACACACACCACACATGCCACACACACTACACGTATACATACATGCCACAGACCCATACACACACCACACACA
>NW_004444029.1:9107522-9112752 GCF_000243295.1 Trichechus manatus latirostris
GTATTTTCTGGCTTATACCTAGCTGTCACACTAACTTCTAACTCTGAACCGGGGCTATTTACAGCGGGTGGCTGTGTGTGGAAAGAGCAGATTTCGTGTCTGAAGCAGGGTATTACCGTTGGGACTTTGGCTGTGTTGTGACTGACCACCTGTGTCTCCTCAGCGGGCGAGCCCTCCCTGGACCTGCACGGTGTGTCTTCACACTCCATGGAGCCCCCGTTGGGGAGCAGCACCATGCACAGCAGTGCACACGTGGCCTTAACAGAACCCGCTCCAGAGCCCCCGCGAAGCAGCTCTGCCCACGCCACATCCCCTCCGCCTGCCACCTCTTTTCATATCACCTTTTCTAACCAAGGAGAAGTGGCCCAGAGTTCAGCAGGTCCCAGCGTCTTTGTGGCAAATTATGTGTCGGTGAGGAGCAATGAGGTGGTCCCGGATGACGACGAGATGGATAACTTTTTGCCAGATGCCCACTGGACCACTTCACAGGTGCGCTCTCCTGCACGGGACATTACAGTCAGCCCCCTCGGGCTGCCCACAGATGCGCCAGGAGCTGTGCTGACGTCGTCCTTACCCGTTATTTCTTTACCCAACCAAGAAGTGGCATCCACCTGGCACCACGCCGCGCAGCCATCCCCGACAGATGCCGAACCCCCCCGTGGTCCCAGCCTGTCTCCATCAGCTTTTCCCACTTCCAAGGGCTTGGTTCCGACTCTGGGCAGTAATTTGGTGCTTTATCCCACTGACGCGTTTGGGCACTGGTCAAGCAGGACTTTGCTGGAGAGTGTGGCTTCAGTCGTGGAGGATGCAGAAACCCTCCCCTCGGGTTCTCCGTCTCCAGTGCCCGAGACGGTAGGCGATGGCCTCACTCAACAGCCGTCTCTCCCCGTAGGGGAGGCCACGCAGCTCCCTGAGCAGGTTCTGGCAGCAAGTACAGATGGCCGTGCTGAGGCGACCACCATTTTGAGTCAAGGTTTAAAAAGCACCGTTTCTCCACAAATATACCCGACCACACCTGTGCTAAACACAGCCCTTGCTTTCAGCAGCACCACAGATTCTACTTCGTTTTCAGCCCCCCTTGTATTTGTACCCTTTTCTACTCCATCACCTGATGTTTGGGATCACCCTTTTCTTCCTAGCAACTCCAGTGAAACGTCCGAACCACCCAGTAACTCAGTGTCCCCACCTCATGTGGCTGACGTGCCTGTCCTGAGCCCCATGCCTTTCTCTAGACTGCGTGCGTGGTGCGTGTCCTGCAGTCTGTCTTCACCTCAGCAAGCTCTGTCCTCAAGCTTCCTGGAGAAAGATGTGGGCTCGGCGGACGGCCCTGAGACCTTGTGTTTGACCATATTGGAAGCCAGCAGCCTCACTCCACTGGGTAGCATAGCAACAGCCGACTTCTCCGAATTTGAGGAGACTCCTCAACAATTTAATACACTTTTCCCCTCAAGACCTGTAGTTTCACTTTCTTCTCCATCTGTGGAAATCCCAGAACCGAGCCTCAGTGCCTCAGCTGAGGTGGACATGAGTAGCGTTGTGTCCACACACATTTCTCCTCCCTATGATCACCCTTCTGTCACAGGGTCACTTGAGTCTTCATCCTTCAGCTCTTCCTCAGTTATAGAAATTGAAGTCATGTCATCCAGTGTTTTCCTTGACTCATCTTTCTCTGTCACAGCAAATAAAAACACCTCGTCGCTTGCTATCACAGACTCAAGCCTTTTCACGCCCTATAGTTTGGTTCCTTCGGTAGAATCTTCGCTTTTCTCTGACCAAGAACCACCTAGTTTTTCCCAACACAAAACTGGAAGTGTTTTGGATTTTGCATCCAGCTTTTTCTCGACGCCTCTGCTGGAGTTCAGCAGCTTGGTATCTTCATCCTCAGAAGTTCTGGCATCTGCGTCTGCCGTATCAAGTGATTTGTCGATGTTTATTTCTCAGGCGTTTTCTACACTGGTGGAGGCATTTACGTCATCTGCCTCTGTCAGTTGGCAGTCACCTCTGTTTTCTGTTCCTAATTCCACAGACCTTGGATTTTCCCAGCTCTGGCCAAGTTCAGACCCTCTTTCAAACACATTCACTTTTCTACCTGGTTACTCTGAAAGGCCACCACTATCAAGTGTACCATCTGATTCTTTCAAGTTCTCTGAAGCATCAGTGGTTTCACTGACAGATTCTGACACTCATTTTACCTCAGCTTTCACTGAAACTACCTCCTGTTTTGAGTTTTCACTCATTTCCCATGAGTCTGCAGTCACCACACTGGCGCCCTCTAGTTCTGAGTCTATCTTTGACCTTGCAATTGATGGGACTCTCTTCACATCACCATTGACTGCTTCTCATGCTCCGCCCACGTTCACTGAGTCGCCTCTGTTTTCGACTCCCATGCCTCCTGACGATGACGTCAGCACTACAGATCACCACACGTCTGTCTTACCCTCTTTTTCCACCATCATTCCTACCATGACGGTATCAGTAACAAACGTGTACCTGCCATCAGCTTCTTCATTTGTTTCTGAGGTGACCCCCTCATCTCTCCCCACAGAGCCAATATTTGTGGGCACATCCTTCGTGCCCACAGATTTACCAGTGAACACCTCCACTGAACCCAGCACATCTAATTCCAGTGCTGCTACTGTTCGTACTGTTGACCCCACCCTCGCCCTGAGCAGCAGGACTGCAAGTCAGAACCCCCACAAGGGCTCTACTGCTCTTCCTCTGCCATCTCTTCCTCCGGGGACCACCACCACTCCCGACGCCATGCTCAACACACCACCGCTGATCACCACCAAGCCACCATATGTGTGTGATATCACAGTTCCTGATGCCTATTTGATCACAGCTGGTAAGGTCGCCTGCTTAAAGTTCCTTCTCTTGGTTGGGGTGAGCTTTCTAAGGTGCTCAGGTGGTGCAGATGGTTAACATGCTCGGCTGTTAACTGAAAGGTTGGAGGTTCAAGTCCACCCAGAGGTGCCTAGGGAAAAAGACCTGGCAGTCTACTTCTGAAAAATCAGCCATTGAAAACCCCATGGAGCATAGTTCTACTCTGACGCATATGGGGTTGCCATGCATCAGAGCTGACTCCACATCAACTGCTTTTTTTTTAATTTCCCCCATATGAAATGCTTAAGAAATGTATAGCATAGTGGTTAGGAGTATAGGCATTGGAGTCAGACAATCCCTGGGTGGTGATCCTTATTCCTTTGCCTTTGCTTACCTTCTATGAATTCTGTGGGCATTTATTTAGCCTCTCCAAGCCTCATTTTCCTCATTTATTTAACAAAGATGTTAGTGACACCTACTTCATTGGGTTATCATAAAGATTTGAATGCATTCATGCATGTAAAATACCTAGCCCAGTGCCTGGCTCCCAAGAAGCACTCACAAACCATTACGTATCAGTGAGCAGTAGCAATAAGAACACATTAAAGATTAAAATGAGCCTGAAAAGTTCTTGGTAGCATCTGTGTCCTGTTACGTATAACCCAGTGTGTGCACAGATGGCATGGTTAATACAAATACAACTTTTGTGTTTAGTTCAAATGATGAGTTGAGCAAACGTATAAGGGCAACCCTTGCAATTTCTTATTCGATTGCTGTTCTTACTTTTCCTTTAAAGGAGGGCACTTTGTCCTTATATATTCCTGTAAATGTCACTTGGCTCCTGAGGGAGGAAAAATGGAGTGACGAAACAACGTCTGGATTCAGTCATAGCTCTGATCATGCCCTCAACCTGCCGCCTGAGTTACTAGCCAGCCACGCAAGAGTTTTTCATGCAGTTGCGTGGGCTGCGTTAGCCATGTTAACCAGAGTCCGTGTGATGGCGTGCAGACATAAGATAGACTCCTTTCAAGGATAATTTCCAGTGACAGGGGCCCACTTGACCAGGGTCTACACCTCTTCTTCATGCGAAATGACCTCTGTTGTCCATGATGTCTTGTAGCCTGTTAGTATATGCTTAACTACAACCTGGTATTGATGAGTAGCTGCTTTGGGTGTTGGTTTGGGTGGAATAGGGGATGGGGAGTAGAAACAAATGGCAGGAAAGCTGGATCAGAGTGAAGCAGAGAGGAAAAGAGAGGAAGGGGGAAAGGTGGAGGCGAGGAAGGAGAAAGAGAAAACCATGCTCGGTCTTCTTCTCCATCCCTAGTGAGGGGCCATGGATCCTGCACTCACTAGGGTGGTACTCCACCCTCAGATGTCGGAGCAGCTTGAACCTTTGCTGTCCTTGCTCTCACCCAAAAACCCCTGGGTTCGTAATTGAGCACAAACCATTTGTGCCACCTGGGCACCTTCTTGTTAATTCAGGAGAAATAGTTATTGAGTACTTCGTAGGTAAGAGGTGCTTCTAGAAGCTGTACGGGACTACAGATGAATAAGACATGGTTCCGTCCTTCAGGGAGCCTCGAGTCCAGCGAGGTGGGTAATGAGCCATGTTTCCTTGGCGGCTGTAATAAGAATGGTTGAAGCAGAGTTCTGTAAGAGTGAATACAGCCGGTCCTCATTACTCGTGGATTCTCTGTTTGCGAATTCGCCTACTTACTAAAATTTGTCACCCCAGAATCGATACTTGCAGACCGTTTGTGGTCATTTGCGAGAATGAAGAATGCAAAGTGATTCTGTCATTAGTTTTAAGACTTGAGGAGAGAAAATGGAAAACTGAACAATAATTAATATCAAACGTTGTCTATTTCTGCATTTTGAGAAATTTATGGCAGAGGAAAGCAAAAATAATAGGGAAAAGACGGGGGAGCAGCGATATGTTTACTAAACACGGAGAAACGGGCTTATTGATTAATACGCATTTTTAATAGAACTTTTTAGGTGTGAAAAAAAAGTTAAACATAGCTAGAATAGGAATATTTTGTTTCCGACATAGAATTTTAATATATAGGAATTGTGAAAATCTTTTCTTTCCCAAGATTAATGGTGAAAACCCTTCACTCACTGCTTTGAAAAGTGGGGATGGAAGACCTTGTTTTCTAGAGAAAGATGTTATCTAGTTTTGTTGGGTAACATCTTAAGGTCTTTTCAACTATTATCGCTGAGAGTTTTTAAAGCCTCGTGTTTTGTCATTAGGGGCTGTATTAGTTACCTAGGGCTGCTGTAACAAAGAACCACAAACTGGGGGGCTTATGAGAACAGAAATGTATCCTCTCACAGTTCCAGAGGCTGGGAGTCCGAGATCAGGGTGTTGGCCATGTTGATTCCTTCTGAGGCCCTGAGGGAG
>NW_004444029.1:9113037-9116050 GCF_000243295.1 Trichechus manatus latirostris
TGGCTCCAGGCCTCTCTCCCAGCTCCTGGTGGCTCCAGGCATTCCTTGGCCTGCAGCTGCAGTGTCACATGGCGTCCTTCCTCTGGCTCCCTGTCTGTGTCTCTCCTCTTTTATAAGGACACCATCATATAGGGTTAGGGCCCACCTTACTCCAGTATGACCTCCTGTCACCCTAACTGATAACGCTTCAAAGACCTATTTCCAAACAGGGTGTAGGGGTTAGAACTTCAGCATATCTTTTTAGGGGACACAATTCAGTCCCTAACAGGGTATAGCCAACAAAAGACCTGGCGTTTGCTGGTATGAAACTGACAACTAGCCGCTCTTTAGTGCTGGTGGGTCACAGCTCATTCCTCGCCTCACCCCCGGGGCAGAGGGAGCTGAGGGCTTTCCCAGCCTGTTGGGCTGATGCTGTAAACAGTTTCCCTCCTCACTTCAGCTCTCCACCGCGGGTCCTCTGTAGGTGGTTAGCGGCAGTTAGATCTTAAACTGCCCTTTCCTAGTCTGGGCCTTGTTTTAAAAAACAGTCCTGGGCGCTGTCAGCACACCCTGGCCCAGCCGAGGCGCTGCCTGAGGATCAGACGTGCTATGACCGCGTTCTTCCTGATAAAACTAACGCAGTGTGGTTGGCTTGAATCACAGTGCTGGCCCGAAGAGCCGTGCAGGAGTACATCATCATGTCCATCAAAGAAGTGCTGCGCGTCCACTTCAACCGGGCCGTGGAGCTGAAGGTGAGTCCTGCGGCACGGGGGTCTGCGTGTTATATGAGTCCCTGCAGCAGGGAAGCCTGCATCTTATATGATGGGGGACGAGGAGGCCCGGGCTGTGCGCAGGTTAAATTAGAATGGCCGTTGAGTCCTTCTCTTTCTCCCTTACGTCCGTTTTCCTGGTTAACACCTACTCATTCCTTCCCTGCTCAAATGTCACTTCATCAGGAAAGCCTTTCCTGACGCAGTGAGGCCAGGCTTAGTCCACCAGCCAGGATGTGTTGAGAGAGTTGGACACAGAAGGGACTGGTCTGAGACCAAGAAGCCTGGGTGGTGTTCAGTGGTTTGCTCTTAGCTACTAAGCTAAAGGTTGGTGGTTCCAACCCACCCAGTGGTGCCACAGAAGAAAGTCCTGACGATCTGCTCCTGTAAAGATTACAGCCACAAAAACCCTAGGGAGCAGTTCTACTCTGTAACACATGGGGTCACCATGAGTCAGAATGAACACTACAGCAACAGTTTTTTCTTTGTTTAATCGAAGACCAGAGGTGGCAGAGTTTGGGGTGACGATTTTGCTTCCCTCGATTTACATGAAAGGATTAGAGGTTAAATTAGATTTTAGGGTGAGTACTGTATTTTTACACAGATAACGCATGTGTTGTGCCAAAACTATTTTACTTAATTTCTGTGTGTTATATGTGTGGGTGTGTTATTTACATGGGCATGTTATTTGCGAAAAAATGCGGTACATATGTATTTCTCTGTATATTCGGTGAGATGGAGGTGGACTTCAGATCTTGTATACTGGACCTCATGTTAGTGCCTCCTCTGCCTGGTGAGCTCAGGACAGCCACACTGTAGACCTGCGCTGCCCCACCATAAGAGCCACTGTGAGCCACGCAGGGCTACTGAGCAGGTAAAACGTGGCCCATCCAAATGAGATGTTCCATGAGTTTGAAATACGCACCAGGTTTCAAACTATAAAAAAAGGAATGTAAAGTATCTCATTAGCTTTTCTTCACTGATTACACGTTGAAGTGATGTTTCAAGTTAAATAAAATATATTTAAAATTAATTCTACCTGTTTCCTTTTACGTTTTTTAGTGTGGCTACTAGAAACTTTAAAATTGCGTATGTGGCTCCCATCGTATTTCTGTTGGACAGAGCCACTGGGTAGCGTGAATGCACCCTTCTATTTGGTTTAAGTATAACTCAAACCGAAACCCACTGCTGTCAAGTCGGTTCTGACCCATAGCAACCCCGTAGGGTTTCCAAGGCTGTAAATCTCTGGAAGCAGACTACCACATCTTTCTCCTGGGGAGCTGCTGGTGGTTTCGAACAACCCGCCTTTCGGTTAGCAGTCAATTACTTTAACCACTGCGCCACCAGGGCTCCTTTAAGTATAACGAGTGCTTTGAAGTCTCCATAACTCAGTATGAGTAATGTCTTACTCAGCTCCTATCATTGGCTCTTCTCCTTTCTCGCTGCCCTTGGTGGTGTCATTTTGTGCTTTTGAGAAACTTGGCAGGTGTAGAAAATTTCTGATTATCCATGAAGCACTGCCCCTTCGTTTAAAACGTCCTGCAGTTCTCCGTTTTTACCCAACACAGCATCTTTTAGGTTTGAATTATGGTCATCTCCAACTTGATGGTAATTATTATTCTTTATATTTTTATTTCCACAGGTTTATGAGATACTCCCTGACTTCACTTTCCTGGTGACGTCTGGCCCCTTCGTTTACACGGCAGTATCGGTCATCAACGTCCTCATCAGTAGTAAGCTTGTGCGCGACCAGACGCCTTTAATCCTGTCTGTGAAACCTTCCTTCTCTGTGCCAGACCCTAGGTTCCAAGTCCAAACAGGTGAGAATACATAGTCGTTTTCACTGGTAAATAGAATTTGATTTTTAATAGATTTAAAAACTTCTGTGGGTTAAAAAAAAACTATTATTTAACTTTTAAAAAGCTTTGTAACGATGGAAAATTTCAGACACGTACAAAGACACACAGAATAATGAATAATGAATAATAATAATAGAATGAATCCCCATGTACCTGTCACCTGGCTTCAACAATTATCAACTCCTAGCCGACCTTGTGTCATCCACACGCCCGCCTACCCGCTTCCCTTCCTCCCCTATTATTTTGAAGCAAATCTCAGGCATCATATTTCATCCATAAATATTTCAGCCAGTGCCTCTAAAAGATAAGGACTATTAAATCATATATATGTGTATACATGGGGAGCCCTGGTGGTGAAGTGGTTAAGAGCTCTGTTGCTAACCAAAAGGTCAGCAGTTCAAATCC
>NW_004444029.1:9117276-9119433 GCF_000243295.1 Trichechus manatus latirostris
CATCCGGTCGTGATTGCTGGTGACAAATCGGTGATTTGCTAATCCTATCATTCTTTCAGGAGCCCTGGTGGTGCAGTAGTTAAGAGCTCAGCTGCTGACTTAAAGGTCAGCAGTTCAAATCTACCAGCCACTCCTTGGAAAGCCTATGGGACACTTCTTCTCTGTCCTGTAGGGTCACTATGAGTTGGAGTCGACTCAACGGCAACTTTTGTTTTTAATCATTCTTTCAAGGAGCCTTGGTGGTGCAGTGGTTAAGCACTTGGCTGCTAACTAAAAGGTCGATGGTTCAAACCCAGAAAAGTTGTCAGTTTAAACCCACCTACTAGCTCCGAGGGAGAAAGACTTGGCGATCTGCTCCCGTAAAGATTACAGCCTGGAAAACCCTATGGGGCAGTTCTACTCTGTCACATGGGGTCGCTGTGAGTCGGAATCAACTAAACAGCACACATCACCACCACCAACATCATTCTTTCTGCATTTATTAGCTGAAATTCTTCTATACAAGAGAATTTTCTATATCAACTATTTGGTTACCCTGAAATACAATTCATACAGAAAGGCAGGATAAATGCTTGATTCTTTTGTTTTATATGTCAATTTTCGGAGTAGTGAGTTTACATCCTAGCAACCGCCAGTGGTGACTAATAAATTTTTTTTTTAAAGTTTTATTGTGGTAAAATATATATAATAAAAAGGTTGCCATTTTAACCATTTTTATGTGTACAATTTAGTGACATTAAATTACATTCACCATGTTGTGCTGCCATCACCACTATATATTTCCAAAACTTTTCATCACCCCAAACAGAGACTCAGTACCCCTGAAGCATGCCCTCAGTACCCCATGTCCTCCTTCCCCCAGCCCCTAATGATTTAATATCATTATGAGCTAATGAATTGACATATATTGATAATGTTTCATTAGTTGCATCTTTTGATGCCCAAATTGTTATCTTAGGTAAATGTATTAAAATGTATCTTTCACATTTTAAAATAATATAAGTCACTTTCACATTGCATGGAGTCCCTGGGTGGTGCAAACGATTAACGTGTTTGGCTGCTAACCGAAAGGTTGCAGGTTCAAATCCACCCAGAGGCATCTCAGAAGAAGGGTCTGGAGATCTACTTCCTAAAGATCACAGTCACTGAAAACCCTATGGAGCACAGTTCTACTTGGACAGGCATGGGGGTTACATGAATCGGCGTCAATGTGATGGCAACTTTTTTCACACTGCATATATGTGTTCCTTTGGTGCAAACTTGGCTTCCTGTGTTCACATAATGTGATACATGTAAATACGACATCATGTCACTGAATCCCCTACTATGGGTGAGTTAGTTGAATTAGATCCTATTTCCCCCTCTCTTCTTTCCTTAATACTAAGGAAACGCTCGGTTCATGGGACTCTCCTTATTTTCAGTACTCCAGTTTGTGCCTCAGAGTGTGGACACTGGCTTCTGCAACTTCACCCAGCGCATCGAGAAAGGCCTGATGATCGCGCTCTCGGAAGTAAGGAAGCACCACCCCGGCACCTATAACCTCACGGTGCAGGTGAGAAGGTCCCTGAGTGCAGAGAACAAGGCTGCATCCTTTTAACGAGGAAATCATTCCATCATGTTTCACCTGAGACACACTTTGCTCTTATCTATTCCCTCCAGTGTGAAGGGAATTCCGTCCACGTGGGTCAGGGTTGGTCTCTTTCCACGGCATACAGTCTATGTAGCATGAATGGGCCACTGGTATTTGAAGACTGTGGAGCAGCTAGATAACCAGGGAGTGGGATATGGTGAGCTAAAGAGAGATGACCATATGCAGGAAATTCAAGAATGTTCTTAAAAAGGAATGGCATTAACCTAAATATCCAACAGGGAAATGTCTAAATACGCAGTAGTGTGTTCATATAATGGAATAGCATGGAATACAGTGCCTCACTCAAAAAATGAGCCTATAGCTACTAATCAAAGGACAGGCTTTATATGTATTATATGGAAATTGCTTTTGTTTTTATATTTCTTTGAAACTTTTCTCTTTATTTTCTATATTCTCCCTTCCGCAACTTCCGCTAAGCAGATTTTGGCACTCCTGGGTTCATTTGTCCATACTTCGTATTTTTTTCCTCATAGTTTCCATCTGTCTTTTTTTATTTTCTGTTTTCA
>NW_004444029.1:9121907-9128214 GCF_000243295.1 Trichechus manatus latirostris
ATAACAATGTATGTATAAATTTTTGTATGAGAAACTAACTTGAATTGTAGACTTTCACTTAAAACACAATTAAAAAAGAAGAAGAAAATAGTACACCAGTTCTGGAAAAGGCAAAACTCTAGGGATGGAGAACTGCCCTGTGATTGCCAGGGGTCAGGGGTGGGAGAAAGGTTTGACCACAGAGGGTAGCAGAAGGGAATTTTGGGGGCACGATGTCTCCTTACTGTGTGGTGGTTACGCGACTCTGCGTTAGTCAAAATCCATAAAACTGCATGCCAAAAAGAGTGAATTCTGCTGTGTGTAAATTTGAAAATAAAGCAAAATAATCAATAAAAGCAAACAAATCTTTACTTCCTAGTTAAAGCAATTAGATTCCCAGTGCAAATAGCAGGGAGGGGGGCATTTATTGAAAAAATTGTTCTTGTTGTTGTTAAGGGCCGTCGAGTCGATTCCGACTTACAGTGACCCTATAGGACAGAGTAGAACTGCCCCATAGGGTTTCCAAAGAGTGGCTGGTGGATTTGAACTGCCGAACTTTTGGTTAACAGCCGAGCTCTTAACCACTGTGCCACTAGGGCTCCATTTAAAAAATAGTAGGTTCCAGTTATTTGATCATAAAAAGGAATGAAGTACTGATCCAGGCTACAACATGGATGAACATTGAAAACGTTATATTAAGAGAAGGCAGCCAGTCACAAAAGACCATATAGTCATTATTCCATTTATATGAAATTCCAAAACAGGCACATCCACTGGGACAGAAAGCAGACTCATGGTTCCCTGGGGCTGGGGTGGGAGGTGGGGGAGGGGACAAGAAGAGTGACCGCTAGTTGGGTTTTTTTGGGGGGGGTGTGCGAAGAAGTGTTCTAAAATTGATTATGGTGATGATTGCACAACTTCGTAAATGTGCTAAAAACCATTGAATTGTACTCCTTCAATGGGTGAATTCGTGGTCTGTGGATTATACCTCAGTAAAGCTGTTACTGAAAAAGAGAAATAGTAGATTCCAGAGTTGAAGACAGGCAAAAAAAAAAAAAAAGCCTCAACTTCTTTTTCAAAATGGAGCAGCCAAATGGCCTAATGATTCTTAGGGTATTTTAGTGTGCTGCTAATTAAATGATAAAGACTAACTTGTAACATGCACAAGTTGACAGGAATAAAGTTGTGACTCACAAATAGCAACTTTCAGTTACGCACAGTACATGTATGGCTAAAATAATAATAATAATGACAACAATAACAACAACAACAAGGGTGCCGGCACAACAGGCGTAGACCAGGACTGTCCCAGGCGAGCAGGACAAACAGTCACTTTGCCTGCATCATTGCTGGGGAACCTGGGGCTCTCTGGAACACGGTGAAAACTCATGGCTCAGGAACAAGGATATTGAAAAAAAGGCATTTAAAGGGAAGTGGTGGGTGATCTCTGTGAGAAGCAGCGTGTTCTTGAGGTAGCGTGAGCAGGCCCTTTATTCCTTTTCCTCCCTCTTCTTCTTCAGCCTCATGGGCTCAGAAAGTGCTTACTGCCCGTATCCTCACGTCCAGCTGGCATTTTGTGCTTCCCTGTTTAGGGGTAAATATTGTCAGAGAGACAACGTTACAACTTACCCAGTACTCCCCGCAACAAGTACCTTTCTGACTGTTGCAAACATGTTTTTTATAGATTTTCCTCCTTCCCTACCTCTTTCCTTTTTATAGCCTTCCAGTACCCACAGCTCAACTTATCACAGCTGTTGAAGTCCTCTTGGGTAAGAACAGGTATGTTGACTTCACATCGTGTCTTGGGAGCCATAAGAAGCCCGTGTGGGGAGTTGAGATTGATGCCGCTCCTGTTTCCAAGATCTAAATTCAGGGCAACATGTACCTTGAATTCTTGGCAAAGAATGACAGGGAGGGATAGAAGGTTGGCTGTGGGACTCTGTCCCACTGAGTTATGACATAAAAAGGATTGGCTTTCCTTTAAAATTGAGGCACCAAGTGGGGGGCAGACTCTGGCAGCAGCTGACCATCTTCTGACCCAGAACAGTGTGAAGTTCAGAAGCAAGAATCTCTTTTTTCCTAAAATTTCTATTTGTTTGGTTTTAGAAGGACCAGTAAGGTAGCACAGTGAGCAACTAAGCTTTTTTGTCCAGGAGGCCTGGGTCAGATATTCAGAGCAAGAACGTTTCACGTAAAGCCTTTCTAGCCTGATAGAGAAAGTGGAAGAGATGGTCACACACTTCCCAGGGGCCCAGCGGGTGCACGGAGCAGTAACTGGTGTGGGGAAGCAGCGCACAGGATGATGATGGTCACAGGTTACCGGGAGCCTCTAGTGTTCTCCTTGCTAACACACAGCATCCCACGTAAAGTTCTCATCAGGTGTGTTGGCCACATTTCCAGATAATTTTCCTAGCAGATAAGTAACTTGTCCGCAGTCATCCCTCAAAGGGGATTTGAACTTGTTCTGGCTTGAAACCACCTGCTTTTTTCCTCCATACCATGGTGACAGGCCCTCTGTCTGTTTAGATGATCTTGTTTAGAGCAGGCCTAAAGACAGACACTCTTACATCTAGCTAGTTTGTTAGTCCAAGTCTTCAGTCACGATGTGAACCCAGACTCCTTCCAGAGTTTTGAGATACACGCAGACAAAGTGATTGATCTTGGTTAGGAACTTTTAGCTCCAAAGCTTCTGCCATGCTGAGTCTCTGGGTCTTCTGGCCCCCAGTCTTTGTAGCGCTCAGAGCGTGAGAGGTAGGAGCTGCAGATAAGATCTGGGACACGCCCTTCCTGAGCTCTCCCACATTCCGTTCAGGTTCACCTTTTCCCGCTTTGAATGTCTCCTCTCCAGGGACTGGCATTGCAGAGTAGTTCTGGATTAATTTCTCTTCTACAGACACACGTGCACATGTGCACACGCAGACACATTCCCATATGCACACACTCACATGCACACACGCACACACATACATACACACGTGCATACATGCACACACACGCATGCACATGGGCACACATGCACACACACATGCACATGGGCACACATGCACACACACGCATGCACATGGGCACACATGCACATACACGCACGCACACATGCACGCACAGGCACACACGTACACACAGGCATGCAAGGCACAGACACATGCAGATACGCACACGCACACACACATACATGCCCTCTCCTCCACCGCTAGCTAGCTTACTGTGGGGTCTGTGTGTACTTTATTCCAAACGCAGTCCTCCTGGGCGTCTTCGAGAAGCAGCTGCAGAATGAAGTCTTCCAAGCCGAGATGGAGCGCAAGCTGGCCCAGCTGCTCAGCGAGGTTCTCTCCAGACGGCGAATGTGGAGAAGGGCCACCCTGGCCTCGGGCAACAACGTGGTGCAGGTGTGCCAGAAAGGTTCTGGGAGGAGGGGCAGGGCAGAGAGAGCGGCCTGAGCCCAGGCTGCATTTCTTGGGAACGCCGTGAGAAATTCCAGTTTAGAGGGATTGCTCGACTAGCTAGCAACTCAGTGTGGCAGCCTTTCAGTTCAACCAGCGTCTAGACAAATGTTTACCGTGTCCTTAGTGAGCGGCTGGTATACAGGAGACCTTGTGGAGGAGCACAGCTAAGAGTTCTTACTGAGTTGCCATACTTTCAGATGACCTTTATTTTTTTAAAGAATAGTGTTTTTTAATTACCAAAAAGTGTATTCTGTTTTATGGAATGCAAAGTATTATCGATAACATCACAGAAGTAAATAATTGAGCCGGAAGAGACCTTAAGAGACCAGAAAGAGGAAAATTGTCTGCCTTCTGTTCTAGCTGGCCATCCTCCCTGCCCCCACCATCCCCAGCCATCTCATCTTGCCCCAGATCTTCTTCACTTTGAGAACCTGGCAGGAAGGACACAAAATAGAGATGTATTTGAATTGAAAAGTGGCCTATTTTTAAAATGCAGATGCTTGGAGAGGTCGGGGCTGTTATTTTCTTCCATCTCAATGTGAATGATATTATTTTGGATTTTTTTTTTTTTCTTGTAGAGTTAGGGAAAAGGGATACCAAGAGCTATGGCATTTCAGAGATGGGAACCAGGGTGGAGTCCTGACTTGAAGGGGTGGGGACCCAATGCCCCAGGATTCGTCTGGAAACAGGAGCCTCTGAGATGCCCGGGGTGTTCTGTCATCTTCCAGGTGGTGAATGTGTCCAGGCTGGAGGGGGATGACCACCCCGTACAGCTCATTTACTTTGTGGAGGATCGAGATGGAGAAAGACTCAGTGCAGTCAGGTCTTCAGACCTGATTAACAAGATCGATGTCCAGAGAGCCGCCATCATCCTGGGTTATCGGATCCAAGGAGCCATTGCCCAACGTAAGTCCACGAGGCCTGGCCGCTATGCGGTCTTCTGTGCTGTGGCGGGGTCAACGACCATATTTTTCTGATAGTGAGCTCTGAATTTAGAGCATTTTTATGTGTGTATAGTAGGTTTGGGGCCCTGGTGGCGCAGTGGTGAAGCGTTTGGCTGCTAACCGAAAGGTCAGTAGTTCGAATCCACCAGCTGCTCCTTATGGGGCAGTTCTTCTCTGTCCTGGAGGGTCGCTATGAGTCGGAATCGACTTGACGGCAAGGGGTTTGGTTTTTGGTTTTGGTTTATAGTCGATTTAATGTCTTCAGCCTATATGATTAAATGCCAAGACCTTCTTTATTGTGGATTTCAATTGCTTGTAGTTGCAGTCTTCACTGCTGTCCTTCTACCTAGCACTTTGTATTGCATGTGACAGCAACAGTAATGTCGTTATTCCTAGTGTCCCTGTGGGAAGCTATAGAACCAGTCCTACTCCTTGTCTACTCTTTGGGGAGTCCCTGGGTGGTGCAAACGGTGAGTGTGCTAGGCGGCTAACCAGAAGGTTGGCAGTTGGAGTCTACCCACTGGCACCTCAGAAGAAAGGTCCGGCAATCTACTTTTGAAAAACCAGCCATTGAAAACCCTGTGGAGCACAGTTCTACTCTGACACACATGGGGTCGCCATGCATTGGAGTCAACTGGACAGCAATTTTTTTTTTAATTAACTTTAGTGTCTTTCCCCTCCTCCTGTGCTACTTCTCTATTTAAAATCTGTTTGACGTAAAATGATGTGTTGGCTCTGTATTTATTCCAAAATCGTGCGTGTCCTGTTTCGAATGTCAGTGGGGACAGTGAGTCATGCAGGAAACCGGGCGGTGGCCTCTGGGTTATTGGCTCCTCCGAGGCCTTTAACACAAAGAGTCCTTGGTCCTCACCCTTTCCCTCCTCTCCCCCCACCCTCTCCTCACACCGCTCCACAATTTGGAAGAGGTGTGTAGATATTTCTTTATTATTGTTGGAAGGTGCTTGACTCCTGCCCCCCTTCCAGTGGTTACTCTCAGCGCCTCACCTTCTTCTCCGACCCACAGATTTCCCGTATTTAGAATGAAGAAACAGGAAAGGCATAGACCAGGGTGTTTCTCTAAGTACACCTTTATGAGGCAGACTGCTATTTAAAAAAAAATATTTCATTTATTTTTGGTGGCCCATCTGCACAACCAAACGTACATCCATTCCCAGTGTCTGCGTGAGCAGTTGAATGACATTGGTTACCTACTTCACACTGTATCACCATTCCCACTATCTCTACCCATATGGTTTCATCACCATTAATTTAGGCTCTCTGCCCCTTCAAGTTCTCATCTGTGCTTTGGATGAACTGTTGTCAGTTTACACTCATACAGATAATTCTTTATAAGAGTGCAATGCATAAAGCAACATTCTGTATAATTAGGCTAAACTTGTTTAACGATGGCTTCATGGGATAGTTTTGGTTCAAGGTTTAAAGATTATTTCTGGGCATTAGATTCGGGGGTTCCCCCAATCTCAATGGCTCCAGTAAGTCTGGTTTCCACGTAAATTTCAGGTTCTGTTCCACACTTTCCCTCCTTTTGATCAGGATCCATCTGTTGAGTCAGACTGCTATTGTAATGTAAGTGTTTTTCTCTCTGAGATCCAGGGAGCAGTCCCAGTCAGAATGCAGTGAAACCTGCTCCCCATGATAGAGATGAGTCAATGTTCAGAAGGAATTCAGAATCAGAGAATGTGGAAACACTCTTTATACAGAGCGCATAAGAAACAAAGGCAGTTTTAAAAAATGACAGCTATGAACTTAACCTCTGTTGTGGCAGGCTCCTTGTGAAATCTCTACTTGTCCCTTGAAGCTAGCCAGGATGAGGGCCAGGGGCCACGCTTCTTGATTGTATAGATGATTGGAGAGTTTAAGCAGAGAACCTTTGATGGCTTGTGTTCATGTATTTGAGATATAATGGCATATTAGAGTATT
>NW_004444029.1:9129976-9130979 GCF_000243295.1 Trichechus manatus latirostris
CTTTCCACAGAAAGGCAGTCAGTACGTGAGTTAAGAAGGAATTGTTAACATCATGCTGAGTGAAGTATGTCAGACACAAAAGGACAAATATTGTGTGATCCCACTTAGATGTCTAGAATAGACAAATGCATACAGACAAACGTTTATTAGCGGTTCCCAGGGGCAGGTGGGAGGGGCAAAGGGGAGTTGTTGTTTATGGGGCACTAAGTTTCTGTTAAAGGTAAGGGGAACATTTGGGACCGGATAGTGGTGGTGGTTGTACAACATTGGGAACGTAATTAATGTCACTGAATAGTACATGTAAAAATGGTTGAAAAGGCAAATATTTTGTTATATATAATTTACCACAATAAAAAAAATGATGAGAACACCATTCAGCAACTTCATAGCAATACATCTGAAAGTATAGAAGTGGCCACCTTCCTAAAAAAATAAAACTTCACGAAATTGACTCAAAAGGAAATAGCCTGAATAATCCTGGCACACAGTAGGTGCTCAAGGAATGTTTGCTGAATACTTTTTTGAATCAAGAAGGACTTGTGGCAGCCTGTTCTTCCTTGCCTGCAGCGGTGGACAGGGTGAGGAGGCCGTCCATGGAGTCACAAAGCAACAACCTCTGGGTCATCGTGGGTGTGGTCATCCCGGTGCTCGTGGTCGTGGTGATCCTGGTCATCCTCTACTGGAAACTCTGCCGCACGGACAAGCTGGACTTCCAGCCTGACACCGTGGCCAACATTCAGCAGCGCCAGAAGGTAAGAGGCGAAAACCCCAGTGTTCACGTGCGCCATCTTGCGGGGGTGGGGCAGGGGCGGGGCAGGGCAGGGGCAGTGTCTTGGGCTGGGTTTTCTAGAGAAGAAAAACCAGTGAAGCGTGTGTATATATATATATATATATAGAGAGAGAGAGAGAGAGAGAGACAGAGAGAGAGAGAGAGCACGCACAAGAGAGATTTATATCAAGGAATTGGCTCATGTGGTTGTAGAGGCTGGAAAGTCTCAAGTCT
>NW_004444029.1:9132732-9133594 GCF_000243295.1 Trichechus manatus latirostris
AATGGGTTTGGGAATGTTTTTGTTCTGGGGAAAGAATATTGTTTCAGGGAGATGTTAACCCAGTGTAGAAGGTTACATTTTGGTATTTTAGGTTTCTACTTCCCAACATAAACACTCCTTGGGGAAGCCCACCCATTATCTGTTATTGCAGTGAACTCTCAGAGGGCAGCATCTCTTGGGTTCAAACCAGGATACCCCCAAGCTTGCTCCTTTGCCCACTTTTACTTCCTAAATAGGTTTGTATCCCCCCCCCAAAAAAAAAACATTGCCATCGAGTCATTTCTGACTCTGACGACCCCATGAGTTACAGAGTAGGACTGTGCTCCATAGAGTTTTCTAGGCTGTAATCTTTACAGAAGCAGATTGCCAGGATTTTCTTCCGTGATGCCACTGGGTGGATTAGAACCACCAACCTTTAGGTTGGTAGTTAAGCAAAAACTCTACGCCACCCAAATGGAAAGGGTTTTAGGTAGAACTCCCAGCCCTTGGAGTTGCTCTTTTTCTTCAGGTGCTACAAGGATTTGTGCATCGATGTTAATGACATGTTTACAGGAAAGGTCTGCACGGAGGATGCCCCACACAGGGACTGTCTCCCGAGACTTTGGGAAGGCACAACCCTGCAGGCCCTTCAGAACCTCGCTCTTGTGTTACTGGCACAGTAAACACCAAATTGATCTTGTCATGTATTCATTATAGGAAAAGGATGGTCATCATTTAATTTGAACACAAGCGTCCCACTCCCCCAGTGTCTTTCCTGGTTGTGGGGCTTTCTGCGTTATTTCTCTTCATTCTGCTCTCTCTACACCCTGACGCCGCTCACCACGACTCTCTCCGAAACCCTTTCACAAATCCCAGAGCTACA
>NW_004444029.1:9135319-9136568 GCF_000243295.1 Trichechus manatus latirostris
GTGGTTAGGTGTGGGACACCTTCTTCACTGCTGTGCCCTCATTGACATAACAGAGAAAGCCCTATCCCCAGACAGGATCACATCCACAAGTATGGGGGTTAGGATTCCCACATTTATTTTGGGGGTACAATTCCATCCATCACAGCTGTAGACCGTGGGGACCCTCGGGGGATTGCCAGCAGAGCAGCAGCATGAACATACTTACGTTTGGAAGGATCACTTGGGGAGGCGGTGTGGACAAGGGCTTGAAGAGAAGCTGGAGGGGCTTTCCTTCCATCTCAGCCACACTGCGCTCGGCCCTGCTGGTGGTGCTGGACTCTTAAGGGTCCCTACAACGCCCGTCGTGTCCTAGTTCACTGTGTTCCTCCAGTCCACTCCCGTCAGCTGACTCGGTCTTGCTCTGTCCTGTGGGTGGAGACAGTCCCCCAGACCCCAGGACCACAGTGCTACCGGAGTCCCTGCGCTGGACCCCACCGGCCACAAGCAGATGGCACTGATGGCGCCTCGGCTTCAGTTCCTAAGTGAGAACCGTAGGGCGATTGCGGTGGCTTCTCACGAACCACTCGGAGAACCACATGGATCCAATAACAAAGGCTTACAGTGACAATCGCTTTGTGGCTGCGGAAGTGTATTCAGCTTGGCTCCTGGTTTCGATTGTCATCTTAACTGCTCCTTCCCAGGGCTCAGGCTGACCCAGGTCCTGGGGTCTTCCCTCTGTCTTGCTCCCTCTGGGTTGCACTGTGTTTATGGCCCGTGTGCTTTGAACTTCAGCAAGCTTCTCTCTCTATTTGGCTGCCCTGCTCCACCGGGCCTCCCTGGCTCGGCCACAGCTTATTCCAGTGGGGCACAGACCATGTGGCCTGTCCCGTCTGTGAGATATTCCCAGTGTGAATACTGAAGGTCCTGATTCATCTTGAGTCTTCTCTGAAACATTAATTGAAGCCTCCGCTGCATGGGGAGGAAACCCTGGTGGCGTAGTGGTTAATGCTACGGCTGCTAACCGAAAGGTCGGCAGTTTGAATCCACCAGCTGCTCCTTGGAAACGCTATGGAGCAGTTCTACCCTGTCCTGTAGGGTCGCTGTGAGTCAGAATCGACTCCAGGCAATGGGTTTGGTTTTTGTTTTTTTTCTCCCTTGTTGTTGGATGCCGTCAAATTGATTCCGACTCATAGTGACCGCACAGGACAGAGTAGAACTGCCCCATAGGGTTTTCTAGGCTGTAATCTTTATGGAAGCAGATCCCCAGGTC
>NW_004444029.1:9137633-9145891 GCF_000243295.1 Trichechus manatus latirostris
GCAGAAGAAAGGCCTGGCAATCTACTTCCGAAAAATCAGCCATTGAAAACACTATGAAGTGCAGTTCTACTCCGACACACACGGGATCGCCATGAGTCAGAGGGGCCTCAACGGCAACAGGTGCCCTTGTTTAATCTTGCAGAGAAGCTTCTTTCCTTTCCTCAGACTCTAGATAGGAAGAGTCTCCCGCACACAGTCGGCATTCTGGAGATCCCTGTCGAAGCGGGTGGTAAATTGCAAGGGCAGTTTGGGGTCAGAAGTTCTGTTCCCCGTGTCAGCAGCCCTCTTTCGCGGTCCTTGGAGTAACCGTGTGTGTGTGTGTGTGTGTGTGTTCTAGTTGCAGATCCCTAGTGTGAAGGGCTTCGATTTTGCCAAGCAGCACCTGGGCCAGCACAATAAAGATGACATACTGATCATCCATGAGCCAGTGCCCCCTCCAGGACCTGTGAAGGACCACACGCCCCCCTCTGAGAATGGAGACGTGCCCAGCCCCCAGGCCAAGGTCCCCGCCAAGAGCCTCCGCCACAGAGGAAGGTAGGACTGGGCGTCTCAGTGGCTCTCTCCCTGCTACTTCTGTTGCAGTTTTTCCATTTCCAATATCTGAAGGACCCGTGGTGAGCTCTGCCCTGAGTCTTCGGTCTGGGAGCCGACGAGCGTTTGCCCAGAGTCACCCCCCAGCCTGAGAGTGGTTTTGATCCCCTCTAAAGGATGCCAAGGAGCCCCCAGGTGGTGCAAACGATTAAGCTGAAAGGTTGGCAGCTCGAACCTGCCCAGAGGTGCCGTGGAAGAAAGGCCTGGTGACCTGCTTCTGAAAGGTCACAGTCTTGAAAGCCCTGTGGGGCAGTTCTGCTCTGCACGCACGGGGTCGCCGTGAGCGGCAGTTGACTTGGTGACGAGTAGCAATAACAACAGCTACAGCAAAGGATGCGGACGGGGGGTACGATTTCTCTCCAAGAGTGTTTAAGGTGATGGCGCGTTCTCTGGGGTGGTTTGGGTCCCCTCAGGGCTTGACCAGCTCTTGAGTTTTATTCTGAGCATTCCAGGCCCTCTGGAGATAATATCAGAAATAACGTATAAAAAGTGGTTTGCCCGTGGTAGCATCTCTGCCGTTGCAGGGGGGCAGCTGCCTGGGGTATCACTCATCTGCCTGCACGGGGCCTTCAGCGTGTCGTCCAGTTCTTGCTTTGTTCTCTCCCACTGCCTGCCGTCCCCCTTGTTAGCATGTTTGCACAGGACCCCTCACCGCCTCCTCCCTGCCCAGCTCCCCACCCCCCCAACTTCATTTCCATCTCTCTGATCCAAATCAAGGACACTGAGAACCGCTTGGGGACAACCTCCCGGCAGTCCCTTCTCTCCCTCTGATCCTGGGAGAAGGGCTAGGGCTGTGTTAAAGAAGTTCAAGTTCAGAATCAGATTTTGTCAATTTGATGTCAGATCAGAGCATCATCAGGCTTTGGCTGCTGAAGCCGCGTTATCGGCCTTCCTTGGAGCTTTTGAACGCTAAACCCTGGTTACTTTCTGCTAAGAAGAAAAAAGCGTGTGATTGTATCAACATTCAGAACCGTGTCATGGTTTCTGAATTGCCAGCAAACCCACCCCATGGTGATGGCCTACTTTTAAGAATTTAGTAAGTGCTAGCATATGATTTGTAACAAAAGAAAACGAATTATGTAGAGAGATGTTACCCCCCAGGCTAAGAATAAATGAAACCCCTAAAAGTTATTCAATAAGCTAGCAAAATTATTACGAACTATTTTTTCTCCCCTGACAGTCTTGGTCTCTAAACAGTGAGCCACAAAATCTCCATGATCTGCTTGGTTCATGTAACATTTTAGCACTGCTTAGGGACACCAGAAGTCTTGGCATTTCACATTGTATTTTAAGTCGAGGAGCCCAAAGAGAAGGGGTGATAACTGATTCAGAATTTTCACTAGCCCCATGCAACTCGAAGGAGCCCCGGTGGCACAAACAGGCACAAACAGTTAAGCGCTTGGCTGCTAACCAAACGGCTGGTGTTTGGAACCCACCCAGTGGCTCCTCGAGAGAAAGACCTGGCAGTCTGCTTTTGTAAAGATTACAGCCAAGAAGACCCTACAGGGGCAGTTCTGCTGTGTCACACGGGGCCACTGTGAGTTGGAATTGATTCGAAAGCACCCAACAACAACATGTCTAACCTGAGTCCCGCGATCCTCTTGCTTCTGATACACGCAGTCAGTCTCAGGCGTGGTCATTGCCTTAGGATTGTGCTTTCAGGCTTCCCCGAAGAGCTGGAGTTATTTGGGGGATGCAGGTTGGGTGGGAGCTTCGGGGTGACTGCAGAACTCGTCTAACCCTCCTGAGGATTCTGTGGCCCCAGCTGGCCCTGCACCAGTCCTGAACCCCGGGTCCTGTCTGCCCAGCTCACAGTGGACCCACACTGCTGGTCGTGAAGTGACCGTGGCCAGGCCTGGGCCTTGCCCACGTAGGTGAGGGACCACCCTCCAGTCTGGTGCCAAGTTTTCCAGCAGTTGCTGCAGTGCACCCTGTGGAGCCATTTATTTCATGAGCTGTATAATGGCCGCCGTCTTCAGGAGGCCACTCTGTCATATTCATGTGATCCTTGAAGAAGCCACGCAGAGAAACAGTCTGGGGGCCGTTTCATCTCTACTGCTTTTGTCTGGAAGCCTGACCTCCACATCCAAATCAATGCAGTCACTTTCTTTTGTTCTCTGTCTTTTGTAAAATTTTATTTTTAGTTTTTTTTTTTTAAATTGTGGTGCAAATATACATAAAAAAATACGCCAACTCAACAATTTCTGCATGTACAATTCCAGTGACGTTAATTACATTCTTCAAGTTGTGCAACCCTTCTCCCTATCCTTTTCCAAATCATTCCACCGCTGTGAACGTAAACTCACTGTCCCCTAAGCAATGAGGGCCCCTTTCCACCTCCCTCCCACCTCCGGTAACCACTAAATAATCTTTGCTTTCTATATATTTGCTTATTTGCTTATTTCCAGTAAGTGAGATCATACCATATTCGTCCTATTGCAATTGACTTATTTCGCTCAGTCTGATGTTTCCAAGGTTCATCCAGGTTGTGGATGTATTCGAACGTCATTTCTCTTCATGGCTGAGCAGAATTCCACTGTGTGTATGTTCTACATTTTGTTTATCTGTTCACCTGTGGAGGGACACTCGGGTTGTTTCCACCTCTTGGCCGTTGTGTGGCGTGCTGTGATGAATGTTGGTGTGCGGATGGTTCTGTCGTTGACGCGTGTAATTGTTTTCTGTCTGCAGAGTTTCTTCCTCGGATGCCGACTCGACTGTCAGTGAGGAGCCCAGTGAGAGGGAGGTGGGAGACAAGCCCCCCGGAGCGGTCAGCGACGGCAGGCCCCCCCGCGGCCCCCAGAGCGGTCGGTGACTCTTCTCGTTCTCCCTGTTGAACGTAGTGATTCTGGGGTTCTGATAGGCTGGGGCGTAACCACTTCACATCCTAAACCTTTTCCAGAAAAATCTGTGAGATGGAACATTCGTTGTTTGTGTGGAGAATTTCTCAGTGTTGATGGTCACAACTGAGCATTGTGTGGGTGTCTGCTTTGGGGCGGGGCCTGTGCTAGGTGTTAGGGTTCACTGAGGTACGTTTGTGGCTAATATCCTGGTTTCACTCTAGATGAGTCTGAACGATTTCCTCCTTGAAGGACAAGGAGTTTAACTGAAGCCAAGTTTCAGAAACGCCTCCAAGATTCAGTGGCCACCTTCTCAGGAACCCACTCAAATATTTCACGGCTGACCCTGTCAGGAAGCTGTTGTTTATTTCTCATAGGTCTAAGCCCATTTTGTCTGGTCCTGTTCCCAGCTCATCTTCCGGCAGATCCTTTAGTGTGATCGGGGCCTTAGCATATTTGCATTTGCAGCCCGAAGCTATAGCTTCGGACGGGACAGTGCCAGTACCCGTTACCTTCAAGTTGATCCCAACTCATGGTGACCCCATGTGTGTCAAAGTAGAACTGTGCTCCACAGGTTGTTTTTTTTTTTAAATAATATTTTACTGTATTTTCAGTGGAAGTGTACACAGCAAAACAGATTCCCAGTCAACAGTTCCTGCACATGTTGTTTACTGTATTAATAGTTGTTTCTTCTATCAATATTCTCATTATTTCCGTTCTAGTTGTTCCGTTCCCATGAACCTAGTCTCACTGTCCCCCAACCTTCTCATCTATGCTTTAGAGTATTTGTTGACCATTTGATCTCATATAGATGTTTTTTTAAAAGAGCACAGTACTCAAGGGTGGTAATCTGTAATCTAACCTGCTGTAAGCTAACCTGCTGTTTAGCTAAAAGGTGACTTGAGGGGATAGTTTCAGTTGAAGGTTTAAAAAGTAACTCAGGGTGATAGTCTTGGGGATTCCTCCTGTCTCAGTGGGCCCAGTAAGTCTGGAGTTTTTGAAAATTTGAAGTTCTGTTTCACGTTTTTCTCTCTTTCTCTCAGGATCCATCTACTGTGGTCTTGATCAAAACTTATGGTAGTGGTAGCTGGGCACCACCTAGTTCTTCTGGTCTCAGTTCATGTAGACAGCTAGTCCCGTAGACTGGTTCTTTCTCTGAATCTTGGTTTTCCTTCTTTCTCTTTTGCTTCAGATGAGTAGAGACCAATATTTGTATCTTAGATGGCTGCTTGCAAGCACTGAAGACCCCAGATGCTACTCACCAGACTAGGATGTAGAACATAAACTTTATGAACTATATTATGCCAATTGACTGAGTTGTCCCACTCCATAGGGTTTTTAAAAAATTTTTTTTATTGTGCTTTAGGTGAAAGTTTACAAAGCAAATTAGTTTCCCATTTGATAGTTTGTACATAAAGTGTTCCATGAAATTGGTTGCATTCCCCACAATGTGGCAACACTCTCCCCATTTCCACCCTGGCCTCCCTGTTCCCTTTCATCCAGTTTTTCTCCCCCTTCCTGCCTTCTCATCTTTGCTTTTGGGCAAGTGTTGGCCTTTTGATCTTATGTAATTGATTGTTCTGAGGAACATGTTCCTCTCGAGTGTTACTGTGTATTTTATGGGCCTAGCTATTATCTGGTGTCTGGGAATGGCTTCAGTTCCAGGTCAGAAGAGTGTCTTACAGCCATAGTCTTGGGGGTTCTTCCAGTCTCGGTCAGACCAGTACGTCTGGTCTTTTTTGTGATTTTTATTTTTTGTTCTACATTTTTCTCCCGTTCTGTCCAGGACCTTCTGTTGTGATCCCAGTCAGAGCGGTCAGTAGTGGTAGCTGGGCACCATCTAGTTCTTCTGGTATCGGGGTCGTGTAGGCTGTTGTTCATGTGGTCCATTAGTCCTTTGGACTAATCACTCCCTTGAGTCTTTGGTTTTCTTCACCCTCCTTTGCTCTGGGCAGGAAGAGACCAATAGTCCATAGGGCTTTCAGTGGCTGATTTTTCAGTATAGATCACCGGGCGTTTCTTTTGAGGTGCCTCTGGATGGACTCGAACTTCCAACCTTTTGGTTAGCAGCTGAATGTGTTAACCATTGGTACCACCAGGGACTCATTGCTTCACAGTCCAGGTATAAAGTGAGCTTCCTTCCCATTCTAAAGGGCATCACTGTGAAACTCATGCCCCGTAATGAAACCAAGCCCACAAGTCTTACTGGACTTAGGAGTATGAAGGTAGCTAGGTTTTCGTCTCTTAGATTCTGTTCAGTGAATGTGCCAGGACAGCCGTTGTATTTGCTGGTGCTGTGTCGGTATTTCAGGATCACGTTTCAGTAAGATAAGTGGGATGCCACAGGATATTACAGTGAAACCTGTGAGAGCCGGAACATGATGAGATTGCTTTGTTTTTCCAAAGTTTTCTAAGTTTCCCAAGTTTTCTAGCTTTGACAGGGTACGGTATTACCATTTTTCTATCGCTCGTTTTAGTGGAAAATATTTGAGTTTTCCTTTTCTGACAGGATTCTGCCTTACACAGGTTCCAGCTTTCGCGGGTTTTACTGTATTACTGTTGTTGTTTTCTTATTTTATCGTGGTAGAATATATATAACAGAAAGTTTGCCATTTTACCCATTTTTAAGTGCACAACTCAGTGACATTAGTTACATTCCCCATTTGTGCTATCATCCCCGCTATCCAGGATCTCCAAGTTTATCATGGCAAACAGAAACTCAGTACCCCTCCAGAAATAACTCCCCATACTCTGTGCATTTGCCTATTCTAGATATCTCATACAAGTGGAATCATACAATGTATGTGCTTTCGTGCCTGACTTATTTCACTCCGCATAATGTTTTCAAGAGTCATCCGTGTCATAGTGTGTATCAGAACTTCCTTTCTCTTTATGGTTGTGTAAAAATGGTGTGGGGGTGGCGTCTGACCTTCTCTAACTTCACGAGGAGGGAGGAGAATCAAGACCCACAGCCCAAGATTGATTTCCAGCAAGTGGAGATGAGACATGCCTCCACCCTCCGACCTTTTTACCAATTCTGACACCAACCGTCCCTCCCATGACACTCTACTTCTCTGCTGGGTTCCATAATTCGTTGCAGTGGCCACACAGAACTCACAGACAATACTCACAATTATGGGGTTTGTTAGGGAAGTAACAGGTTACAATTCAGGTTCAGGAATGCTCAGGATACAGTCCTTCCATCAGGACAGCCTCTCCTCAGCCTGACCTCTACCCCGCTCAGGCAAGTGTTACAAAGCTCCTTTAGCTCTGCCGATAAGTGCCTGGAGGCACCCCATTCTGCCAGTAAGCCTCAGCTGAGCTCGCTCAGCTCTCTTGCTCCATAGGCCGGGAAGCCCACGATACCATCTCCTGCTAGTCTGGTCCTGCTGCCTCTGCTGCCTCTCTGTCTTCCGTGTTACAGCTTCTCTCTCTCTCAATCTCTTTCTCTTTGTGTCTCCCTTTAAGCCTAGCGGGATGGCAAAAATGGCCAATCCCTTCGTTAGGTTTCCAGACACCTTATTTGCATAGTCCCACCCAGTCATTTGGTGGGAGTTACAAAGACAATGGCTAGAAGGGCCATATTAAGTAATTCACTGCATCACAGGCTGAGTAATATTCCATTGTATGGATAGACCGCACTGTGTTTATCCTTTCGTCTGTTGATGGACACCTGGGTGGTTTCCAGTTAGTGGCTATTGTGAATAATGCTGCGGTGAACACTGATGTACAAGTATCTGTTTGAGTTTCTGCTTTCACGTCTTTTGGGTGTATACCTAGGACTGGAATTGCTGATTCATATGGTAAATCTGTGTTTAACTTTCTGAAGAATCACCAAACTGTTTTCCATAGCAGCTGCACCATTTTCTGTTTCCACCAGCAATGGATGAAGGTTCCAATTTCTCCACATCCAACACTTACTATTTTCTGATGATAGCCATCATAACCCCAAAAAACCAAACCCATTGCTGTCGAGTCAATTCCAACTCATAGCGACCCTATAGGACAGAGTAGAACTGTCCCATAGGGTTTCCAAGGAGCGGCTGGTGAATTCAAATTGCCAAGCTCTTAACCATTGTGCCACCAGGGCTCCTGATAACCATCCTAGTGGGTGTGAAATGGTTATCTGATTGCGGTTTTGATTTGCATTTCCTAATGATTGCTGATGTAAACATCTTTTCATGTTCTTATTGGCCGTTAGTATATCTTCTTTGGTGGAATGTCTGTTCAAGTCCTGTGTTCATTTTTTTGATTGGTTGTTTACTTTTTTTTTGTTGACTTGTAGGAATTCTTTATATATTCTAGATATTAAACCCTTATCAGATATACGGTTCCCAAATATTTTCTACCACGATATTATTTTTAATAGTAACTTTTATACTTATCTTTTTTAATCACAAGTTTCTCTGTATGAAAATACAGTGCAGAAGAAACCACAAACGAAGTCCAGATGGACGCTAGAGGGCCTGTTCTATCATTGACAGGCTGTGGCCTAGGAAGTCACTTAGCCTGGGGGCTCCAGTGGGACTAAACCAGCCCATCTTTGAGACTCCTTCCAGTCCTTTCCAGTTGGTCCCTTTATGTTGCTAAGGAAGTACCCCTTAGAAAAAGGGGATAGTCTTTTCTTTGGATCCAGTTTCATAGAATCTTGAAAACTAGCTAGCTCCATAGTAACAGGTGTACTGTTTCACATAGATAAGTTTAAAATCTAATTTTGCTCATGGGAAAGAAATATTTGGGGAAAAAAAAATCGGCTCTAGATTTCCTCAATGTCTGTTCATTGCTTATCTGAGAAAACCTTGTTTTTAACTCCTTGCTGACAGTATGTCA
>NW_004444029.1:9155247-9156365 GCF_000243295.1 Trichechus manatus latirostris
ATCAAACCCTCTCTTTCTAGCTGTTTCAGAGGGCTGGGCCCTGGCAGTGAGAAATACATGGGTTCATGTGCTTCTTCCTTTCCCACCTCCATTTAGCCACTCAGCTCGGTGGAGAGAGCCTGGAGCCTGGTCCCTGCTTCTCAGGTTGCAGTTGGGGACTTATAGAGTGGGGGCCCATGGCCATCATGGTCGGGGGACTAGATGAGACAGGAACCCGGGCTGACGACACAGTGGGGGAGGGTTTTCTCTGCCACCTTTGCATCCCAGCGGCTCCTGCCATCTGCCACCTCTGTTATTCCCTCCTTGGGTTGCATGTGTGTTTTGTTTTTTTTCCCTTCTTACTTTAACAGACTTTAATTTTTAGAGAAGTAGCCCTGGTGGTTGCAATGGTTAAGCACGTGGCTGCTAACTGAAAGGTATGAGGTTCGAACCCACACAGCAGCTCCACAGGAGAAAGATCTGACAATCTGTTCCTGTAAAGACTACAGCCTAGAAAACCCTATGGAGCAGATCTACTCTGTCCTGTTGGGTCGCTATGAGTCAGAATCGTTTTAGGTTCAGAGAACAATTGTGCAGAAAGTTCAGAGTTCCCACACACCCCGTCTCCACCCTGCACATGGCTTCTTCTATTATTCACATCTTTCATTCTTGCGGTGTGTTATTTCCAGTTGATGACCCAACACTGATGCATCATTATTGACTGAAGTCCATGGTGTGCACCAGAGTCCACTCTTCCATTGCACAGCATCATGTCACATGCGTTCCATTATAGTATCATGCACCTGGTCTTTTAACTAATCTGGAGGAACATGATCTCTCCCTCAGGTATCAGTAGCTTAATGAGCGACCTTCGTGACATTTGCTGTTACTCTGTAAGTTTGGGTTAGCATGGCCAGCCTATCTGTGGAAGCTAATGATCTCCTTTTAGGCATGGTGCCTGCAATGTGAGGCGCCCAAGGCACCGCTTGACGGAGCCCGCCTCCCACACGTGGTCAGGTCCCTCCGGGGCTGGGTCAGGGAGAAAAAGCCTGAGAAGAGCTGGATGCAGGTGACAATGGCTTCTCACTCAGGGACATTGTTCATTGCAATAGTTCTGTAATAATTTGTAACTGCATGGG
>NW_004444029.1:9156986-9158758 GCF_000243295.1 Trichechus manatus latirostris
ACATGGTTAGGCTCCAAAGACCAGGTTGTTATGCAAAAATCAGCATTATGTGAAAATGGAGGATGAGCACGTCAGATCACAAAAATGGAAGATGACTACATCATTACATAACTGCCACATTACATCATTACATAACTGCCAAACTGCTGAGAATCATGGCCCAGACAAGGTGACACATAACCTTAACCATCAAAGCCAGCGTTACTCTTTTTTTAAAAAAAAAAATTTTATTGTGCGTTAGGTGAAAGTTTACAGAGCAGATTAGATTCCCATTCAATAGTTTGTACAAAAAGTGTTTCACGACATTGGTTTCATTCCCCACCATGTGTCAGCATTCTCCCCATTTCTACCCTGGGTTCCTCATTTTCTTTCATCCTGATTTTCTACCCCTTCCTGCCTTCTCATCTTTGCTTTTGGGTAGATATTGCCCTTTTGATCTAGTATAATTGATGGTTCTAAAGATCACTTTCCTCTTGGGTGCTACTGTTTATTTTATGGGCTTGTCTATTTTTTGGCTGAAAGGTGATCTCTGGGAATGGCTTCAGTTCCAGATCAGGAGGTTGTCTTAGGGCCATAGTCTCGGGGGTTTCTCCAGTCTCTGTCAGACCAGTAAGTCTGGTCTTTTTGTGAATTTGATTTTTTGTTCTGCAAACAGCTAGTTATTTTATTTTATTTTTTTATTGTGCTTTAAGTGAAAGGTTACAGTTCAAGTTAGTTTCTCATACAGAAATTTATACACACATTGCTATGTGACCCTAGTTGCCAGCGTTACTCTTGGCCTTGCACCTCGGTGTTCATTATTGCCAGATGTATGTCATTAATGGGCAAAATAGTCAGATAGTAGATTTTTTACTACTGTCATGAATGCGAAGTGTCGGATACGAAATAGCGGGTAAGTGAGGAGTAAGTGTATTGTATCATTCCATTTATATGAAATATCCAGAATAGGCAAATGCATGGAGACCAGAGTTTATTAGTGGTTACCAGAGGCTGGGAGCGGGGTGGATGGGGAATGTTAGGATAGCAAATCCTACTCCTCTGATACCAAATGTGATGATTAATTCAAAGCAATGTATTGTCAACTGTTCCCCTCCCGTCTACTTCTGTTCCGACGCAGCTGCACCGGAGCTGGGTCAGCGCTTATAAGCTAACGGGCAGCATCCTGCAGACTGCCAAGTCTACCCATGACCCCAGATACCAACCACAAGCTTGGGAGTCCCCACGACACCCTCACTTCTGACCTGCCGGCTCCTACAGCTCCCTTGGGTTCAATAATTCGCCAGAGTGACTCACAGAACCCGGGAAAATGCTACACTTACGATCACAGTTTTATTACAGCAGAAGGGATACAAAGAGATGCCTAAGATGTGGTCTGGGAGGGTCCCCAACATGAACGTGCTGCCCTCCCACATGTATCAATGTCTTTAACCAGCCAGGAAGCCCATGGAGCTTCCATGTCCAGAGCCTTTTCTGGGGCCTCATTGCATAGGCAGGATTGATTGAATCAGTCCCTCCCTGACGTCAGCTGTTATCACAAGGTGGTCTCTCTGTCCTGGCCAGCCCCCACCTGAGTCACCTCATTAGCATAAGCCTTCTGGTGGTTCAGTCACTGGGAAAGATACTTCAATCACTGGTAAATTCCAAGGTTTTAGAGGTTGTCTCAGGAACAAAGGACTAAGACCAAATTCTTTGGGTGAAGTTAAGTTCTTTACCCATAGGGAGTTACTGGTTAACCGGAACAGAGTCTCTCTTTGGGGGCAATGAAGAAGGTA
>NW_004444029.1:9159737-9174899 GCF_000243295.1 Trichechus manatus latirostris
AAGAGTATTTGTATTTTCAACAACGAGGCTGAAGAAGACAGTATTTCACCCAGAAAATTTAACCTCAAGTAGCGAGGTTTCGGAGTCCCTGGGTGGCACAAATGGCTAAGTGCTCGGCTGCTAACTGAAAGTTTCGCAGCTCAAACCCACCCACCAGTGCCTTCGAAGAAAGTCCTGGTGATCTGCTTCCAAAAAATCAGCCATCGAAAACCCTTTGGAGCACAGTTCTACTCGGACACACATAGGGACGTGATAAGTCAGAGTCGACTTGATGGCAACTGGCCTGTTTTGGTTTTTATTTTTCTGTGAGATTTCAAGTACCCTGCCCCTGGGGTAGGGGTGTATTTTTGATCAGCTCCCCCCGCCCAGGATTTTCCGTAAGGAATACCCCACTGTTCTGAGCCCTTGCTGTTTCTTGGGGATGACTTGCTGTTTGCTTCTCCCCGACCCCGTCTAGGGCCGCCCCCACCCAGCTCGGGCCCCGAGCAGCACTCCTCGGCCTCCATCTTCGAGCACGTGGACAGGATCTCCCACTCAGCCGAGGCCAGCCGCCGGGTCCCCAATAAGATCCAGCTGATTGCCATGCAGCCCATCCCAGCTCCCCCGGCCCAGCACCCTGCACTGGGCGACCGAGTGGCGGAAACCAACAAAATTAACAAGGAGGTATTTGTCTTTAGAGAAAGTGTGTTCCTGGAAGACTGACGTTCTGATGTGCTCAGGGTTAAACACGAGGGAATGTCACGGACACAGAGGTCCCTAGCTGTCTGACCCGCTGACAGCTGTTGTTAGCCTTAAAGACTGCCCTTGGCTTCTTAGACCAGTGCTGTTCAAGACTGGGAGTGTCAGCTGCAGGCCTGCTTGCCCCGGCTGGCATCCGGGAACTTGGATTTCAGGAGCATTCCCATCACCCTATCTGATTAGAGTGCCTCCCGGGCCTGCACTGTCTATACAGACAATATGGTGTTGCCTGCCTTTGGGGAGGGAGGGATCTGGGTGTGTGCCAGGCAGAGGGTAAGGTGCCCAGGTGGTACAAATGGTTTGTGCTTGACTACTAACCTAAAGATCGGTGGTTTGAACCCACCCAGAGGCCCCTGGGAAGACAGGCCTGGGGATCTGCTTCTGAAAGGTCCCAGCCTTGAAAACCCTACGGAGCAGTTCTGTCCTGCACACGTGGGGTCGCCTTGAGTTGGGGCTGACTGGACAGCAACTGACAACAGGCTGAGAGTGCTTGATGACCAGCCCCCAGTAAAAACCAATTTTAAAGGCTTTATCTGCCCCTGCTTTGGGGGGAGATAACACGACGTGCCCCTCAAATACACCAGCACCAGCGCAGTGTTGGTTGGAATAAAGCTCGTTAGCTTTAGCATGGGGAGAGCCTCAGGCAGGCCTCTCCTTGACAGACGAGCTTCAGAGGGCGCATGGAGGGTGCATGGCAGCCCACAGGGAGCGCTTATGCCTCCTTCGCTGTCACCTCCTCAGATTCAGACTGCGCTGCGGCACAAGTCGGAGATCGAGCACCATCGGAACAAAATCCGGCTCCGCGCCAAGCGCCGCGGGCACTATGAGTTCCCGGTGGTGGACGACCTGTCCTCGGGCGACACCCGGGAGCGCCACCGCGTGTACCGCCGCGCACAGATGCAGATCGACAAGATCCTGGACCCCACGGCCAGCGTGCCCTCTGTGTTCATCGAGCCCAGGAAGAGGTGGGTCCGGCAGCGGGGCCGGGCGCCGGGCCGGGCGGCTCTGCAGTGTCCCGGGTGCAGGGGGCCAGTGGAGATGCCTTGCAGCTGCATTCCCGTGTTCAAAGGGCGCCTGTCCACTTTGAAGCAGTAGTCTGTAGAAATCAGCTGAAGAGGTTTACAGCAGGGAGGATGTGTAGGTCTTGGGGCATCTTTTCATCTCCACCCTGACCTTTGTGTGCAAGGGCCTCTCATTTTTAGCCTGGTTTCCAAGTGCCTCTGGGCATTTCCTCTGGATTTCATTTCCCCCCAAGATCGGCATGTCTAAATGGTGGGCATCCATTCCTTGTCCAGCCAGCTCCTCCCATGCCCCCTGGCCCTCCTTCTCTCATCCCCCTCTTTCCTCTCTCACCATTACCTGGGGGCGGCGCTGGTTGAGCGGTAGAATTCTCGCCTTTTATGTGGGAGACCTGGGTTCTGTTCCCGGCCAGTGCACCTCGTGCACAGCCACCCCCCGTCTGTCAGTGGAGGCTGGCATGTTGCCATGATGCTAAACAGGTTTCAGCAGAGCTTCCAGACCAAGACAGACTAGGAAGAAAGGCCTGGTGATCTACTTCTGAAAATCAGCCAATGCAAACGCTATGGAGCACACCAGTCCAACCCCTAACCAATATGGGATGGCACAGGACCAGGCAGCACGAAGTCGCCACCAGTTGGGGCTGACTCACCGGCAGCTAACAACAGTGTCACCGCCCAGGCGGGTTCCTGGCTGAGCCCTTTCCCTCTGTCCCCTCAGCCATCCTCGGAGTCTAGGGCCTCACCTTCCCCTACCACAGGTCCATGTTCTTTAATCACTGCCCTCCTTTATGCCTTTCTCTGATTAAAACCTGCGCTGGTGTTCATGGCTGCCCCCTGGGAACTGCACTCCCGTGGTGGGAGGGTCTGCCTCTCATCCCAGCTGATTCCCATCCACCAGGACACAGCGCTTCCCTCCACGAAGGTCCCAGCTGCGTTCCCGCCTGGCTCTCGGCATGAGGGGCCTGCCCCTTAGTCCTCTTCCCACACCCTCCCATGCCTTGAGACCCTCCCCACCCTCAGGACCTGGCCCAGGCCTTCCAGCAGTGAGGACGCTCCTGATGCCTTCTCTCCTCTAGACATCTCTGCCAAATAATGCAGAGAACCCACGTGACCTTGTGTTGTTCTGGGTGCTCCAGGTGTGCTCACTGTCCGCCCAGGTAGACCGTGCGCTGCGCTGCCTGAGCGCAGACACTGCGTCTCATGCTTGTTAATATCCGTGGGGTGGTGGCCATGTGGTCAGCGCGTTATCGATCCTCCCCGTTTAGTGGGTGAGCCCGGGCAAGAAGGTTTCTTTCTGTGACGGTAACTCCCTTTCCCGGCAGTTCGCGGATAAAGCGATCTCCCAAACCGCGCCGGAAGCACCAGGTCAACGGCTGCCCCGCGGACGCCGAGAAGGACAGGCTCATCACCACGGACAGTGACGGCACCTACAAGCGGCCCCCCGGTGTGCACAACTCGGCCTACATCGGGTGCCCGGTGCGTCCCTGGGCTTCTCTGTCTGGGGCGGGTGGGAGGTGGCGGCCCCAGGGAAGGTGTGTGGGTGGGAGAGGAGGCTTGAGCGGTGCTGGCTGCTGCCCCGGGGTGCTGGCGACACCTGGGCCAGCGCCTCGGGCCAGCGGGGTGGGGGTGGGCCTGCTCCTTGGGTGGGCCCTCAGCCACATAAAGTGAGGGACTCTGGAAGCGTACTGTACATTTTACCCTTCTGTATTCAAGCCCTGTTCTCAAGCTTTAGAATGGGAGCTTCTTGAGAGTAATTGGAAAAGAGAGAGACACATCCAGAAAGTTCTCTTGTCTAACCCTCCCACGCCTACCCGCTTTGAGAGAGTCGTTCCGGGTTTCTTGGTAGCAGAGGGGTGTTAAGGGTTTTGTCCCCACCCCCATCCCCAGAGATAGATATTGTCTATCTACAGATTGATATCTATATGTCATATAGTCTCCAGACAGTATTGATATCTGTATGGTGTTTGAGCTCTGACTACCCACCCCCACCTCACTAAAAAGGTATTGCATTTGCTAGTATATATATTTTTATGAGAAAAAGATGGGGCTTTTTGGGAATTAAGAAATAAGAAATTAAACATTTTTCAAATTGAAAGGGACACAGAGTTACTTGAAATGTTAAAGGCAGAACTTATAACGTTAAGACCCACACACAGAGACCCCTCTGAGTAGGGAAGAAGCCAGCCCCACTGAGGGGCCCTGGGAAATACAGACAGACACCCCATGGCAGAGGGAAGCGCCGGACGCAGCTGACTCCGGAACACCGTGAAAACGGTGCTCCCCGAAAGCCCCACGGGGGCAACCTGTCCTGTTGTCCAGGGAGAAGCTGTTTAGCAACAAGCACACCCATTGCCGTCAAGTCGATTCCAACTCATAGCAACCCTATAGGACAGAGTAGAACTGCCCCATAGCGTTTCCAAGGAGCGGCTGGTGGATTCGAACTGCCAACCTTTTGGTTAGCAGCCAAACGCTTAACCACAGCGCCACCAGGGCTCCTTTGGACTTTAGATAGAGCTTCTTTGGTAGGCCATTTCTTACTTGAGGTTTGTGCTTTTCTTCTATATTACATGAGGAGCTAGCACTGAAAGGCAGTACATCTAAATACACAGATGTGCCAAACGGCACACCTACATCGGGCCTAAACATCAGCCAGTCATGATCATCGGAAAGAACCAGGCTTTTCCTTGAGTGACCAGCCTGCTGGATTTTAGTGTCCGAAAGCCCGACGGTGACTTTCATAACCTACTAAAGAGGACTAGTGTGAATCCGGAGAATTGGAAGGGCTGCAAACGAGACACTTCCTGCTCGATAGAATTTGCAGTGTGGTGTGCTACTTCAGATGGAAATGTCGCTGGCCGTCCTCACAGTAGATGGCGCTCTTGTGCTTTGTCTTGGGTGGCTGTGGTGTTTGGCTCCATCTGGGAAGGCTGTACCCTTGGCTCACGGGGACAGCGGCCTCCTTTCTTCTTTGTCCCACATGGGACTTCCAGACCCTGTTGTGGCAGGCTAATGAGTAGAAGCAGGGACAACGCTCCTTCTTCCCCCTCATTTCCCAGCCAGCTGTGGCTCCTTTTTTCACAGTACCCTGTGGAAGAAAACCAAAAAAACCAAACCCCTTTGCCGTTGAGTTGATTCCGACTCATAGTGAGTCTAGGACAGAGTAGAACCGCCCCGGAGAGTTTTCAAGGAGCGCTGGTGGGTTTGAACTGTCGTCCTTCGGGTTAGCAGCCGGAGCCCTTACCCACCGGGCCACGGGGGCCTTTTCTAATTGCCCTGCGTTGTGTCATCCAATGCAGTCGAGTGTTGTGTAGGGGGTCACCTGTGTTCTGCTTGCTTCACCTTCACCCATGACCCTAAATCTTCCTCTTTTGTGGTGACCCGGTTGTCCTTTTCTCTCAGCAGACAGCACGGCGCCTCCTCCTTCGGTTAGTAAATTGTTGGCTTGGTGGCGCACTTTGGACCACAGCCTTCCTTATTGGGTCCTGAAGAAACCCAGCGACTGAGAAGGGCGCGCGTCTGCGCCTGTGTCCACTTCACAAGGACGGGGCACAGGATCCTTCTGGTGTCAGGTCATAAACCGTAGACCCCCTTTGGGGCCCCACATCCGTATTAAAAATTCAAAACAGGAAAATGTCTAGTCTGTAGACCTTCCAACTCTCTGAACTCACGCCAGTCCTCTTGGGTAGGTTGTGGAGTCACAGTCAGATGTTAAATGCCACTTGGTAGAACCTTTCCTGGGGTATTACAGACCTGGAGAAACAGACTTGTAGGCCCAAGTGTGTGTGTACACAGGAGTGAAGCCTCCAGGTGGGGGCTGTTGGGAACAGCAGAGCCCCTGCCCCATCCCTCTAGGTCAGTCACTGCTCAGTAGGCCTGGGTGTGTCTGTGTTGGAGTGAGGGCCCGTGATGCTAGGCTCTGTCTGGAGAATCCAGACATCTGAGTTCTCGATGAACGTTCCAGCTTTTTAAACGTTGGCTATCTCCTTTCACCAGGCCAAGGACCACAGGTGTGTGGGCTGTGTGTGGGCTTGCCAGTTTGTAGTATGGTTTCCCCTCTGTTTGGAGTTCACCAACTGCTGCCCGTAATATTTGATGCTGGCCTGAATAACAACTGATCTGACGCTGGACAGACCATAATCAGTGGGAAGCATTTTGCAGGTGTTGGCCAAGATGAGCGATGTGTCTGTGGAATAGAGTTTTTCTCTGTAAGAGATGTACTGATGCTGACAGATATGGGACTCTCTTCGTGGGTCCCTTGAGTAGATTGAGCCAACCTGCCACGCTCAACTGCAGGCCCGTTGGGCCCATGAACCATTCCAGAAAAGAGGAGCCCACCCTTCCTCCCACAGGGCACACGGCCACCTCTTCCTGCAGAACCTCTTTCCTTTTCAGTGTTCCGGTGATGGTAACTGTGGTGTTTGGGCTTACAGAGCCACTGAGGCTGGAGAGGGCCCTTCCTGCATTGTGTGCCTTTCTTGGCCCCTTACAGCTCATCCAGTGTATGTTATGGCAATTACTTTGCTCATAAAGCAATATCAAGAAACAAGCTTTAAAAATAAAACCTTAATCAAATGTTCTATTCCTGCCCTTTAAATAGTGGGTGGAGAACATAATTTATGCCTTTCTTGTTGACTCGTGGCGTCCAAAGATTCCTCAATTTTAAAGACAAATGGTTCCTGAATAAATAATTGTTACTGTAGTATATATCAGCCCCTGGAGAAGGACATCACGCTTGGTAAAGCAGAGGGTCAGAGAAAAAGAGGAAGACCCTCAACGAGATGGATTGACGCAGTGGCTGCAACAATGGGCTCAAGCATAACAATGATTGTGAGGATGGCGCAGGACCGGGCAGTGTTCCGTTCTGTAGTACACCAGGTCGCTATGAGTCGGAACCGACTCAGTGGCACCTCACAACAACAACATTTACTATAGTAAGTAGTTGTTTAATAGGCATTGTACCTGTTTATGCGCACGCACACAGACCTCCACATATAGTTATAATACAGTGGTGACTTAGAGCTCCATGGAGAGTGTATTTTTTCCTACAGTTAATAGTTGACAGGCTGCTTTACTTTTTGGTTTCTGTATCTAAGGAAAGCGACTAGATTTTTTAGTATATATTGTTTGAGACATTTTTTGTGGCTGCTTAAGGGCCTTTTAAAAAATATGTGCTTCTGGGTACTGCACTGTATTGCAGATCATTGAGTTTTACCGGACAAATGATGGTTGGATATCTTTACTTCTTCCTTTTTTCCTGATGCAAGCTTTTTGTTCCCAGGAAATGTCAGCTGTCATTTTTTGCTTCTTTTCCTTGATGACTGTGAAGTTTGTTTTGGGGTTTTAGGTCCCCAGGGAAGCGTGTGTCTGACTGCTCTTTTCTCTGGCATTGCCCTGTAGTCTGATCCCGACCTCCCAGTGGAAGTCCAGACGGTATCCTCGACCGAGCTGGGGCGGTACCCAGGCTTGCCCTTCCCGGCCTCCCAATACATCCCGCCCCAGCCATCCATTGAGGAGGCCCGCCAGACCATGCATTCCCTCCTGGACGATGCCTTCGCCCTCGTGGCCCCCAGCAGCCAGCCGGCCGGTGCCGCGGTTGCCAGCCCCGGGCTCCCCGCCGGCCTGCCTGTCAACAGCACCCCTTCCCGGGAAGAGAGGAGAGCCACCCAGTGGGGTTCCTTCTACAGCCCAGCTCAGACAGCCAACAACTCGTGCAGCGTGAGTCCTCTCGTGGGCAAGGTTTGTGGGTTTGTTGCCTGACTACTTCACTTTTGGGGTCCCTGCAGCACGCTGGTTGCGTTTGGTAAGAATTAAAGCTTGGATAATGGGTCTTAGTTCTCCTGATCTCCTGCGACATTAACTCTTGGAGTCCCTGGGTGGTGCAAACAGTGAACACACTTGGCTGCTAACTGAAAGGTTGGAGGCTCAAGTCTGCCCAGAGGCACCTCGGAAGAAAGTCCTGGCGATCTACTTCCAAAAAATCAGCCATTTGCAAACCCTGTGGAGCACAGTTCTACTCTGACACACGTGGGGTCTCCATGAGTCAGAATCGACTCGATGGTAACTGGAAAAAAAGTTAGTTCTTAATGTTGGAAGGAGTTCTTGTATGCAGCTCAGATGTTTTCTTTTTTGAAGAATTAGGGGAAAGGTATGATTTTTAGGGAAGCATCTTCCCGGGTTGCTTACAGTTTTGTGAAATAGAGGTGGAGTAACCGCCCAACCATATTCTCACTGATGTCTACATAAAGGATGTAGCTTTGACTGTGCCAAACTGGTTAACTTCTAGTACGGCCACCTGAGCACCGGAGGGGCCCTTGGGGGTCTGGGAGCGTAGGCAGCCCGGCCACACCAGGCAGGGACAGCTGTTTTCAAATATCACATTTCCATCTTGGGAGCTGACATTTTAGCATTTCATCTGCCTTTGTTATCCTTTCTTTCTTTATATTCATACTAAGTCAGTTCTTTCATGTCAAATGTACTGTCTCAAGACATGAAGAAGCAATATGAATATTATTTTCTGTTAATTTCAGATTAAATATCTCCACATCACAGCTGCCCCCCTCCCCTGAACCCCGGGCAGCAGATGGTCTTCTCACTGTCTCTCTGGTTTTCCGCTTTCCGGAATGTCACCTGGTGGGGACCATACAGTATGTGGCTTTTCAGGCTGGCTTCTTTCACTGAGAAACATGTAGTGAAGTTTCCTCCATGTCTTTTTGTAGATTGTTAGCTCGTTTCTTTTTGCCGCTGAATAATATTTCCTTGTATGGATGAACCACAGTATGTGTATCTGGTCACTGATTGAAGGGTATCTTGGTTAGTTCCAGTTTTGGGCAGTTACGAATAAAGCTGTTACAAGTATCCATGTGCAGACTTTTATGTGGACATATGCTTTTCAGTTCATTTGGGTAAATACCTAGGAGTGGTGTCTTAGACATCTAGGGCTGCTGTAGCAAGTGGATGGCTTTAACCAAGAGGAGTTTATTCTCTCACAGTCCAGTAGGCTACAAGTCCAATTCCTCCATCGGCTCTGGAGCAAAGCCCGTGTCATCAGTCTTCCCTTGGTCTGGGAGCTTCTCTGTGCAGGAACCTCAGGTCCAAAGGACGCACTTTGCTCCCAGCACTGCTTTCTTGGTGGTATGAGATTCCCATGTGTCTCTGCTCACTTCTCTCTTTTATATCTCAAAAGAGATTGGCTTAAGACACTATGCAATCTTGCATACCTCATCAGTATAACTGCCGCTAATCTATCTTATTACATCGTAGTGATTGAATTTACAACACATAAGGAAATCACATCAGATTACAAAATGATACACAATTATACAACACTGGGAATCATGACCCAGCCAAGTTGACAGATATTTTTGGGGGACACAGTTCAATCCATGACAAGTGGAATTGCTGGATCTTACGGTAAGCCTGTGTTTAGCTTTGTAGGAAACTGCCAGACTGTTCTCCCAAAGTGGCTGTACCATTTTGCGTTCCTACCAGCAATGGATGACGCTTCCTGTTGCTCCGCATCCTTGCCATACTGATGATACAGCAATTTTAACAGTAATTTTTGACAGATTTGTGTTACTATTTTAATTACTTATTACTATTTATTTATTATTATAAACTCATTTAATTATTATTCATTGTTCATAGGTGTTGGGCATTGAAGATTCCGTGGTAATGCTTTAATCTTAACAAGGAGCCCTGGTGGTGCAATGGTTAAGCATTCGGCTGCTAACCAAAAGGTCAGCGGTTCAAACCCACCCAGCGGCTCCACGGGAGAAAGACCTGGCGATCTGCTTCTGTAAAGATTACAGCCTAGGAAGCCCTATGGGGCAGTTCCACTCTGTCCTATAGAGTTATCATGAGTCAGAATTGACCCAACAGCACACAACAACCATCTTAACCTACAATTCAAATCCATAGCAAGATTTTTATAAACATTGTTTTTCCGTGGTTTCTCTTGGTGGGTGGACTTATGAGGTTGCCTGTGTGTATTTTGATGAGAATGGTAGCAGTTCAACCTAGCGGAAGACCAGAATCCTGGTTTGGACCTGGGTTATCTAATATAGTCTCAACATGCCCAGGAATGGATTGTAAAGTTTCTGCTCATTGCCAGGACGAACCTGATCGCCCTTTATTTGCTTCCTCTGACTCCAGCGAAAGCCACAGGAATGTGGGTTTCAGGTGCCTGCAATTACCACGTGAGCTTCTATTGACTGTCTGTTGACATTCGAGTTCCTTTTTTGCCATTTTAAGGGTGTTGGTTATGCATTGGTGCCCTGGTGGCGCCGTGATTAAGCGTTTGCTAACCGAAAGGTCAGCAGCTCGAATCCACCAGCTGCTCCTTGGAAGCCCTATGGGGCAGTTCTAATCTGTCCTATAGGGTCACTTGTGTCGGAATCGACTCGACGGCAATGGGTTTTAATAACTGTTGAAGGAGCCCTGGTGGCGAAGTGGTTAAAGCACGTGGCTGCTAACCAAAAGATCAATGGTTGGAACCCACCAGCCGTTCCTTGGGAGAAAGATGTGGCAGTCTGCTTCGGTAAAGATTTCAGCCTTGGAAACCCTATGGGGCAGTTCTACTCTGTCCTATAGGGTTGCTATGAGTCGGAATCGCCTCGACAGCAATGGGTTAGTTATGCATTAGTGAGTCAGGGCATTTGGCTGTATTTCTGCTTCCCAGAGTAGAGGTAAATCATCTCTGGGTAGGTTTCTCAGGAGCGGTATGGATACCTGGGTTAAGAAATGTTACAAGCAGAACTTTCTGTCCAGCTGCTTCACCGCAGGCTGATCCCCAGGTGCTACCAACCATTTGATTTGCCTTTCCTGCTCTGCCCGTGTTTTATACTGAATAGAAAGAGGGGTGCATGAAGAAGGGATTTTTATTGATATAGCCGATTCAATTCTTATAATTCAATTTTGTCCCCAAACTTTTGTACAGGTGTATACCAATTTAAAGTAAGTGCCTGTCCTTCTTCCTCAATTCTTTTTTTTTTTTTTTTTAACCTTTTTCGTGGGGGCATTTAATCTCTAGAAAAATAACGTCTTTGTTCTGACTACAGGAGAATTGATGTGCTTAGCACTAGAATAATACAAAAAAGAGTAGACAGCTATTTTGTACCGTTTTTCTTTCAGTTTATCACTTACTCAAAAAAAAAAAAAAAACCCATTGGCATCAAGTTGATTCAGACTCATGGTGACCCCGTGTGTGTCAGAGTAGAACTGTGCTCCACAGGGTTTTCAATGGCTGTGATCTTTTGGAAATAGATTGCCAGGACTTTCTTGCAAGTTGCCTTTGGGTCAATGTGAACGGCCAACCTTTTGGTTAGTAGCCAAGCACCCAACTGCCACCGTCACTCATGGATCTCTATTACTTACTAACCAGAACCTGTTGCCGTTGAGTCATTTCTGGCTCATAACCACCCTCCAAGACAAAGTAGAACTGCCCCATAGGGATTCGAACTGCTGACCTCTTGGTTAGCATCCGAGCTCTTAACCACTGAGCCTGAGAAGTAAACTCTTAAGCCTTGATTTTTTTGTTTTGTTTTGTTTTGCATATGAATATGTTTACATAACCCAAACTTGCTGAAAGCACAAAGGCCATCATGAAGAATCTTTATCCAGTCTCAAATTTCCTTTTATTATTTGGAAAAAGAATCAAAGTACCTTTCCTTCTACACCTCCCTTCTTCTGTAATCCTTGTCAGTTTATTTTGCTTCAGTGAAGGAACTCTATATGGTCCTAATCTGTCTCCCTCTGCCACGGGGATGGAAGCAGAGCAGGTCAGGAGGTGAAGTAACTGGACTCCAGTTTCATATCTGATAATCCCTTCAGAACTCTGTGAGGTAGAGATCATTGTTTCCTTCTTGCATAAGGAAATCAGGGAAGTAGGTTGCCCAGTCTGTCTGACTCCAAAGCATCTGTTTTCCCCCCACAAAGCAGGAATCTGTTCACAGGGGAAAGCTGGTGTTGGGGACCAGGATGGCGCTGAGTAGTAGTGAGTGCGTGGTCTGTGGATACAGACTTATTAGGAAATTACTCGACTTCTTTGTGAGTTAGTTTCAGCTACAAAACAGAGGTAGTAGTACTGTATTTTTACGCAAATAACGCACGCCTGCTGTTTGTTTGCCAACTGCTCCTGTGCTTATTTTAACAAGCACTGCTCTGCCAATTTTTTTTTTTTTTTACATTTGATGGGAGGGAGAGGTTGGCAAACAAACATAGAAGGCATGTGTTATTTGTGTAAAAATAACAGTACCTACATTTTAGTATTATGGTGGGTTTGAGTTAATCCACATACAGTAAACCCCAAAAAACCCAAACCCATTGCCGTCGAGTCGATTCCAACTCAGCAACCCCACAGGACAGAGTAGAGCTGCCCCGTAGGGTTTCCAAGGAGCAGCTGGTAGATTCGACTTGCCGACCTCTTGGTTAGCAGCCATACGGTAATTAGTACAAAATACTGATTCAGTCAATGGCAGCTTAAAAAACGAAGATCTGATAATTAGAGCAGGCCCAGAAACAAGGATGACTTAGTACTTAACTTGGAGCACGTCATTCTGAACGACCAGTTGGTCCAATCTAACTGGAGCTGGATGGTCTCCACCCAGAGTTAGCATTCTGTTGACATACCTGATTCCAAGATAACGATTCAGAGTTATTGGCAAGAAATGCTGAAATAAGAATCCCACGTACATTAGGGTTAGAATACATTCATTTCTTGAGGAATGCAACAGCTGTCTTAGCTGTGTATTTCTTTAAGTCATACACCATATTGTTTTACACCCACAGAGCACTTATTGTGAGGATCAGAAACCCACTCAGGTTAGCTCAAGTAAGAAGAGTTGACTGAAGGATATGGGGATGCCTCATGGAACTCAGGGTAGGAAGTAGAGCTGGGCCTCTTTAGAGCCAGAAAAGTCAGAAGCTGAAGGTGCTCGCATCATCTCTAAGGGTCTCTCTGATTTCAGATTCTCTTTGTGTCCTTTCTCTTTCTACAGCATTCTACAACATGGTACAACACTTGCATAGCTCAGTGTCTTGAACTGATTTGAATTGCTGCTGAATACTCACTGGGTCTGGTGGCCATTGTGGGTCTGGTGGCAGCATCACTTGTACTAAATGTGGCCACCTAGGCCTCCCCTTTTAGCAGAGACCTGGGTTTATAGAAAGTGAGGCTATAGGCAAGAGCAGGCACAGAAAGCCTGTCTATTATTCATATTTTTAGTTACAGTATACAAAAGATAAAAAGGTCTAGAGATTGGTTGTGTTTTGTTTTTGTTTTTTTCTAAATCCTGGTAGCCCAGTGCCCCAAATGAAATGTCTAATATTACCTGATGACAGAATAACCCCACTAGCTTGCTCATTTTTTATGAGAAAATAATTCTCTTGAAAGTTGATCCTGCAAACCTAAATTTGTAATTTTGCTGTTGTCACTTTATAATAAGGATTAAATATTAATCTTCTTTTCTTCCAGAGATATGAAGACTATGGAATGACTCCCTCATCGGGCCCACTGCCAAGGTAAGGTTTTTTGATGGACATGTTTTATGACTTTCTCACATAGGTTGTCTTTTTAATTTTGTAAACTCATTTCTCTTAGTATGAGTAGGTTCAAATTCTGAGTTATATGTTCTCTTGATCTAACAAAAAAAAGTAGAAGAAAAGATGGAATTTAAGCTCTACTTCCAGTAATGACAAACTAGATCATTTGGATCTACCCTCCTGCCGAAGGCAACTAGAAAAGCTGGACAAGATACTAAAAAGAGAGAGAAAGAACGAGACAGTGAGTGCTAGCAAGGCAGTGAAGTGTTCTGGGGCCAAAATCCAGGAATTTGGGGGCTAGAATATGGAGCCTAGAGAGTGACAGCTGATATAGTAATAGAAACAATGAAAAACGGAAGACAACCGATATTTCTAAAGAGCATATGGTCAAGACAGAACCATTTTTCCTTCTGCGTGAGAATGTGACCTTTGTTTCATTAACTGTCCAACTAGCCAAAAGAATGTCAACTATGTTACTAGGCAACTTTACTGGGGATAAAAAGGGTCCCTCACAGACAAACTACAACTGGGCGGGAGTTCCATGTATGAACTGTAAATACCTGATGAAATGCTGTAACTTGGGTTTTTGAATACGGTGAGTCCTGTAGCTGGGCACGTCCCTCCCAGGAACCCTGAAAACTATGTCTATGGAGTTGATACAAGAAATATTGGCTCCTCCCCGCAAAACTTTGCCCTAAGATAATCTTTAAACCTTAAACCAAAAATACCCCCCGAAGTCCTCTTAAAACCGAACAATAGCTTAGCTTAACTAGTAAAGAATGTCTCCCTGAACATTGTACTCATTTCAGATCTGTCTATACAGGATCAAAGTGACAACAGCAGCTTGAAAGATTAGATAGGAACCTGTAGTGGCAGCGAGTTTATGTTAACGGGGGCGGAACAGCTCAGCAAAGGAGGATGAGAATGGTTGTTTAACTCGAAGAATGTAATCGATATCCCTGAATTGTACATGTAGAAGCTCTTGAACCGGTGTATGTTTTGCAGTGTATATTCTCAACAGCAACAGCAACAAATAAAATAAACCATAAAAAAAAGGGAGAGCGATATTGACTCCTTTGGGGCATAAGACATCAGCCAGTGCTCACCTGGTGTGGCTCTTGTCTCCTGTCGCCTGAACTGCTTCAGGTGTTTACAGAAGAGGAAAGTTCACCCAGTGGCAAGCTGTAGCTCCTGTTCTAGGTCCTCCCCATAGTCTGATGCCTGGAGTGTAGTTGAGCCTAAGGAGTCTCCTGGTGGGTGTTGTAGGACTGAACAAAAATAATTGCAACTTAGAATTCCATGTCTAATGGAAATATCCTTCAAGAAGGAAGCTGAAATAAAGACATTTCCACAAAACAGTAATTGGCAACTGCACTAATAAAACTATTGAGGGGTGTTCTTCAGACGGTAGGCAAGTGATCCCAGATGGAAGTTTGGAGATGCGTGAAAGAATGAAGAACAGCAGTATAAGGCAACAATAATGTTAGGTCAATATTAAATAAACACATAACATGAGAGCATGTGAATCAGGAGCAGTTAGAGTTAAGGTGTCCTATAGTCCTTGGTTTGTCTGGAAAGATGTAAAAGTAGTAATTTATGTTAGACTATAATACGTTAAGGACCCTGGTGTAATTTTTAGGGTAACCCTAAAAGAAGGTTTAAATATGAAGATAACCAGGGAAATCCTGGCTGGAGCAAAGGAGAATGAAGAAGACTAAAGACACAAGGGACGGCCTCCACCAGACTGAGTCCAGCACAACTAGATGGGGCCCGGCTACCATCACTCACTGCTCTGACCGGGATCACAACAGAAGGTCCCGGACAGAGCTGGAGAAAAATGTAGAACAAAATTCTGACTCACAAAAAA
>NW_004444029.1:9175450-9202229 GCF_000243295.1 Trichechus manatus latirostris
GATCTGACAGAGACTGGAGAAACCCCAAGAGTATGGCCCCCAGTACTGAAGTCACTCCTGAGGTTCACCCTTCAGCCACAGATTAGACAGGTCCGTAGTGCCAACAGTAACACACATGAGGGATGTACCTCACAGTTTGGCCATATATACGAGACTAGTGGGCACACCAGCCTCACAGCAAAGATGAGAAGGCAGGAAGGGACAGGAAGACTGGACAAATGGAAACAGGGGAACCTCGGGTGAAGAAGGGGAGAGCGTTGACACATCATGGGGTTGGTGACCAATGTCACAAAACAATTTTGTGTATTAATTGTTTAATGAGAAACTAATTTGCTCTGTAAACTTTCACCTAAATCACAAAAAACAAATAAAAATAACCAAAAGAATGCAAAGAATGAGAAAAAAGTAACATTAGGAGGACAAACAAATATAAGATGGTAGGGATTTAAATCCAGATATATAAGTAATTACATTAAATGTAAATAACAGAATATTCCAATTAATAGACAAAAGTTGTCAGATTGTATTTAAAAAACTGTATTTGGTTTACAAAGAGACACATCAAAATATAAAGATACAGAAGAAAGAACACTATAGAATAAGGGCAAACCAGTCTACATTCTCATCAGTCTGGTTTGATCCATTTCATTACTGGTCGACTTTCATGTACAAACAGCTGTAATAGACTATAGTTGTTTTTTTTTTTTTTTAATTCTTGAATTCCTTTGGAAGAGCAGTTCTCAAGGTGGGCTTCCCAGATCCCTGGAGAGTCCTTGAGACCCTTTTAGGGGGTCTGTGTGGTCACAACTATTTTCATAGTAATATTAAGAAGTTCTGTTGCCGTCAAGTCGATTCCAGCGTAGAACTACCTCATAGGGTTTCCAAGGCTGTAATCTTTATGGGAGCATACTGCCATGTCTTTCTTCCGCGGAGCAGCTGGTGGGTTCAAACCACCAACCTTTCAGTTAGGAGCTGAGCACTTAACCACTGTGCCACCAGGGCTCCCTGGAGAAGGACATCATGCTTGGTAAAGTAGGAAGACTCTTAATTAGATGGATTGGCAACAGTGGGCTCAAACATACCAACTATGTGAGGATAAGGAGCCCTGGTAGCACAGTGGTTAAGCGCTCGGCTGTTAACCCAAAGGTCGGCAGTTTGAACCCATCAGCCACTCTGAGGGAAAAAGATGTAATTTGCCTCCATAAAGATTACAGCCTTGGAAACCCTATGGGGCAGTTGTACTCTGTCCTATAGGGTTGCTATGCATCGGAATCGACTTGATGGCCACTGCTTTGTTGTGAGGTGGTAGAACTGAGCAATGTTTCGTTCTGTTACACAGAGTCGCTATGAGTCGGAACTGACTCAACAGCACATAACAATAACACTAAGACGTTACAGGCATACCTTGGAAATATTGCAGGTTCAGTTCCAGACCACTGGAATAGAGCGAATATTGCAATAAAGCGAGTCATACGAATGTTTGAGTTTCCCAGAGCATAGAAAAGTCATGTGTATACTATACTGTAGGCTACTAAGTGTGCAATAGCATTACGTCTAAAAAATCAATGTATATACCTTAATTAAAAAATACTACATTGCTAAAAAATGCTAACCATCATCTGATCCTTCAGCAAGTCGTACTCTTTTTGCTGGTGGAGGGTCTCGCCTGGATGTTGATGGCTGCTGACTGATCAAGGTGGTAGTTGCTGAAGGTTGGGGTGGCTGTGGCAATTTCTTAAAATAAGACAGCAATGAAGTTTGTTGCATCAATTGACTCTTCCTTTCACGACAGATTTCTATGTAGCATGTGATGCTGTTTGATAGCGTTTTACCCACAGTGGAACTTTCAAAATTGGAATCAATCCTTAAAAACCCTGCCACTGCTTTATCAACAAAGTTTGTGTAATATCCTAAATCCTTTGTTGTCATTTCAACAACATTCACAGCATCTTCACCAGGAGTAGATGCCGTGCCAAGAAACCACTTTCTTTGCTCATCCACAAGAAGCAACTCTTCATCCATTAAAGTTTTGTAATGAGATTGCAGCAATTCAGTCACATCTTCAGGCTCCACTTCTAATTCTAGTTCTCTTGCTATTTCCACCTCATCTGCAGTTATTTCCTCCACTGAAGTCTTGAACCCCTCAAAGTCATCCATAAGGGCTGGAATCAACTTCTTCCAAACTCCTGTTAAAGTTGATATTTTGACCTCCTCCCGTGAATCATGAATGTTCTTAATGGCATATAGAATGGTGAATCCATTCTAGAAGGTTTTCAATTTACTTTGCCCAGATCCGTCAGAGGAATCACTATGGCAGCTATAGCCTTATGCAGTGTATTTCTTAAATAATAAGACTTGAAAGTCAAAATCACTCCTTGATCCATGGGCTACAGAATGGATATTGTGTTCGCAGGCATGAAAACAAATTAATCTCCTTGTACATTTCCATCAGATCACTTGGGTGACCAGCAGTAATATTGTAAAAGGGATCTTTTCTTCTGAGCAGTAGGTCTTAACAGTGGGCTTAAAATATCCAGTAAAACATGTTGTAAACAGATGTGCTATCATCCAGGCTTCGTTGTTCCATTTACAGAGCACAGGCAGAGTAGATTTAGCATAGTTCTTAAGGGCCCTAGGATTTTCAGAATGGTAAATGAGCATTGGCTTCAACTTAAAGTCACCAGCTGCATTAGCTTCTAACAAGAGAGTCAGCCTGTCCTTTGAAGTTTTGAAGCCAGGCACTGACTTCTCCTCTCTAGCTATGAAAAGTCCTAGATGGCATCTTCTTCCAGTATAAGGCTGTTTCATCTACACTGAAAATCCATGGTTTAATGTAGCTGCCTTCATCAATTATCTTAGCGAGATCTTCTTGCAGCTTCTACATCAGCACTTGCTGCTTCACCTTGCACTTTACGTTATGGAGGAGCTTCTTTCCTTTAACCTCATGAACCAACCTCTGCTAGCTTCAGACTTTGCTTCTGCAGCTTCTTCACCTCTCTCAGCCTTCAGAGAATTGAAGAGAATTAGGGCCTTGCTTTGGATTGGGCTTCGGCTTAAGGGAATGTTGTGGCTGGTTTGATCTCTCCAGGCCACTAAAATTTTTTCCTATCGGCAATAAGCCTATTTCATTTTCTTATCATTTGTGTGTTCACTGGAGTAGCACTTTTAATTTCCTTCAAGAACTTATCCTTTGCATTCACCACTTGGCTAACGGTTTAGTGCAAGAGGCCTACCTTTCAGCCTGTCTCGGCTTTCAACATGCCTTCCTAAGCTTAATCATTTCTAGCTTTTGACTTAAAGTGAGAGATGTGACTCCTCCTTTCACTTGAGCACTTAGAGGCCATTGTAGGGTTATTGACTGGCCTAATTTCAATATTGTTATGTCTCAGGGAATAGGGAGGCCTGAGAAGACGGAGAGAGATGGGGGAATGGCTGGTCGGTGAAGCAGTCAGAACACATACATTTATGGGTTAAATTCGCCGTCTTACACGGGCATGGTTTGTGGTGCCCCAAAACAATGACAATAGTAACATCAAAGATCACCGATCACAGTTCATAATAATGAAAAAGTTTGAAATATTACGAGAATTACCAAACTCTGACACTGAGACACGAAGCGAGCACATGCTGTTGGAAAAATGGCACCAATAGACTTGCTCAACGCAGGGTTGCCACAAACCTTCAATTTGTAAGAAATGCAGTATCTGCGAAGCGCAATGAAGTGAAGCGCCGTAAAACGAGGTCTGCCTGTATTTGTCTTTTTCATCGTGCTGAGGTGCAGAAGCAACTGTGGGTAAGGCTGCTGGTGTCTTAGCATAAATCAGGACGGTGGCACTGAATGGTACAAGTAGTCATTGTATTGCTGTGCCATCGCAGCTAAGAAAAAAAGGGCCACTTGTGTTTTAGTATGTCCTTGATGAAGTAGTACAAATTATTAATTTTATTAAATCCAGGCCCTTGAGTTTTTAATAGTCTGTGCGACAACGTACCTGGAAGGCAGCTCTGCTGAATACCCCCGATGAAGGAAAAGCACTCGTTGGATTGTCTGAGTTGAGAACGGAGCTGAACGAATTGTTTTTGGTGCTTTTACTTGAACAAACAACTGCAGACAAATGACGGCGCCTGAGACTTGGGTGTTTGGCAGAGACTTTCACGAATGGAGCTCTGGTGGCGCGGTGGTTAAGAGCTATGGTGAGCCGTGGCTGCTAACCAAAATGTCGGCAGTTCAAATCTACCAGCCCCTCACTGGAAACCCTACAGGGCATTCCTGCTCTGTGGTATTGGGTCGCTGTGAGTTGGAATCGACTCAGTGGCAATGGGTTTGGGTTCAGTTTTCGGTCTCACAAACGAGCGAAGTGAGCCTATCGCTTCAGGAAACATAACTGATGGTGTTTGTTGCCGTCGATAAAACTGAGCGTTTGAGTGAAAATTACAGCAGTTTCCCTGCCCTTGAAATGCCCTGCACTTCGCCGATTCTAGGGCCTCTGTTTCGGTTTGTCTGGGTGCAGCCCCGGCACCAGGATTTTTCGACGTTCACCAGATGATTCTAACGTGCAGCCCAGGCTGAGAATCACCACCTTGTCAGACGTGGAGATTACAGGGTAGACCGAGAGATGTATTTCTGAGTAGTTGGTAAGGACATCGGGGTTGCTGAAGCAGTTGTTGTCGTGTGCCCTGGAGTCGATTTTCGACTCACAGCAACCCCATGTGACGGGGAGAACTGCCCTAGAGGGTTTCCTAGGCTGTAATCTTCATGGGACTAGATCGCCAGGTCTTTCTCCCACGGAGCCGCTGGGTGGGTTGGAACCTCAACCTTTTGGTTAGCAGCTGAACACTTAACCACTGCGCCACCAGGGCACCTTTGGTAAAGTAGAGGGTCAGCAAAACCGAGGGGAACCCTCCATGAGATGAATTGACACAATAGCGTCAACAGTGGGCTCAAAAGTTCCAACATCCGTGAAGACGGCAGGCCACCAGGCACCGTTTCACTCCGTTATAAAGTCGCCATGGGTCCCAGCTGATTGCTGGCAACTAACAACAACAGAGATTAACAGGTCTTGGGACTTCACTCGTGCCTTCTTCTAGTCTGCAAATGAAAGCATTTCTTTTTCTCTTTAATGAAAATGTATATCCAGTCATCCGACAAAGATTTGCCAAGCATCTGCTCTGTGCAGGCTCATTTGTTAGTGCTGTGGGTCGGGTGGTGAACAAACCAAAGAAGCCTTGCGCCCTGCGCCCTGCGCGCGAGTTCTCTGGAGAAGAGAGTAACACGCGACAGGACAAATCTGTCCTTATTCATCTCTCATGTTCTGTGGGTTGTCGGTGGACCTAAGAAACACCAGGGTCCAATCCGGTGCTGACTCTGGGTGTGCTTTGCCCTCAGGATGAGCTTTGGCCCCGGTTTGCTACCGTCCTCCTCGGACTTGGGGCCTCTGGAGTCCGCGGGGCCTTTGGAGTCCGCGCAGCCCCAGGCGGAAGCGCCCTTCGCAGCCCGCGGGATCTTCTCGGAGGAGGTGGCGTCGGTGGCCCGGCCCCGGCCTGTCGGGGGCACCACAGGTACGAGGGGCTCTTCAGGTTGCACCCTGGACTAGAGGGCGAGTGTTTTCGGCTACAGACTGCAAGAGTATGTTTTAGACTCCCCAGGGTCTCCGCGCCCCTTCCTGTTGCTGGTGAAAGCGGTGCTGGTGGAGACGGAGGGGCGGTGTTGGCTGGGGTCCCCAAGACATCTCCGCTGCGTTGTACCTGTAATCCTCGGCTCAAAAGCAGCCCCTTCAGTGGAAGTCGCAGCACACTGTCCCAGGGAGGACCTTTCTAAATTCTTATGGTACACTGAGAGATCTGTGTCTGAGCGCAGATAAGGCATTGCGCTAGTCAAATAGGGCTGCCTAACACAGCAGCACTACCTGGGTGGCTTACAACAAGCGAAATTTATTGTCTCACAGTTCTGGAGACTAGAGATCTAAAACCAGGGTGCCAGCGAGGCCGCGTGCTCTCCAAAAGCACTAGGCAAAGATCCGTCCTTGACTCTTCCAGCTGCTGGTGCTCCAGGTGCTCCTAGGCTTATGGCTGCATCCCTCCGGCCTTCATGTGTCCTTCTCCCCTCTGTGGATCTCTGTGTCTCTTCTCTTTTTAGAGACACCAGTCCTTGGATTTAAGGACCACCCTACTCCAATATGACCTCTTCTTCACTAATTACGTCTGCAAAGACTCTATTTCCAAATACGGTCACATGCAGAGGTTCCAGGTGGACATGGATTTTGGGGGGACACTCTTCAGCCCATTGAAGGCATTAAAGCAAATGGTTGTTGTTTTAAGAAAGGTGCTTTTCCAGCTTGTAATAAGCAACTCTTAAAGTTGCTGGACCATGTTTGGAGGGAGATTTGTGGTTTATTTTGTCACCTCGGGAGGGTGCAGCTGCTGTTTCTTCATCAAACCTCACCTCCCTCTTTTTTCCCTTCTCTCTCTCTCGCTCTCCCAAGGTCACGTCCTCCCCTTGCTTATATCCCCCGCACTCTGCTCATGCCCCCGTGCCCGTGCGAGTCTTCTAGGTCCTCTCCTCGCCTCTCTCAAATCTTCAAAGAATAATTTTAGTGTCATTCGTGGGTAACCCATACAGGTCTTCACTTCAGAATTGAACAGAGAAGTCCTAGTACATATTAGCTGCCACTGTTATTACTGCTGGAGCCCTGGTGGCGAAGTGGTTAAGACTCAGCTGCTCACCAAAAGGTCGGCAGTTCAAATCCACCAGCTGCTCCTTGGAAACCCCATGGGGCAGTTCTACCCTGTCCTGTAGGGTCGCTGTGAGTCAGAATTGACTCGATGGCAACAGTTTTTTTTTTTTTTTTTTGGTTTTTTTTTTAGTATTACTGCTACTATTATATTATCCCAGGTGGTGGTGTGAATCGTTAAGCTTTTGAAAAGCAGGGTAGTAACATGATTTATGAGCCTGTGGTTTGGTAATGATACTACTTGGAATCTAGTCTACCCCCCGGAAAGAAACCCAGAATATTGGGGGAAAACTATGTGTTGGAGACGTTTATGGCAGCGTTATTCATAATCGCAAAAAAAAAGTTTGCCCCTAAGTGCCTAAAAACAAGGGTCTGGGGGGGTGAACTGTGCAGCTATTTAAAATGCAGAGCCCGTGGAGAGCTGGAGGGAGGGGATTTCAGACTGACCCAAGGCCTCCTGCGTGCTTGGTACCTGACCTGTTTTATCTCTTAATCCTTGGAATAACCCTACGTGGTAGATTTTTCTATCCACCTTTGAGAAGTGAGGAGCCCTGGTAGCTCAATGGTTAAAGCACTTGGCCGCGAACCGAAAGGTTGACGGTTCGAACCAGCCAGCGGCTCTGCAGGAGAAAGATATGGTAGTCTGCTTCCATAAAGATTTATAGCCTTGGAAACCCTATGGGGCAGCTCCACTCTGTCCTGCAGGGTTGCTGTGAGTCGGACGATTAGCCAGCAATGAGTTTGGTGTTTTTGGTTTTGAGAAGTGAGGGATTGGGGCTTGGTGGAGTGGGAGCAGTGTGTCCCTGTCCCGCGGTTTCTGGGTGCCCAGTTGTGCCCCAGCCTGGGGCACAGGGAGGCTCTCTGGGCTGGGGCTCTGCGCTGAGTCCTGGGGGAGGCTGTTTTGTGTTGGGAGGTGAACACAGCAGGACAAAAAAACGTGTCTGAGTTTTGATTCCAGCTGCTGCTCCGACTTTAACACACCAGGGCTGCCTTTCTCTCTATGCAATTATCTGAGCCTTTGATGGCGATACTGGGCTGTATTTGTAGTTCTTTGCAAAGATGCAAAGACTTGCTCAAACCGTGACTGGTCGGCCAACAGTACCTATAAGTCCCAATAGTTTTAAGTTGATTTTCTGTAACTACAAACGTTCCAATGAGTGCATTGCTCTGGCAGCACCCTGGACAATGTGTCCTGACCTTTAGTTACCGCTGTGTATCTGCTGTGGAGCCCTGGTGGTGCAGTGGTCAACAGCTCAGCTGCTAACCAAAAGTTCGGCAGTTCGAATCCACCAGCCACTCCTTGGGTCCACCAGCCACTCTATGGAGCAGTTCTACTCTGTGCTGTCGGGTCACTGTGAGTCGGAATCCACTCAATGGCAGTGGTTTTTGGTATTAGCCTTTTATATCATAGTGCTTAGAGACCACTTTTTTCCTCCCTAATTTGCAGTATAGGGATATCCCCATGTGCTAAAAGTTGTTGAGGGAGAAAAACTTGTTGTTTAAAAGCTGGCTTTCATATCGGTGTGAAGCGATATCGTGTGTCGGTGTAGGGGAATTAACGCCAGACAGCCTTCTAGCTTTGCTAGTGATGAGGCTGGGAAGTGGGTTTAAACATTCAATTGTGATGCAGCCAGGTTATGGAGACATTGTGAGTATTATGAAAATGTACCTCAGCATCCTGAATTCAAATAAATACACGTCCTGCCCTTTAGGGAAGAGAAAGCATGTTGTGTTTTCAGCTCCTTTGTGAATCTCCAAGGTAGAATCAGGAAGGAGCCAGGTTTCCGCTTTCTTTATGGCTCTAGAACCTTTTATTCCTTTCTTCTGAGAAATATGGTCATCCTTACTTGTAGCCTCCACAGAAATGAAAGCAAGCGCCTTCTGATTTCCCCTTTCTCCCTAGCCCTTTGATGTCTGTTCAGGAAAATGAGAGCATCACCGTCAGCCTCCGTGTTAAAGGGAAGTAAAAGCTCATCAACAAGGAGACACACAGCCCGCCTTTCTTGAGGAAATGTCATTCTCTAAGGCTCGACTGCTAACCAAACTGTTGGCGGTTCCAACCCATCCAGAGGTGCCTTGGAAGACAGGCCCAGCGATCTGCTTCCGAAAGGTGACAGCCTTGAAAACCCTATGGGGCAGTTCTATTCTGCACACATGGGGCCGCCACGAGTTGGAATCTACTTACCAACAATGGGTTGGTTGATTGGTTAGCACTGGTACCATGTTTGAAGGGTGCTTGTGACCCCTGGTCCTTAAGGACGGACAGTGGACAGACTGAAGTGGCTGTATGTGGCGGTCTTACTGTGCTATAGCGATTGACCAGGCGGCCCGCCACTGTGTTTCCTTCCAGGTTCCCAGATCCAGCACCTCACGCAGGTGGGGATTGCAAGCAGGATTGGCGGTCAGCCCGGGGAGGCCCCGCCAGGCCGGGGTGGCCAGTATGGGGGGCCGGGATGGATCGTGTACGGGGAGGACGAAGCTGGGCGGAGAGAGGCTGTGAGTATTTGGTGTTTGGGTCATTGTTTAAAAATCAGACATAACGACTTCATTTCGCTCCTTCTGCTTTGGGGATCCCTTTTGAAACCTACATAAAAGCAGGTTTAATCGCCCTCAGCTTGTTTTTTCTTGCAGCTTTTAGATGGTAAATTCCCCTGCACCCAGAGTGGGAGGGAGCTGACATTGCATTCTGGAAGGCCTAATCTTTCCAGGGGCAGACTCAGGCTCACAGTCAGTATCTGCTTACCTCCTTCAGCTCTCAGACTTCCCTTCTGACCTTTCACTGCGTGGGGTGTTCCCACCTCCCTTCCTTCCCAACGCCTTGAGTCCTTTCCTGTTCTCCCTCTGGGCCAGGAGCTCCAGGCTGGCTCCCTTGTCCCCACCTGCCCCCTTCCTCACCCAGCAGACAGGGATTTGCCAACTGGACTGAGAGCTGAAATACTCACTCAGCCGCACGTTCATTCAGCTATCTGTCTTTAAGCAAATAGTTCATAAGCAGTTGTTAAGTCAGGAATTTCGGGGCATTGCAGATGGTTAAGCGCTCCCTACTAGCTGAGAGGTTGGCAGTTCAAACCCACCCAGAGGCACCTCAGAAGATGGGTCTGGCGATCTGCTTCCGAAAAGGTCACAGCCTTGAAAACCCCATGGAACAGTTCTACTCTGCACAGATGGGGTCGCCATAACAACAATTTGTTAGCTCCAAAAAACCAACCAAACCTCTTGCCCTCAAGTGGATTCCTACTTATAGCGACCCTAAGGACACAGCAGAACTGCCCCCCCATAGGGTTTCCAAGATTGTAAATCTTTATGGAAGCAGACTGCCACATCTTTCTCGGAGTGTCTGGTGGGTTCAAACTGCCAACCTTTTCGTTGGCAGCTGAGCGCTTAACCATTGCGCCGCCAGGGTTTTCTTACCGTCCCTCTTTCCCTTGAACAAGTCCTCTACAATAACCCTATCTCAGGGGGCCCCGTGGAGGGCGGAGCTGTTGGGAGGGAGATAGCGGGGGGCGTCGTGAGCTTCCCAGAGCCGTTTGACTTGACTTTCCTGCCCCTTCTAAGTAAGAAGTGCGGTCACGTTCGCCGTGTTTTTCAGACCCACATGCTTGGACCTCAAGAGCATTCTTCTCCACGGCTGTTTCAGGTGCCAAGGACTTCGGCCAGGGAACCGACGGCCCCGCCCGGGAACCTCCCGCCCAGGGCTCTGCAGGGCCCCGGGCTGCCTTACGCCCCCGGCGGCTCCACCGAGGACCTGCAGCCCGGCCACTCGTCCACGTCTCTCATCAAAGCCATCCGCGAGGAGCTCCTGCGGCTCTCCCAGAAACAGAGCGCCGTGCAGAGCTTCCGCAGCTGATGGTGCCGCGCGCCTGCCGCCGTGCTGCTTCCCGTGGAAGCCGGAGCGAAGGAACCCAGGGAGGGCGGCTCCTAGGGGAACGGCCGCCGCTCCTGCAGGGCGGCCGCGGGACCCCCACTCGTGCAGGGCGGCCGCGGCAGGGGGCGTCCCCGAGGAAGCCATCGGGTCTTACGGCCGCTGACGGTACTTTCGGTACTAGGTTGGCGACCTTCGGACCACTGGGCTCCGTGGGAATGAACTGTGCGTTTGGCCGAAAGCCAGCAGCACTTCGTGAGAGACAAGACACAACCCTAAGCTAACAACCTGACTAAACGACTCAACTTTTTAAAGACAAAAACTTCCAATGTGTAGATGGTGTCGGGGGTGGGGGGAATCGCTCCATTTCCGGGGCAGGAGACTGATTTGTACGATGAAACTGCTGCTTGGTTTTCTGAGAAGAGATTTGAAGACGTTTTATGAACGGCTGGATTTCCCTTTCTCTTTATTTTATTAGTAATATTAACAACAGGAATAATAATCGACGGTTGGGAATTTTTACAAAAGCTACTAGTGAGAAACCAAAACGATAGGTTGTTCGGGCCTGAGATCCCCCACGAAGCCATTGCCTCATCCTTCCTTCTCTTTCTTCTGGTGCTACCGCTCCAAGGGCGCCTTCACCCTCACGTCCTCCAAACGAAACGTCGGCTTTTTCGATGGAAGTATATGTTGAAGGTTTCATTCTGTTCTGGAAAAAAACAACCACCACCCAGATTTGGGGTGGCGGGGGGAAGCTTAATATTTATTTGGTTATTCAAAATACATATCGAAGTTTAGATTTCCATTCTTAATTGTATTTTCTGTTTGTTACTTGGGAGTGGACAGACAGCACCCCATTTCAGCGCATATCATGATGAAGGCCAGTGCCCTAGAAAGAGGCTTTCCAGGGGGCCTAACCCGTATCCTTGCGCGTGGCTGAGGAGTTGCTCACAGGGTGTGTTTGAGTGAGAAATCTAGGGTAAGCAAAAACTACTTAGAAAGATTCTTGGGCTACCAGGTGTTTATTCATGAGAGCGTGACTAGCTGTCACAGTCCCTGTGTTAAGACCTATTGTGAAACACGGTTTTCAAGTCAGCCTTTCCATAGTGAGTGGAGAAATGTAGAGAAGAGCTCTGAGACTACAGCCACAGGAGGAGAGACCGGGCCCTCATTTCTGCTTTTCCTGCTCATTGCTCTGTGGAAGGACTGTTGGAACCATCCCAGGCACTTTGGGCCTGAGGGAGGGGGGCCAACTCACCGGTGAGTTACACGTGAAATAAATGTGTCCCCACTCCCTAAATTATAGTAAGGGACGTGATGAGCACAGGCCATTCTGCTTTCTGGCACCTGAGGGAGCCAAAAAGAGTAACCGTCTTAGGTAACAGATTTCCACAGTCAGTCCCCTTTTATTAGGTCAACCAATACTTTTAATTAAAAGATAAGCCGGTAGGATTTAGGGCTCTGATTAATGAAAACTGTGCATCTGTGTCAGGTAGGGGGAACCCTAACACGGCTGAAATGGGTTTCCAAAGTGGAATCCTTGGGTTCCAGGATCACGCTTCAGCACTTCCTTCATTTCGTTAGGCTGTTCTGCAGAGTTAGGATCTTACACTCCAGGGAAAGTGGCTCTGGGAAGTGAAAATGTAGCCATTTTGCTTCTGTGCACCCCTAAAAGACAAGGGGTGCTAGAGACTTTGCCACTCAAGAATGGTTAAAAAAAAAAAAAAAAGCAATGGAAACTCCTTTTCAGGCACTCCTCGGTGGCCCCAAAGAGGGTGGAGAAAAGGCCCGTCTGGGCTTGATTTCTTACCTCTCTGGGCCTTGGTTGAAAACCAGACTTTCCCCAGAGTGGAGGATTCTCTTTGCATGTTGCTCAGAAAATACCAGGTTTCCTGAGCATGTTGTTAAGAATTCCTGATACCCGAGCAGCGTTTTCTCATGAACATCTTGCAGTCCATTCAGATCCTGCCACAGCAAGTGGAATAAATGCAGCCCCTTCCCCTCCCGCTCTGCTCAGCTTCCTGTTTGCACGTGGTGTGCTCAAATGGTTTCCTCCTGTGTGCTGCAGAAATGGCCTCTGTGTTTAAAAGGGTTGAATGCAACAGCAGTGTTCATGCCTTTCAAACTAGCATAAAGGGAGTCTACCTGTAATTTTATTCTCAGAGTATCTTAACAGACACACTTTGAAAGAGATTGTCAAGACCAAAGACACCATTGATAAACCACCAGTGGTAGGTTGTTTGGTGCGAGCAGGCCCACCAGGTCGCCAACACTGCTATCCTGTTGGCCATAAAATACATCCAGCTGGCGTTGCTTTCTCTAAATACCTGCTACAACAATTCTCCAAACTCCCAACTCAGAACTAACGAGCGTGGTAGGAAGTACCACACCAGAACGGGTCATCTGAAGCAAAAGTGGTGTAATCTACCTAAAAGAAAGGTCTTCTCACTGATCTTGTGTGGCTTTGGCGTTCCATTTATGGAAGCACTCTAAAACTAAGAGTTACATTTTATGTTTATTTTCTCCTATTTTAAAAGTTCTCGTGGTAACATGAGCTACGCATTTGAGTCCGAATTTTAGAGAAGATTGTTCGGAGACGCAGAAGTGATTTTCAGAGCCCACTCTGCTGCTAGCTTGGTGCATCAGGTCCCTTCCCTGAGCCTCATTCTCACCATCAGCCAAGTGAGAACACACCTGCCTGCCCACCTCACAGGGCCACAGGTGTGAGAATCAGCTGTGAGCATGTGTGTGAAAGACCTGGAGGAGTGTAAAGCACTGTGAAAAATGTAAAGTTTTGTCTGTGTTGATGCCCTGGGATGGGTGATCTGATGACCTGTGATCTACCAGTGAAGGGGTTCATATACAGGTCACCGGAGCAGGACTAAAATCAAAGGGTGACTCCTCGTCTTCACCTCTGTTTTGCTTTGAACTCATTTCCTTCACCATTATCTTTCAAACACCATTTACTAAACATCTGTCTGCTCTTGATCTGCTGCTGCTTCTGGCACCAAACAAATCAGCAGACCCAGATCTTGCCTTCTGAGATCTTATGATCTAAGTAGATAATACAGCTAGCTATAAAAAAAGATGGAAGATAAAGATAACTAAGGACTTAAATATCAGCAATATTTATTGAAAGTACACAAGTGTATTGGGTCCTTACTGAGGGCAATTGATGGAAATTGTACATTGGGAAGTGGTAGGATGTTGGGGATAAGTCAGCCTCCGAAGCTACTTTAATGAAGACGGGAGCTGCCTAAGCAAATGGTGGGATGGCTGGGAAGAGAGAGAGCGGACTTGGGACAGGTTTAGGAACTGGATGATGTTGTCATTGAATGGACTTGATCCTGATCTGCCACAGTAGGGGGACAGAATCCCTAACTGCACTGTCCGGGAAATTTTAGATGAAGAGGACGCTATACTGTGAAGATACATTTGCAGTAACACAGCAAGAAAGTGACCAGGTCTGTGAAGAAGGTTTGCAGAGGAAGAGATCCAGCCTATAGGAGGGAAGGGGAGAGTACCCATAACCGATGAAGGACCAAGTGTAAAGTATGAAAGACGTGATGAGGATTACACTGAGGTTATTGCTTAGAGCAGGTCTCAGTGGTTGGTCATTTGGCCACATTAAATTTTGGGGGAGCATAAGAAACCAACCGAACCCGTTGCCATCGAGTTGATTCTGACTCAGAGCGACCCTATAGAACAGAGTAGAACTGCCCGCATAGAGTTTCCAAGGAGTGCCTGGTGGATTCGAACTGCCAACCTTTTGGTTAGCAGCTGTAGCTCTTAACCACTACACCACCAGAGTTTCCTGGAGAGCATAGTGAGTTATAAATAAATATATTCTGCCTCTTTATACAGCTACCTACACAGTTTTCTCCAGATTGTGTTTAATTTCAGTGTGCGCTGATTTTGGTGGCATGTGGCTTTTCAGCAACAGGCTAAGTGGCTTCTTGGCACTGAGAGCCTTCAGGGCATGAGGCCCGTGATTCAAGCACAGGTGAAGGTACGTGCGAAAGGCTTTGGGCAGAAAAAGTCATTGCAAGCTTTACGAGCCTCCATTTCCCAGGTATGGGGTCAGGGATTATTCAGTGAGTGCCCCTCAAACACAAATTTGCATGTACAGTCATTCTCGAGTTAATCATTACGTCCACTTCTCTTATAATCCCTTTCTTACTAGATTCATAGATGTGAATGAGTTGGTTAGAAGGCAATCTGGTGAAGGTTCTGGGCAGGGGTCAGGAGGGCTCCAATCTTAACTACTGACTGACGTTAGCACGAACAGAGTTTCAGCCATTTCGTATCTACCTCCAGAGCAAGTCTCCAAGGCCAGTCTCCAGAGCGTGCTCATGCACACCTGTCTCGTGCCGGGAGTGTGACAAAAGCCACTTCTGTACCTGAGACAAACAACCTGAACGAAAAACACATTTCCGTGGGGCAGCAAATTGAACTTTGTTTTTAAACTTAATCCAATAATGTTAACTGATATTCTTGCAAGAGGTGAGAGGCGTTTCTGTGAGAAACTGCTGTGACATACTCGTGAAATTTAATAGAGAATGCCACCTTTCAGATTTCTGCTGATTTGCCTGAGGTGATTTTCAGTGTTTAAGATTCCTTTCCCTGATGAGAAAGACTTGAAAACCTAACCTTCATGGTACAATCCTCATTCCATACTTTTGTGTGTAACAGTACACTTGACCATTTGTCTTGACAACATGCCACAGCACTGGGACTTAGAAAAGGGTAGTAAATGCTTTTGGAAACATGAAACCAAGTTAGGAACCAGTGAGAAAGCTAAAGAAGGAATGAATGTCTTAATCTGATGCGCTGTCATCCAAATTAGTTTCCCACAGGGTAGGTAAGTTTGCAGGCTCCTTACTTTTTCCTTCTTTCTCTGGTTTCTCTGCTGGGGCCACATCACAAAGAAACAGTGAGTTGGTAGAGGGACAGAGATAAGATTCAAATGATTTGAGTCTTATGGTCTGTGATTACACGGAACCTTTCTGGACAACAGAGCAGCATGAATAGTCTTTTCTCATGCTCACCAAATCTCAAGTATTCATAAGGTGACTTCCTAGGTGTGCAAGTTTGGAATAGTTCAGGGTCAAGTTCAACCAGACACCCTGTATTGATCCTCCTGTAGTTGTGGGGGGAAAGAAGAAGAAGGTGCCAGAGGAGCCCAGGCTCCACTTATTCCATCAATTGCTCCATGCAGCAGAGGACTCATTCCAGGAAAGGGGAGTAGAAACTCAACTTTGCCTTCCTCCCACCCTCTGGGGAGCATGGAGACTAGGCTGGCGTTACTGTTACAGGGAAGGTGACTCAGCAGAGGGGCTCTGGGTTGCTGTCTTGTCTCCTCCTACTTTGTCAAGGTCCGTGCTCTTCTGACTCCTCCTGCACCTATCCTCGGACGATGAGTCTTAAACATACGGAAATGTGCAGAGAGGAATTTGAGGCCCCGAGTGGCATCAATACTGCAACTTGAACTTGACAATCATGGTTTGCTGGTCTCAAATGGCACTTCAGTCTCAGTTATCGGTGTATGATTTAGTAGTCGAATCCTCCCTCCTCCTTGTTGGTTATATTTCTACCCTTAAATTAGCTGCACTGTTTTCTAACGTGCTGTAGAGTTTTTTAAATAATTTATGCGAGTGTTTGGTTTCCATGTTTACAATTTATACAGCTTTCCTAGCATTTTTAATGGAAATGTCAATAAATGCTATCAGTTGGTGTCAACATAGTATTTTCTTTTTATTTCCTTTGCAACATGATGGCTTTCTCATTCGTAAAACTTGAAAGTTGAATCAGAGTTCTCTGATTCTGTGTCCCTGGTGAGAACACGTTGTACTTTCATTTTCCAAGAAATTAAGTTGAAAGTATTCTATTCAGCGGCGCTCTGGTGGTGCAGTGGTTAAGAGCTCGGCTGCTAACCAAAAGGTCGGCAGTTCTAATCCATGAGCTGCTCCATGGAAACCCCGTGGGGCAGATCTACTCTGTCCTACAGGGTCACTGTGAGTCGGAATCCACTTGACGGCAACAAGTATTCAGTGTGTGGAACTTGTCGAATAGTTTTCCTTCACATTTACTGATGCCACCTCCTACCCACCAATCAAATGTACGCATCCACTAGGAGCAGAAGCATTTTGGAATGAAAAGATTAGAACTCTACAGTCTAGAAAGATACAGGAGAAGATCAAAGTCCATACACTCTTGAAAGGTAGTTAATAGGGTAAACCTAGGGTCCTTTATGAAACCCAAGGAATTAAGAACACCTTGAAACTTAGAAAAGCAAAAGGAGCCTACGAAACAGTGGAGACTAAACTGGTGGGACTCATCACCGGAACAGGTTTTACATGCTCTGAATGTGGACAGGTTTCAAATGCTAGAAGAGCAAGGAGCTACTCAAGAAACTGAGGCTTATAAGAAAGGTCAGTCTGGTCCTATGCTCAGAGCCTCAATACTGAATTACAATAAATCCAAATTTGAACCATAAGTGGCATTTCTTATCCTCCTTTCCCCTCTTCCACTTTGTACCTGCCAAGCACAGCTTAAGGTAAAAAAAAACAATTACAAAGAAGAGCGATCTTTTAGCTTCAACAGTGCCTGAGTTAGAGAATTCGATTAATGAAATGCTTCTGTTGTTCTTGAACCATGGTGTATTTATCCAGTAACTTTCTTCCTCTACAGAGCTCTCCACACTTGCCTTGGCACACCCCTCTGCCCATTCTGGAATCAATGGGGGTAGTATGGGCTTGATATCCCTAGGGTAAAGACTTGAAAACTTACAGCCAAAAATCAGGCTGGGTAAAGCTTTGTGTAGTTAAACTATTTTATTTGTTGTATTCGTGCCAAAGTATAGCATTACAGAAGCGTAAAATGCAGGCTGTAATCTTTACAGAAGCAGACTGTCACATCTTTCTCCCACGGAGCAGCTGATGGATTTGAATGGCTGACCTTTCAGTTAGCAGCCAAGTGCTTTAACCATTGCACCACCGGGGCTCCATATTTAAAACACAGAGTGTTAATTTGTTTCATAGCACCTGGGGCAGAGTGGTTGCATCAGTATCTTCAAAATACGCATTAGTGTGCTGTATTTTTACAAAATACTGCCCACTTTCTACATTTGTTTGCCAACCACTCCCTCCCCCCGCCCCAGGTATCTTCATAAGCCCACTGTGCTAATTGTCTTTACAGCAACATGTAAAAAAATTAGCATAGCGGTGCTTGCAAAAATACCTTGTGGGGGTGGGAGCAGTTGGCAAACCAGCGTAGAAGGTGAATGTTATTTGCGTAAAACTTACGGTAAGTACTGAGATTATGATTCCGTGATGTGGGTATCTACATCAAACTGGTGGTTTCTTTCATTCAGCATTTTACAATTCTGAAATTGTTCTTAAGAAGACATTTGTGCAAAGAATTTTTCTTTTTAAAGAATGGCTTAAAGGCTAAAATAGGGTTGCTGCATTTCAGTACAAATGCATGTGAGTCTTTTTTCCCATACCACCGAGAAAGCACCGGGAGCAGAGCACATCGTTTGGACCCAGAGTTCCTGCACTGAGAAGCTCCTACGACAGGGGAAGATTGATGACAAGGACCTTCCCCCAGAGCCGACAGAGAGAGAAAGACTTCCCCTGGAGCTGGTGCCCTGAACTGGGACTTCTAGCTTCCTAGACTGTGAGAGCCACCATGTACGTGTCCATCAGTTTGTTACATTGTGGTGGCTTGTGTGTTGCTGTGATACTGGAAGCTTTGCCATAGGCAGGGTGACCCTTGGTGGGCAGGTTTCATCAAAGCTTCCAGACTAAGACAGATTTGGAAGAAGGTCCTGGCAGTCTACTTCTGAAAAAAAATTGGCCAGTGAAAACTTTATGAATCAAAGCGGAATATTGTCTGATACAGTGCTGGAAGATGAGCCCCTCAGGATGGAAGGCAGTCAACAGATGACTGGGGAAGAGCTGCCTCCTCAAAGTAGAGTCAACCTTAATGACAGGGATGGAGTCAAGCTTTAGGAACCTTCATTTGCTGATGTGGCACAACTCAAAATGAGAAAAAACAGCTGCAAACATCCATTAATAATCGGAACCTGGAAAGTACAAAGAATGAATCTAGGAACATTGGAAATCATCAAAAATAAAATGGAATGCATAAAGATCGATATCCTAAGCATTAGTGAGCTGAAACGGACTGGTATTGGCCATTTTGAACCAGGAAATCATATGGTCCGCTAGGCCGGGAATGACAACTTGAAGAAGAATGGTGTTGCATTCATCGTCAAAAACATTTTAAGATCTGTCCTGAAGTACAACGCTGTCAGTGAGAGGATAATATCCATATGCCTGCAAGACCAGTTAATACGACTATTGTTCAAACTTACGCACCGACAACTAAAGCCAAAAATGAAGAAATGGAAGAGTTTTACCAAGTTCTGCAGTCTGAAATTGATCAAATATGCAATCAAGACTCTTTGATAATTCTTGGCGATTGGAATGTGAAAATTGGAAACAAAGAAGAAGGATTGGTAGGTGGAAGAAAATATGGCCTTGCTGATAGAAACGATGCCGGAGATTACATGATAGAATTTTGCAAGCCGACGACTTCTTTATTGCAAATACCTTTTTCCAACAGCATAAACGGCGACTATACCCGTGGACCTTGCGGGATGGAATACACAGGAATCAAATCAACTACATCTGTGGGAAGAGACGATGGAGTACATTTCATGGGAGTCTGCAGGTACTTCCTGGTATTTGCAGCTGAGGTCGAGGACTTGGTGGCCAGGCAGCCTGGTCCAGACAGTGATACTCAGTCTTCCAGTCTCTGCTCAGTGCTAGGTAACCAGGGGCCTTCGGCACACCAACTGTCTTTGAGGGGGCCACATGAAAAGTGTCTTACCGAGGTGTCTTCCGGGACTGGGAGACTCGCCTTGCCTGGCGAACCAGGCAAGCATACCACTCTCCCTAATGCATGTCCCGCTCACCTATGGACCAGACAGAGGGTGACAGGAACAGCATCTCAGCCATGTCTGCTGTTATCTATACCACAGCCTTCTCAGGGTCGTTAAGATTTCCCCTTCTGAGGTTAATGGCCCTAAAAAAAAATGTTGTGATCGAGTCGATTCCAACTCATAGCGACCCTGTAGGACAGAGTAGAACTGCCCCATAGGGTTTCCAAGGCTGTAATCTTTACGGAAGCAGACTGCCACATCTTTCTGCTGAAGAATGGCTGGTGGGTTCAAACCACCAACCTTTTCATTAGCAGCCTGGCTGTTAACCACTGTGTCACCAAAAAAAAAAAAAAACCAAACCCATTGCCGTTGAGTTGATTCCAACTCATAGTGACTCTATAGAACAGAGTAAGACTGTCCCATAGGGTTTCCAAGGAGCGGCTGGTGGATTCGAACTGCTGACCTTTTGATTAGCAGCCAAACACTTAACCACTGTGCCACCAGGGTTCCATTGTCCCACCAGGGCTCCCTTAATGGCTGTGGACCTCAGAAGTTTTCCAGAATGAATCACCGTTGGGCCTTTAGGAGGTGAGGTGTGTTTGCTCCTTTGCCCCAACTGCCTTCCACGTGGTCTTTTGTTTTTTCTCTTAATTGATTTTATTTTGTTGTTGTTGAGAATATACACGGAAGAACATACACAGTTCAGCAACTTCCACATGGTCTTTATCCAGAGACGGACGGAGCATGCCAGCTCTGAATGCAAACTGGAGATGCTAGAGATGATTGAAGATTCCATTTGTCTCTAGGAAGAGTGAGCTCTGCAAAGGCATGTCAAGGCAGAGAAAATCCTTTCAAAATATTAAAAAATAATTTTTAAAATTATTAAAACCTGCTTATCTGGGATTTCCTAGAGGTTTATAGAGTAAGAAAGGTCTGAGATATCCTCGGGATAAGCCATGTAGATCACAGTGTTAGAGCTGTTCTCGCAACCTCGGTCCTGTTCTTTGTTCCCACTGTAAGCACAGGCTTCCAGAACTGAACGGCAGCATCTATGTTTTGGTTCATTCCTGGGGAAAAACGCACCACAGTCTCATGTCTCAAAAAATGTCAGTCACAGAGTTGTCCTTTTGAAAACAACATTTTCTCCACATCTTCCTAAACCTGGCAGGATCCTGGCATATCTGAAGGTTAGCATTCTGCCCTGGAGCCGGGGCTGTAGTCACAGGGGAGTACATTTTTTTTCCTTTTTTAAAATTTTATTGATTTTATTGTTGTTGTTGAGAATACATACAGCAAAACATACACCAATTCAACAGTTTCTCCATGTACAATTCAGTGGCATTGATTACATTCTTTGAGTTGGGCAACCATTCTCACCCTCCTTTTCTGAGTTGTTCTTCCCCCGTTAACATAAACTCACTGCCCCCTAAGGTTCCTATCTGATCTTTCGAGTTGCTGTTGTCACTCTGATCCCATATAGGTAGATCTTAAAAGAGCACAAGGCCCAAGGCAGATATTCTTTACTAGTTAAGCTAAACTATTGTTTGGTTTTAAGAAGACTTCAGGGGATATTTTTGGTTTAAGGTTTAAAGATGATCTCAGGGCAATCTTTTCAGGGGTTCATCCAGCCTCCATGGCTCCAGAAAGCCTGGAGTCTATGAAAATTTGAAATTCTGTTCTGTATTTTCCCCCTTCTGTAGAATCTTTGATCAGAATGTTCAGTAATGGTAATTGGGCACCACCCAGTTCTTCTGGTCTCATGGCAAAGGGGCCCGTTGTTCATGGAGGCAATTAGCCACACATTCCATCTCCTCCTTCTTTTCTTGGCTCTTCTTCCTCTGTTGCTCCAGGCGTCTAGAGACCAATTGTTGTGCCTTGAATGGCCGCTTGCAAGCTTTTAAGACCCCAGGCACTACACAACAAAGTATGAGGTAGAACAGAGGCACTAAACCCATTATTAGGCCAATTAACTGGGATGTCCCATGAAACCATGACCCTAAACCTCCAAACCAGGAACCAAATCCCGTGAGGTGTTTGTACATAAGCAGCCTCAGCAGTTACTCTTTTTTTTTTTTTTCTGTCCTTGTTGTAAATATATCTGCAACTTTTGCCAATTCAACTTTTTACAGGTGTACGACTTATTGACAGCACTTACAATAATCAGCTGTGCAACCCTACCCTTAATCAATGAGATGTTCCATCACTGTGAACCAAAACTCCCTTCTCTCCTGTCCTTGGTAAGCACTAATAAACTGGTTGCCGTGATGGTTAAGATTGTGTCTCAGCTTGGCTGGGCCATGATTCTCAGTGTTTTAATGTAATCACTCCCATGATTGAATATACTGTGAGTAGCCAATCAGATGAAAGGGTGTCTCCTTGGGGGTGTGGCCTGCATCTGTATATAAGCAGACATTCTGGCTTTTGGCTCTCTCTGGATGCTGCGGCTGCTTCCTGTCATCTCATCTCCCGTTGTTGGGACTTGAGCTGTCAGCTTAACTGCCGAACCTAGGATTCCTCGATCTGCACAGCCTGTGAGTGGGAGCCCTGCACTCCGACCCACCAATCTTTGGCTTGCCAGCTTCTGTAGCTGTGTGACTTGGGAGAGGCCTCTACCCTGATCCACGGACTTGGGACATTCTAGCCTCTACAATCGCGTGAGCTGTTTCCTTGATATAATCTCTATATATTTATACACTTTACTGGTTTTGCTTCTCTAGAGAACCCAGCCTAAGACAATTGCTATACATTTGCCTTTTCTTATCTTTTTATATAAGTGAGGTGATACAATATTTGTCCTTTAGTAATTGACTTATTTCACTCAGCTTAATATTTTCAAGCCCCATCCATATTGTATGTATCAAGACTTCATTTCTCCCACTGGCTGAGTAGTATTCCATCATACATTTTATTTTTTAATTCAGCTAAAGTACATGCTGCTAGAGTTTTATTTATAGCCAACCTTTTTTAAAACGTCACATTAAAAGAAAAATGCCAACTCAGATACAAATCAATAGCAATGCTGTCTTTAGATTCAAAATAAAATGGGATTTGATAAATTGGCGCCCCCATGTGTGTTGGAGTAGAACTGCTCGCCGTAGGGTTTTCAGTGGCTGATTTTTCAGAGGGAGATCATCTGGCCTTTCTTCTGTGGCACATCTGGTTGGACTCAAACCTCCAACTTTTTGTTAGCACCCAAGCATGTTAACTGTTTGGACCCCCCAGGGACTCCTAGACTATTTGCATTTAGCTGCTTAGCTGTGGTTGTATGCATTCAAGTTAATTCCGACTCATGCTGTTGTTATTAGGTGTAGTTGAGTTAGCTCTGACTCACAGTGACTCAAACGAAACCCTGCCTGGTCCTATGCCATCCTCACAGTCGTTGTCATGCTTGAGTCCATTATTGCAGCCGTGTGTCACTCCATGTCACTGAGGGTCTTCCTCTTTTTCACTGACCCTCTACTTTACCAAGCATGATGTCCTTCTCCAGGGACTGGTCCCTCCTGATAACATGTTCAAAGTACATGAGACGAAGTCTCGCCAACCTCACTTCTAAGGAGCACTCTGGCTGTACTTCTTCCAAGACAGATTTATTTGTTCTTCTGGCAGTCCACGGTATATTCAGTATTCTTCGCCAACACCATGATTCAAAGGCATCTATTCTTCTTCAGTCTTCCTTGTTCATTGTCCAGCTTTCGCTTGCATGTGAAGCGATTGAAAATATCATGGCTTGGGTCAGGTGCACCTTAGTCCTCAAGGTGACATCTTTGCTTTTTAACACTTCAAAGAGGTCTTTTGCAGCAGATTTGCCCAGTGCAGTACATCATTTGATTTCTTGACTGCTACTTCCATGGATGTTGATTATGAATCCAAGTAAAATGAAGTCCTTGACAACTTCAATCTTTTTTCTGCTTATCATGATGTTGCTTATTGGTCCGGTTGTGAGGATTTTTGTTTTCTTTATGTTGAGGTGTAATTCCGACTCAGAGTGACCCTATGAGACAGAGTACAACTGTCCCATAGGGTTTCCTAGGCTGAAATCTTTACAGGAGCAGAATGCCAGGTCTTTCTCCTGTGGAGTGGCTGGTGGGTTTGAACAGCCAACCTTTTGGTTAGCAGCTGGCACTTAACCAACGCGGCATCAGGGCTCCTTAGCCGTGTAATTAGATCTTACAAACATATAACTGAGTGAGAAAAGCAAGCAGCAGTATGAGAGTGAATTTTTGCAAATTAAATAAACCTAAACTGATAATACTACTTCACATTTTAAAGAGCCCATACAGGGACTCATATGGTTGCTGGGGGTGGGGGGTAGCGAATAAAAGAGAACAGAAAGTGAAACCAGAGGGGCCTTGCACAGACCTTGCTCAGGATGAGAGGGGCTGTTGACGGGAGGGGCTGGGTTAACCACACCCCCTACACAGAGGCCTGGCGGGGGTGGTGGTGGCAGGAGTCCAGGTGATCAGTGGATAAAACTAACATTGTTATATATCATAAATGCGTCCAATAAAATAATAAACGACAGGAAAACTGGACGAATAGACACAGGGAACCCGGGGTGGAAAGGGGGAGAGTGCTGACACATTGCGGGGATTGCAGCCAAGGTCACAAAACAATCTGTGTATAAATTTTTGAATGAGAAACTGAATAATAATAATAACACAGTACATGAGTACAGTTCTAAGAGTAAATGTGCCCCTGCAATTTTAATTTATTCAGTGATCCTAAGAATGGACTTGATAAAATAATTCAGGCTTTAAAATTTGGTGTAAGTATGCAAGATACAGAAGGTATCCCTTCATGAATAGAATTTTTGAAATCTGAAATGCAGAGGTATTTAAATTGATACTTAAAATATCACTCTTCTCAGGAGTACTAAAATACTTATAATGCCTGATATCCTCCTGACACTTATAAATCAGCTGTAAAAGGAACATTAGATTCTAGCATCTCGAGTATAACTTATTCTCTGTTCTTCATATATTGCTTGTAAAAATACAAACTTTGGGAAAGAACCAATAAGTATTGGTAGCACTCGCTGAACCAGTGAAAACAGTTACATACTTGCGTATCTTTTTTGTTCATTGTGGTAAAATAGACAGAACATAAAATTTGCCATTTTAACCATTTTTAAGTGTACAAGTCCGTGGCATTAGTTACATCCAGAATGTGCGTGACCGTCACCACCATCTAGTTTCAAAAATTTCATTGGCAAGCATCCATCACCAAAGGCAAAATTTAACAATGAAAGCACCTCTACCGTTCACGAAGGCCTGTTGCTTTCCACCTGGAAGCTCTTAGATCCCTACAAGCTGATGCTTGATTCCCCTCAGCTTTCCCTTCTTTCTTTATTGATGATCTTGGCTCGACTGCAATAAAGAGAGTCCTCTCTGTGGAGGAATCTGAGATACGGCATCTGGAAGGCATAACGTCAATGATGGAACCATCTTTCCCTCCTTCTGCAGGTCTCCAGGGAAGGAGCCATTGTTTGGATTTGGTCTTGTACAGATGAAAGGGAAGCAGTTCACAAAATGCCTGAACATGAAGACACTGTGGCAGAAACCACACGCACAGCACACATGAGTGTTATCTAAGAATCTCTCAGAGCTGGCGAGGACCTCAGACTCCTCAGCCACTTTGCGAAGAGCAAGCGAGATCGTCTTACGGAGGTCCAACATATAAGAGGTAAGCGCCATGACCACCATCCGTCTGTCAGTCTGTCGTCCTGTGGTGGCTTACGTGTTGCTGTGATGCTGGAAGCTATGACACTGGTATTTCAAATACCAGCAGGCCCACCCATGGTGGACAGGGTTCCGCAGAGCTTCCAGACTAAGACTACGAAGAAAGGCCTGGTGATCTACTTCTGAAAATCAGCCAGTGAAAACCCTCTGGGTCACAGAATATTGCCCAAGACTTCAACTCGCTTACTTTGGATGTGTCATCAGGAGGGACTGATCGCTGGAGAAGGACATCATGTTTGGTAAAGTGGAGGGCCAGCAAAGATGAGGGAAACCCTCAGTGAGATGGATTGACACAATGGCGCAACAATGAATTCAAACAAACCAACTATCATGAAGATGGTGCAAGGTTGGGCAATGTTTTGTTCTGTTATACATGAAGTTGCTATGAGTTGGAGCCAACTTAATTGCAACTAACAACAAGAACAAAGAGCCACAATGTCTGTTTGACCAGGTGGACCTCATGCCCACCCCCACTTCCGGGAAGCACCTCAAATAATTCAATGTGTTTTTGCAACTGAGTTTGAAACCACCGATTTGGTGCAGTTCTTACATTTTCCACTTAGAAAACTGATACCCAATGGGATAAAGTGACGTGTTTCTGCTCACATTGGCCAGAAGTAAATTTTAACCCGCCTCCCCTTTTTTGACTGCTCTTTCCACTATCTTATGCTGTTTTATCTGAAAAATGTTTGCAGATATTAAATCAAAGTGTGCTACTAAATCTTATCATCTCTAGGGCAACAAACCACCACATGTTGTGGGAACTTTTCCTGAATTTCTAAACAAGTGGAACATGTACTCATGTGTAAATCAAGAGCCATGTAGCAGGCAGTACATAGACACTGTATACACACGATTATTCAACACTCAGAACAACATGTCCACCGTGCTGTACCCGTTAAACAACTGAGATAGATATTATCTGGTTCTTTGGAGGCAGCAGGATGAGCCGGGCTAACCCTTCAGTTCCCATTGGCAGGGAAATTTAGCTCGATTTTCTGAAAGAGCAATTGGCAACTGAATCATTCCCACCCCTAAAAAATGTTGCCTCTATTTCAGGTGCCGCTCATTTTTCTTTTTTGTCTTAGGACTATTTAGAGTTTATCCAATATAAACACGTTTCCTCACAAGGGACAGACATGGTTTCCCAAACAAAGAGTGCTTCTGTCCTTTCTTCCCTCTGATAACCGCCCCCAGACTCCTCCAGCCCCCACCCCCATAGAGTTCACGGCAACATCTTTGTCCCCCATGCTACATGGTGATGACTGTAGTTTGCTAGCGGAGCAGTGACCAGGCAGTTGGTTCCCTGGAGGTTGGTTAGTTCAACCATCTGGAGACTGATGGGGCTTCTGAATGCAGTGATGACCATAAGTGCATCTAGGACAAGGACTCAATCGTCCATCCACCCACCCATCCTCCCACATGCCCACCCACCCATCCATCCAACCATCCATCCATTCATCCACCCACCCACCCATCCATCCATCCACCCATCCGCCCACCC
>NW_004444029.1:9202720-9209669 GCF_000243295.1 Trichechus manatus latirostris
CCCACCCATCCATCATCCATCCATCCATCCATCCATCTACCCACCCACCCTCCACCTTTGACCCAGGCTTGAGGTGGGATTGGAAAGCAGAGTGAGGAATGGCATCATGTAGGCTGAGGAGGCAGGAAAGAGGCGGGGGCCAGGGCAACCAGTCGGAGCCTTCACTCCAGGACGTGCTGGGAGGCCCACCTGGAAGGAGGTTGGCCTCGTACAGAGGACTACACGCCAGGGAGGAGCTTCACTGTCGTCACTGAAGGAGCTGGGCAGGAGTGACGGATGCCATGGGAGGGGGAGGAAAACCCCAAAGGCAGTGAGGACAAGTGGAATATTCCAGAAACAATGGTGGAAGATGTAGTGAAGGGGTACTGGTGGTGAGAATGGGGAGACAGGATGGCTGTGGGAGATGGTTTGAGGAAAGAACAAGAGCTGGGTGTGGACTGGATTTGAGGGTGAGGAAGGTGGAGTGTTGAAGTTGATTCTCATGTTCTCATGAAACCACAGTGATGCCCTTGACCAACTCTAGGAACCTGTTTTTGGTGAGAAGGTCATGAGTTTGGTTTCAAATCAGTTGACCAAGACACTAAGCCATGGTTAGATTAGAGCAATCCCCACAGGCATCTCATGAGAAGGGCAAGGTCAGGGCTCAGCTCTGATGGCAGCACTGTCCTATCCTGATTCGATCCCCCTTTTCTTCTTCTTCCCTTGTAAAAGTAACGGAAGCTTAAAGTTGCATGACTTTAAAATAGCAGAAAGCATACTAACACAATCATCTGCCCCACCATCCTCAGCTCCGGGGCCTGGACCTTCCTAGAGCTGGGCTCTGAGCTAGGGCAGCAGGTCCTTGGGCTCGTCTGGCGTGAGTGTCATCAGCTTGCCCACGCAGAGCAGGATAAGGGTGAGGAACCAGAGGCTCCAGCCCACAGCAGCCGCGATCCAGCCGTACTCGTCCACGCCCACGTGGCAACACTGGACAGCGAGCGGGCAGAAGTCGACATCTGAGGGAGAGAGACGGGGTGCGTGACACCAGCCCCCAGTGCCTTTAATACCGACAATATCAACAGCAATGATAACCCGGGTGTTAACATTCACTAAAAAACAAAAACCTGTTGCCATCAATTGTGACTCATGGTGACCCCAGGTGCTTCCGAGTAGAACTGCACTCTATGAGGTTTCCTTTGGCTGTGACCTTACGGAAGCAGATCAACAGGCCTTTCTCTGGCAGTGCTGCTGGGTGGATCTGAACCGCCAACCTTTCGGTTAGTAGCCAAGAGCAACCACCCAGGGATCTTTTAGGTTATGCAAACGGTTAAGCGCTAGGCTGCTAACTGAAAAGTTGGCAGTTTGAGTTCACCCAGAGATGCCTTGGAAGAAAGGCCTGGTAATCTATTTCCAAAAAGTCAGCCATTGAAAACCCTGTGGAGCACAGTTCTGCTTTGGCACACATTGGGAAGAGGGGTTGCTTTATGCAGTACTGAGCTCCCTGCAACTGGAAGCATTCAAGTAGAGGATGAACAAAAAAAAAAAAAAAAAAGAAACTGGTTGCTGCTGAGTTGATTCCAACTCATAACGACCCTATAGGCTCCTGTATTGGGTGGAAGTTGGACTAGCTGATTTTTATGGTCTCTTCACTCCAAATTTCTGCAAGCATTCTAACCCTGAGCGTCCTCAGGGCTGACCCGAGGATGGGTCATTAAAGTCACCTGTGCCAAACATTATGAACTAGATCAGGAGAGGCCAAGGTAGCTCCTTAGATGCTTTCTGTAAACACCTCTGGGGGCCCATGAACAAAGCACACCAGTGTGGGGACAGGCCAGGCAGGCACTCAGCTGCGACGCCAATCACCTGACAAAGCCAGGAGACCTAACGCCCCTCCCCGTCCGGGCCAGCTCTGGGGTTGGCCAGTGGGCAGGAGATGCTTACTGGGACACTGCTCCAGGGTCCCGGGGTCTGGGTGGTGGTCGGCCAAGGCTGAGGAGTTGTTCCTGCTTGCTTCTGGAAGAAAAGCAGGAGAAGTAGTGGAGTTCTGTCAGGCAGAAGGAAATGCCATTCCCAGCTGAGAGTCTGACATCTTTTTCGTAAATCAGTAGTATTATGAAGATGAACATTATAGCAAGTTCTACTATAGGTATAGGCGTCTCTGGGTGGTGCAAATCGAAAGGTTGGACGTTTGAGTCGACCTGCAGGCTCCTCAGAAGAAAGGCCTGGCAATCTACTTTTAAAAAATCAGCCATTGAAAACCCTGTGGAGCACAGCTGTACTCCGACACACATGGGGTCACCATGAGTCAGAGTCGGCTCGATGACAACTGGTTTTGTAATTAGAGGTATTCCAAAAACAAAAACAAAAACAAACCAAGCCTGTTGCCATTGAGTCATTCCGACTTCTAGCGAGCCTCCAGGACAGAGTGGAACTGCCCTGTAGGGTTTCCAAGGATAGGCTGGTGGATTTGAACTACTGACCTTTTGGTTAGCAGCTGAGCTCTTAACTACTGTGCCGCTAGGGCTCCAATTATAGGTCTGTGGAGGCTTTATTCCACAAAGCCAATGCTCCTATTTTTATTCAGAGCCACTTTCTCACTGCCCTTCAGGGATCGAGGGACTGCCATGTGGCTTCCCAAATATTCCATTTTAGCTGCTTTTCATGCGCCCAGAAGCGGCTTTTCCAGTATATATTAAAACGACCACTTAACAATCCGAATGTCTTTTCATAAGTACCTCCAATTCCCTCCAGACACTTGAACAAACAAACACTGAAATCCGACCTTGATTGTTTCAACTATGATGTTACCCAGGCAAATGATTATGAAAAAAAAATTAAATCCCATACAAGCAAGTCTGCAGAGTGTGGGAACACCCAGCACTTAGAATTGCCCCTGGGTTCACAAGCAAGGAGCTCGGAGATGAAAAGAAAGTGAACAGGAATTCTTCAAGTTCTGTCAGAGTTTGGGGGTGGGGTTATGGAGACAAACGTAAGGTCTTCGAGGAAGAAAAGCCGTTTCTCATGTTCCCTCCCATAAGTGAAGATAAGAAGATGGTTAATCTAGGTCTACACTGTCCAAGACAGTAGTCACTGGTCATTTGCAGCTCCTTAAATTTATTAAAATTAAATAAAATTAAGCATTCAATTTCTTGGTCACATTAGCCACACTTTAAGTGCTCATTTGCCACTAAAAAACAAAACCCAAGCCCGTTGCGGTCGAGTTGATTCTGACTCATAGCGACCCTGTAGGACAGAGCAGAACTGCCCCATAGGGTTTCTGAGGAGCGCCTGGTGGGTTCAAACTGCTGACCTTTTGGTCAGCAGCTGTAGCTCTTAACCACTACGCCACCAGGGTTTCTACTAGTGGCTACCATATTGGACAGCGCAGACATGGGGCATTCCTATTATCAAAGAAATTCCTGTTACACAGCGTGGATCTCAGTAGTGGAGTCCTGGGTGGTGCAGTTAACAGGCTCTGCTGCTCACCGAAAGGTTGGTAGTTCAAGTCCACCCAGAGGCACCTTGGAAGAAAGACCTGGGGATCTACTTCAGAAAAACCAGCCATTGAAAACCCTGTGGAGCACAGTTCTCCTCTGACACACTCGGGGTCGCCACGGGTTGGAATCAGTTCAACAGCAGCTGCTTTTTAATCTAAGTAGACTAAAATCAAGAAATTAATTTTGGAGAATTTTTCTGGAAATCTCCTTCTTTGGGAATACAAAACACAACACAGCAAAACCAAGCCAGAGAAATGGTTTGAAAACTCTTAAGGCAGCACTGAAGGTCAACACGTCCTTTAAGTCCCTCGTCACATAGTAGGATGCGCTAGGGAGAAATGTCTTGCTTAGCCAAATTCATGGAATGGCTGTTCAGACTAATTTTATGCCCCACAATCCCTGCACCACTCCAATGTCCTGTAACTACCGTGATACAATCTGACTGCTAACTGTAAATTATTTACAGCTAAGTGGCTTAGTGCTTGGTATTTATTTGCTTTGGTGAAATTGAGTCCTCTGCATTTGAGTTTTCCTTGTAACCCAGGTAACTTCCTTAACCCTGACTTTCATTTCACATCTTGGAAGTGGTTCTAACCAGAGCAAGTGAGTGGAAAAAAACCTGGTTAACTGGATGTCAGTATTGGGTTAAACCCTGGTGGTGCGGTAGTTAAGAGCTATGGCTGCTAACCAAAGGTCAGCAGTTCAAATCCACCAGCAGCTCCTTGGAAACCCTGTGGGGCAGTTCTACTCTGTCTTACAGGGTTGAGAGTTAGAATCGACTCGACGGCAATAGGTTTGGTTTTTGGTACTGGGTTGAAGGAGCCCTGGCGGTGCAAAGGTTAAGCACTCAGCTGTTAGTTAACCTGAAGGCTGGTGGTTCCAACTCACCCAGAGGCTCTACAGAAGAAAGTCCTGGTGATCTGCTTTCATAAAGGTTACAACCAAAACAACCTGATGGGCAGTTCTCCTCTGTCACACACAGGGTTGCTATGAGTCGAAGATCGACTTGACAGCACCTAACAACAACGACGTTGGGTTAAACCCATACGGATTGCCATCTTCATAGGTCAAAAACCTTACAATGTCAGCAGTTGTATATGGTTCAAACTGAATAGCCCAGCTGCAAATTCCTAAGAATTTAAACATCAGCCTCCTCCCTCAGTTCACTTCCCGGCCAGTGCACCTCGTCAACAGCCACCACCCGTCTGTCAGCGGAGGCTTGCGTGTGGCTATGATGATGAACAGCTTTCAGCAGAGCTTCCAGATTAAAATGGACTAGGAAGAAAGGCCTGGCGATCTACTTGCAAGAATCAGCCAGTGAAAACCCTGTGGATGACAGCGGTCCCATCCGAAACTTATCGTGGGGATGGTGGGATGGTGCAGGACCGGGTGGCCTTCCATTCTGTTGTTCCTGGGCTTGCCATGAGCTGGGGGCTGATCTGACGCAGCTAACAACACCTCCTCCCTCATCAGCAGAGCCAGCCAGAGACTGACCCGGCTTGAGGTTCCTTCAAAGGAGAGGCTGCTAGGAAGACCCAACAAGTCAGTGCAGTTAAAGCTGTCAAATTTCCGAGCCCCTCATCAAAGCAAGGCACTGTGAAGGTTGTTGTTGCTGTAAGGTACCATCGAGCTGGTTCCGACTCACAGCGACTCGACGTACAACAGAGCGGAACGCTGCCCGGTCCTGCGCCATCCTCACAGCCTCTGCAACGTGTGAGGGTAGGCAGAAAGCAACAAAGCACTCTTATTTGGGGAAGAGTGTTGTTAGAAAACAAAATGAACAAGCTCACCATAGTTGTTAACATTCAAGTGTTGACCATGTGCTATTTTAAGTTTTTTATAGGCAGTCATCTCTCATTTCATCTTTACAATAACCCTGTAATTAAGCACTTTGATTATCCCTACCCTATAGATGAGGAGGAGCCCTGGTGGCGCAGTAGCTAAGAGCTTGGCTGCTAACCAAGAAGGTCGGCAGTTCGAATCCACCAGCCGCTCCTTGGAAACCCCATGGGTTTGACTCTGTCCTATAGGGTCACTATGAGTCAGAATCGACTCGACGGCAATGGGTTTTGGATGGGGGGAAAGGAGCCCTGGCGGTGCAGTGGTTAAAGCGCTCGGACACTAACTGGAAGGTCAGCAGTTGGAACCCACCAGCCGCCCCATGGGAGAAAGATGAGACAGTCTGCTGCCATCAAGATGACAGCCTTGGAAACCCTCTGGAGGCAGTTCTGCTCTGCCCTGTAGGGGTGCTGTCAGTTGGAATTGACTCGATAATGCACAACAATAACAACGTAGATGAGGAAAATAGGGCACAGAGAGGTTAAGCAATTTGCCCAAGGTCACACAGCTAGGAGGCTGTGGAAGCCAGAATTGAGTCGAGGTTCAGTGGCTCCCTGTGAGCCCCTGGCCGTGGCTCTGGGCGAGACTGTGAGGACGAGAGGCAGACCCAGGCCTTGGGGCGGGGGTGGTTTGGGAGCAGGAGAGTCTGCCAGGGACTGGGGCAGTGTGCTGAGGCTGAGGAGCAAGATCAAGGCGGAGGCAAAAAGCAGGAGCAGGTGAGGTCTCGATCCGTGTCATGCAGAGCCCAGCCTGGGAGAGAGGCAGGGACAGGACGCAAGCCCTCCGGACTCCAGGAGAAAATGAGCCGATAACCCAACATTATGCTTCCCAGACAAGGAATAGACAGTTTTCCTGGCGTTAAGGTGGGTGAAGGGCGCAGAAGAGATAAAGGGTCAGGGACAGAGGGCCTCGGGGAAGGGAGGAGGAATGGGCCAGGGAGGGCTGTGAACCACAACTGCCCCGGGGAAGGCAGAAGGAGCCAGAAGACACCACAGACCAAAGATGCTTTCAGGCCAATTTCTCCCCCCATGGGGAGATTCACATACTGTTTTCTCCTCTCTCTAGGTCTTCTACTGCTGTCCTAGGTGAGCCCTGAGTATTTGATCTTGGTCTCAGGTAAATGTAAGACACCCCACCCCACCCCATCACCCCGTTTCCTCTTTCCTTTGTGAAGGACCAGCCCTGGCCAAGGAGTCCTGCCCTTCTCCCCTCCCTCCTCCTCTTGCTCCTTTCCTCCCTCCCGCTTCCCAGCGTGGCTTGAAATAAGGCTCACAATTCTACCTGCCGAGCAAGCGGAGTAGAAGGAGACGAAGAGGAGACTGAGGGTCAGGGTGGCGTGGGTCACAGAGGCAAGGTGCTTCCTCCAGGAGAGGGAGGCGGCTGTCTGCACCATCTCTGTGAAGGCGAGCTGAGAGCTGTGCTGTGACCTGTGTGAGCGGGGCGCTGTCGCTGTCCCCGGACGCCCACCCTCCAGGAGTTTGAATACAGCTCTGCTCTCTGTCTCAGGTGAACTTCTGCTTTGTGTTGCGGGAAAAGAGAGGGGGTGGAGCAAAGGCAACTTGGCTGTCACACCTCGCTGTAACCTCTCTACAAGGGAAACTAAATTCTGTTGGCTGGGCAGGGGTGGGGGGTGG
>NW_004444029.1:9209769-9213889 GCF_000243295.1 Trichechus manatus latirostris
GGGGAGGAGAGGGAGGGACAATTTATGCTGTTCTTCCTTGAGCTCAAATTTTGTCCCTACTGAGAACAAAAGAGGAAGATGGGAGGGAGAGGAGATTCCCTATCCTGCTGGTTCCTTGCTGGCTCTTCCATTTCTAGGTGTAGCCATGGATTTCCTCTTCCACTTCACCCAGTATTTACTGAGCACCTGTTCCGTACAGTGCACTGTGTTAATCTGGGGGTACCTGCCCCCAAGATGCTTTAACTACAAGCACAGGTCATTGAGACAGAGAACAGCGTTTCAGGAGGGGCTCTGGAGGGACAGAGTGAGTCTGAGCAGCAACAGGCCACCTCTACTGAAGGGTGCTTTGTAAGAAGAGGGTGTTTGATTTGGGTCTTGAAGGATGGGGAGGAGTTTGACAGACAGAGAGGAGAAGAGAGTCTTGCAGGCAAAGTGACAGGTGAGCAAAGACCAGAGGCAAGATGGGGCTCAGAAGTCTACTGTGACCACAGCCCAGAGTGCAGGTGGCCTGAGAACGGTGGGCTGGGAGGCAAATGGATGGCCAGGAGGTTGAGCACCTGGAATGCCGGACTAGGGGGTTTGAAACACAGCCAGGAGGCAAAGGGAGGCTTTGTAAAGATTTTCAACTAAGGAGTAACTTGATTGCAGCTCTGCTTTTAATCTGAAGTATTTATTAACTACCCACCACCTATGTGAAAGGCATCATCTCAGGCATTTGAGACCCAAAGGTGAATGAGACATGTTCCCTGCCCTTGAGGAGCACAGTTCAGCAGTGAGAGCAAGCGGTGAAGAAAGGATTTTGATGTATTATAGTAAGACTCAAAAATGGTTATCTTCCACAAGTTATGGGAATCCCTGGGTGGTGCAAATGTTTACTGTGCTCAGCTGCTAACCAAAAGGCTGAAGGTTTGAATCCACCCAGAGGTGACTTGGAAGAAAAGCCTGGCAATCTATTTCCCAAAAAATCAACCATTGAAAACTCTGTGGAGCACAGTTCTACTCCGACACGCATGGGGGCGCCATGAGTTGACTTCAACTTGCCGGTAATTGGTTTTATACATATATACAAACGAAACCAAACCGGTTGCTGTTGAGTTGATTCCGACAGAGTAGAAGTGCCCCATAGGGTTTCCAAGGAGCGGCTGGTGGATTCGAACTGCTGACCTTTTGGTTAGCAGCCGTAGATCTTCATCACTGTGCCACCAGGGCCCCATTTATAGAAATACGTATCTATATATAAACACTGACAACCGGACTGGTTTCAAAAGTTATGGGAACACAAAAGAGTGATTAAATTTGCTTGAGAGATGCAGGGGAAAGATTCACACAGGAAGTGACATTTGGACTGAGTATTGAAGGAGCCTTGGTGGTGCAACAGTTAAGCACTCCACTGCTAAAAGAAAAATTGGCAGTTCAAACTCATCTAGCGGCTCCATAGGAGAAAGACCTGGCAATCTGCTCCTGTAAAGATCTCAGCCTAGAAAACCCTATGGGACAGTTCTACTCTGTCCTACAGGGTCACTATGAGTTGTAATCGACTCAACGGCAACGAGTTTGGTTTGGTTTCTACAAAGAACCAGAAAACTGTGGGAGAGGGCTGTGGGCTAGGGGATTCAGAGAACATTCACAAGGTGATATTTTGACCTAAAATTTGAAAGGTGTGTGGTTCAACAGGCACAGCAGAAGGAGAAGGGAATGGTATGTGGAAGGCCTCAGAGGCATGAACGTGTGCCCTTTGTTTCAGGAGTAATGACTTCTCTATTGTCCCAAGATAGCGGACATTGGTGGTCCAGTGGTAAATTCTTGCCTTCCACGCGGGAGAGCTGGGTTCTATTCGGACCAGTGTACCGCGTGCACAGCCACCACCCATCTGTCAGCGGAGGCTTGCTTGTTGCTAGGATGCTGAACAGGTTTCCGCAGAGCTTCCAGACTAAGATGGACTAGGAAGAAAGTCTTGGTGATCAACTTCTGAAAATCAGCCATTGACAGCCCTATGGATCACAATGTTCTGATCCTCAACTGCTCCATTCCATTGACTCAATGGCAGGTAATAACAACTGTCCCAGGACAATAGGATGGGGTTGCAGTTTGTATAGTTAGGCTAAGAAGAGATTGTACCCAGCCTTGAATGCCAGACAAAGGAAATTGGGCTTTATCTTGCATGTGATTGGGGCACCATCTCTAAGGAACTTACAGATGTGGACACATTGGTATTTAGAAACATAAGGATAGATCTGAGGAGGACAGGCCTGGATTCAGAGGGAGATCCCCTAAGAAACTATTGCAACAACCCCAGGCAGAGATCACAAGGAACTGAAATGAGGAAGTTGGACTGAGGATGGGGAAGAGGGAACAGCAGCAAGAGGCAATTAGGAGGCCAAATCAAAGAAACCTCACCAAGGGGGAGGCCAGAATCCAGGACGGAGGCAAGGTTTCTAGCTGAGGTGAGGGTGGCCTCGGGCCAGCCTGGGATTGAATTCCAGCCCCTCATCTTATTGGCTGGGCCACCCTGGGCAAGTCTCTCAATAAGCCCAAGCTTCAGGCTCCATTTCTGAAAGGTAGTAGGACGACAGCCCCTATCTCAAAGTTCTGTGAGGACTGAACGGAGTAATCCGTGTTCAGCACCGAGCACTGTGCTAGCAGCTGGAAAGTTCTCCCAAAACCCGTCGCCCTTGAGTCAATTCTGGTTCATAGCCACCCTGCAGGACAGAGTAGAACTGCCCCATAGGGTTTTCAAGGCTGTAATCTTTACTGCCCCCCTGTGTCTGTCAGTTTGTCGTACTGTGGGGGCTTGTGTGTTGCTAAGATACGGGAAGCTATGCCGCTAGTATTTAAATACCAGCAGGGTCACACATGCTAGACAGGTTTCAGCTGAGCTTCCAGACTAAGACAGACTAGGAAGAAGGACCTGAGGGTCTAATTCTGTCTTGGTCATCTAGTGCTGCTATAAGAGAGATACCACAAGTGGATGGCTTTAAGAAAGAGAAATTTATTTCCTCACAGTAAAGTAAGCTAAAAGTCCAAATTCAGGGCATCAGCTCCAGGGGAAGGCTTTCTCTCTCTGTTGGCCTTCCCATCAATCTTCCCCCGGACTAGGAGCTTCTCTGCATGGGAACCCGTGTTCAAAGGATGTGCTCTACTCCTGGCACTGCCTTCTTGGAGGTTTGAGGTCCCCTACTCTCTGCTTGCTTCCATTTTCTTTTATCTCTCTCTTATAAGATAAAGGTGGTGCAGGTCACACCCCAGGGAAACTCCCTTTACATTGGATCAGGGATGTGACTTTAGTAAGGGTGTTATAATCCCACCCTAATCGTCTTTAACATAAAATTACAATCACAAAACGGAGTACACCCACACGATATGGGAATCATGGCCCAGCCAAATTGATACACACATTTTTTGGGGAACAGAATTCAATCCATGACAACTTCTGAAAAAAATCAGCCAGTGAAAACCTTATGAATAGCAGCAGAACATTGTCTTATACGGTGCCGGAAGATGGGCCCCTCAGGTTGGAAGACACTCAAAAGGCGACTGGGGAAGAGTTGACTCCTCAAAGTAGAGTTGACCTTAATGACAGGGATGGAATCAAGCTTTCAGGACCTTCATTTTCTGATTGGCACTACTCAAAATGAAAAGAAACATACATTAATAATCAGAACACGGAATGTACCAAGTATGAAACTAGGAAAATCAGAAATTGTCAAAAATGAAGTGGAACACGTAAACATCAGTATTCTAGGAGTTAGTGAGTGAAATGGACTGGTATTGGCCATTCTGAATCGGACAGTCATATGGTCTACTATGCCAGGAATGACAAATTGAAGACGAATGATGTTGCATACATTGTCAAAAAGAACATTTCAAGATCTATCTTGACTCCTGAGGCTCACCGTTCAGCCGGGGATTAGATAGCCCATAAAACAAAACGGGACTAATGAGGCACAGCAGTCCAGGGACAAGGACTAGAAGGCAGGATAGGACAGGAAAGCTGGTAATAGGGAACCCAAGGTTGAGAAAGGACAGTGTTGACATGTCATGGGGTTGTTAACCATTGTCATAGGGCAATATGTGTACTAACTGTTTAATGAGAAACTGTTTTGTTCTGTAAACCTTCATC
>NW_004444029.1:9214052-9257207 GCF_000243295.1 Trichechus manatus latirostris
AACAATATGTGTACTGACTGTTTAATGAGAAACTATTTGTTCTGTAAACCTTCACCTAAAGTACAATAAAAAAAAAAAATTAAAAAAGAAAAAAGATCTATCCTGAATTATAATGTTGTGAGTGATAGGATAATATCCACGCACCTACAAGGAAGACCAGTTAATACGACTATTATTCAAATTTATGCACCAACCACTAAGGCCAAAGATGAAGAAATTGAAGATTTTTACCAACGTCTGCAGTCTGAAATTGATGAACTATGCAGTCAGGATGCATTGATAATTACTGGTGACTGGAATTTGAAAGTTGGAAACAAAGAAGAATCAGTAGTTGGAAAATATGGCCTTGGTGATAGTAACAAAGCTGGAGATCGCATGATAGAATTTTGCAATACCACAGACTTCTTCATTGCAAATACCTTTTTTCAACAACATAAACAGCAACTATACATGTGGACCTCACCAGATGGAATACACAGGAATCAAATCGACTACATCTGTGGAAAGAGACAGTGGAAAAGCTCAATATCATCAGTCAGAACAAAGGCCAGGTGTCAACTATGAAACAGACCATCAATTGCTCACACGCAAGTTCAAGTTGAAGCTGAAGAAAATTAGAACAAATCCAGGAGAGCCAAAGTACGAGCTTGAGTATATCCCACCTGAATTTAGAGACCATCTCAAGAATAGATTTGATGCATTGAGCACTAATGACCGAAGACCAGATGAGTTGTGGAATGACATCAAGGACATCATACATGAAGAAAGCAAGAGGCCATTAACTGATTTAACCATTAGGCACTAGAGAGAAGAGCAGTGCTTGGGGCCTATGGGATTTCTAAGGGTCTCAAAGTTGTTTGAGACCTGAAGAGATGTTATCATACCCAAAATATGAACGGTAAAAAGCAATAAAACTCTCTGAAATCAAGTCATTATTTCAAAAGCAAAACTATAAAATTTATTTCAAACATTTAAACAAATATAACTGGATGTAGAATGTTAGGTGTATTTAAATATGTTTTATGGGAACAGAACATGTCCTCCAAAATCATGAGAGCCTGGGGCATACATACATTTTGAAACAGCCCTGTCTAGAGTTGTGGTGGTGGCGGTTTTTACAGTATCCACTGATAGAAGCTGACAGCGTCAAATCACACTGCTGGTGTCCCGTCTCCCTCCTCTTCTTTTTGTTCTAATTATTATTTTTATTAACTTACTTTATTTTTGTTTGTTTGGTAATTTTTATTTACTAAGTTGAACTGTCAGCCTGGGTCTCTTTGAAGGAAACTTCCAGTTGTCATCAAGTTAATCCCCACTCATGGGCAACTCCATGTATGTCAGAGTAGAACTGTACTCCATTGGGTTTTCAATGGCTGAGTTTTCAGAACCAGATCACCAGGGCTTTCTTCCAAGACATCTCTGGGAGGATTTGAACCACCAACGTTTTGGTTAGTAGTCAAGCACTTAAACGTTTGTGCCACCAAGGGACTCCTGTCTCCTCTTCCTCTTAACGCATTGTAATTTGATTTGGGATTGTTTTGGATTAGCTATTTGGTGGAGAATTAAAAGACTAATGGTCTCATCAACAGATGAAATGACTTTGTCTTTCTAAAATAGATGAACTTGATTGATCACATTGATTCCCAAAGGAAGGGCTGCTGTTATTTATTTCTATTGTTGTTTTTTATGAGCTGTTCTTACCAGGTCTGCCTGTAGTACTTCCACACCAGCAGTTCCCTTCCTCAGGAACCTGTTCAGGTACTTTGGAGGGTGTACCAGGAGGTTGCACTGCTCAAAGCTAGATGCTCTTTGGGAAGTGTCTCAAGTTTTTTTTTTTTTAATGGTTAAGCTAGGTATCTGTTTACAGATACTAAAAAAACCCCCCAAAACTCAGACTACAATGTCTGTGACCAGGCTCCATGGGGGAGGCTGGGAGTGAGGTGACCAGGAGGGTGGGGCTGCCTCCAATTTTACGTGTTCTTCCCAACAAGATTTCTTTATAAAAAGAAAAGGAGAGGACAGAGTGGTTTCTTGTACCAAAAGATTAAAACCACCCTTCTGTGCCCTGCAATGGGCTCCACCTATGTTGTTGTGAGTCAATTTTCCGATTCATAGTGACCTCATGTGACAGAGTACAACTGTCCCATAGGATTTCCTAGGCTGTAATCTTTATGGGATGTCAAAGACCACAATTTGAGTCTTTGTAAAATTAAAGCAAAGAGTTTTATTGAGGTTAATACATTTCACAAATTGGGGAAACAGAACAGAGACAGAAATCTACTAAGTGTTCCCCAGAGCTTATCCTGACACGTGCTTATAAAGGCAAACACTGCAAGAATGGGGAACTTTACAACATAAAACATGATTGGTTAATATTTAACATCAGTAGAGACACAACCATGGAAAAGTACAAGGTTGTAAAGACATTTCAAGAGGGGGAGCCAAGGGGCATTTTCTGAGAATCGGCTAGCCAATAAAGTTACATGCTTCCTGGAGCATCTATGTAAGCAAAATGAGGACAAGCAAAACCATATTCTTTAGCATAGCCTACATTTAGTTTGCACAATGTCTTATAAAGTGTCTATCCTGTAGTTATAACGCACACATTAAAGCAGAAGTGAACCTTAAGACAAAATGGAGTCAGGCCTATACTTCAGACAGAAGCCTCTACCATGCCAGGGAGAACATTCTGTTAAAATAGCACCTTGGGCAAAACATTGTCTGAGGGCTGCTTGTGCAGGAGATTTTTGATAAGCCATTTGTGTCAAGACCCCTCAAGAATGCTCTGTTAACATCCTTTCTTAGCTTAACCACAGAGAAAATCATTTCCTGAGTTACATATAAAGACCCAGTTTTGCAGGATACAGTGGAAAGTTACATAGGTCAGAAGCTGCATTCTTTTTAAAGCAGAACGTAAACTTTTAATCAAAATGGAGTCTGAACTCAGACTTAGGCCAGCCATTTTACCATGGTCAAATGTCTCGATTTTAGGGCTCTCATATATTCCCTCCTTTTGATCAAGGAGTTCTGCGGACATCCTTTGATCACCATGGTAAGAACACTTTCTTCTGCATGGACTTATAGATTTTATTTTCTTCTGTGTATTAGATGGCCACCTATTTAAAATAGGCCTTTAAGACCCCAGATACTATCCACAAGGGTCAGTCAGGTACCATCTGTTTTTTGGTAGCTGCTTATCTTGGTAAGCTTTTGAGACCCACGACACTATCATGCAGATAGCACAGTACCACTGCCAATATCTTTGTCATGTCATTGCTTAGCATTCTGCTTCTGTGATCTTAGAGTGTGAGTCTGTGTGGAGTAGGGCCCCATTAGAGGAACAACTTGACTGTTTAAAAGGCTACTCTAAGAGGTGAACTCAATTCCATCACAGGAGTAAGTTTGGTCTATGTACATGAATGTTTTCATAGGCATCAGATTGGTCTTTTGGGTAATTGTATTGGTCATATATTTCCTGCAGCATTTGATTATTCCAATAACAATTATTATAGCAATAAATATTGATAAACCATTGAGTGGGATGGATTGAATCCATGATCCAATACTTTTAGGCAACCAGCTAAAAATACTGTGAAAGGGGGATTCTGACATTGGAGGTATTTGAAGCCAGGCAACCTTCTGATGGACCTGCTTTGGGCCCTGTTCTACTTCTCCGGAAGTATTTATCTAAGTACAACTGGTAGTATTAGCAACTGCAGACTCCTTCTTGTTGGGCTAGAAGAAAACTGAGGGCAATTCTATTATGTAATACAACTTTAACGAGGGAATTGAAAGACTTTTGTTGAGCTTCGATACTATCAGCGAGTTCACTCATTATCTACAGCATAGTGGCAGATAAACTGAGGATAAATCTTTCAAGTTCAGGAATACCTACAAGTGGCAGGAGGCCTCAGAGAAAAGCCCATTCATTTCCAGGTCTCTCAAAGACAGGGTTTTCATTGGATCCAGTGACATAATCTCTCTTGATTCAAGAGAAAAATTTTAAATCACTGGTCCAACGAATACTTTCATCATATGAATGAATATTTAAAGGAACCCTTAAATAACCTCCGGTGCACTGTCCTTGCATGTTCTAGCCGTGAAGACAAGGAAAAACCTAAGCATAAGGTTTACCTTTGGGTCTCAAATCTGTTTTGGTTTGGTATTTTGAAACTCCACAGAAGAAAACATAACCTTAAGGTGCACAAATCACATTGTTTCCAGTATAATTGTGTGGAAAAGAATGGTACTATTGACCTCAGTGAGCCAATCTTCTGTTAAAGAGTTATTGCACATGGATAATTTGCCCATCTTTAATGGATTCCATAGTCCTTTACATAAGAGAGATAAATTTTTCAGATCAGACATAGTTCCATTTAGACAACCAGGCATTAAAGTAGCTAGTCTCAATAAGATTCAGAAAAACCTGGGAGCTCCTATATATTAGAGGGTTAAAAGCTCATCATTGCAGAACGGGAAAAGGTGGCGAAGGCTAGACCGGCTGAGCATATTTGCAATCCTAAAGAAACTGAGACTATGAGTAATCATATTAGTTAAATTAAAGCAGGACATTTGAGGCTGGGCCAAAAGATTGGGGGGTGCCATAACCTGATGCATATATAGTTAATTTAATGGTGATGCTTGAGTGGATAGTAGCATTTGTTGTTATTGTTGTTGTTAGGTGCTGTCAAGTCGGTTGTGACTTATAGCAACCTTGTGCATAGCAGAATGAAACACTGCCTGGTCCTGTGCCAGCCTCACAATCATTGCTATGCTTGAGTCCATTGTTGCAGCCACTGTATCAGTCCATCTTGTTGAGGATTTTCCTCTTTTTCGCTGACCCTGTACTTTACCAAGCGTGATGTCCTTCTCCAAGGACTTGTCCCTCCTGATAACATGTCCAAAGTAAGCAAGATGAAGTCTCACTATCCTTGCTTTTAAGGAGCACTCTGGCTGTACTTCTTTCAAGACAGATTTGTTCATTCTTTTGGCAGTCCATGGTATATTCAATATTCTTTGCTAACACTGTAATTCAAATTCAAATATATTAATTCTTCTTCTGTCTTCTGTATTCATTGTCCAACTTTCTTATGCATATGAGGCGATTGAGAACACCATGGGCTTGGGTCAGGTGCACTTTAGTACTCAAGGTGACATCTTGCTTTTCAACACTTGAAAGAAGTCTTTTGCAGCAGGTTTGCCCAATGCAATATGTCATTTGATTTCTTGAGTGCTGCTTCCATGGACATTGATTTTGGATCCAAGTAAAATGAATTCCCTGACAACTTCAATCTTTTCTCTGTTAATCATTATGTTGCTTATTGGTCCAGTTGTAAGGATTTTGGTTTTCTTTATATTAAGGTGTAATTCATACTGAAGGCTGTAGTCTTTGACCTTCATCAGTAAGTGCTTCAAGTCCTCTTGACTTTCAGCAAGCAAGTTTTCGTCATCTGCATATCACGGATTGTTAATGAGTCTTCCTCCAATCTTGATGCTGTGTTCTTCTTCATGAAGCCCAGCTTCTCAGATTATTTGCTCAGCATATAGATTGAATAAGTATCATGAAAGGATACAACCTACTACCATCAAGAAAGAAGAGCTGGGAGCAGAGCACGTGCTTTGGACACAGGGTCCCTGAGCTGAGAACCTCCTAGACCCAGGGGAAGATTGATGCCAAGACACATGACAATCTCCAAGGAATACTGCACCCACAGATATTGGAAGAGACAAGGACCTTCCTTCAGAGCTGACAGAAAAGAATTTTTAAGAAAGGCTTCATAATGTAAGAACACTAACTGAAAGTAATATAATAAAGCAACTATTATAAAAGTAATAGCTATAATAAAACAAATTCCTCTGTAATTTATTTGCATGGGAAAAATAAGTTACTAAAACAAGGGATGACACCAATAGTGTGTAATATTGCAATTAACAATAGAATAGCTACAAGTATGAAGCAAATAGCAAAAATGTCAATAGTTTGCATGGAAAGTTCCTACTAGTCAATGAACCTAAGTTGGTAGAATAAGGCAATTTCAAAAGCAATAAGTATCAAAAAAAGTTCAACAACTTCAAGAGCTCACATTAGGCAGGGTCTATGTGGTGTCTTGTTCCATGATCTTTGGAGAGACGTCTGCTTCTGGTGTCATCTACTTCTGGTCACTAAGGCATTTAAATTTCAGCTTAAGTCCTTTAGTAGGTTGGATAGTCCAGGTGGGAGCTGTGGTGTTCTTCAGTTGGGACAGGTGAATCCAGTTCTTCATTCCCTGTAATTTAGTGGCACAAGGGTTAATGGGAAGGACCAAGTATAATCCTTTCCAGTGAGGTTCAAGAGAGTCCTTTAATTGATGTCTTTTCCAATAAACAGTCTCCAGGTGTAATAGAGGTTAATTTAGAAACTTCACGTTTCTAATTACCAACGACCTCTTTGATTTGTGAAAAGTATTCTTTAGAATATTGAATCAAAGACTGGTAGTATCTTGATATCTCAGGTTGGATTAAATCAGAGTCAGGGCATGTTGACCAATAAGTGAGGGTTATAAGTTGTCCAGTAATAATTTCATGTGCAGTTAATTTGTGTGACCCAAATGGAATTGACCTCCCTTTAAAAGGACTAAAGGTAATACCTTAGTCCAAGGTAACTGCAAAGACTTGGAAAGTTTGGCCAATTGTGTTTTTATTATGCCATTGGTTCTTTCTATAAGACCAGAAGATTGAGGATTGTAAGGGCAGTGAAGACATTGAAAAATGGGAAAAAAAATTGCTTATTTCTTTAATTATTTGCCCAGTAAAATATGTTCCTTAGTTACTACAGAGGACTGTTGGAGACCCCCAAGTGGGGATAATATACTCAAGAAGTTTCTTGGCCACAAATGTGGCGGTGGCCTGACGATTAGGAAAGGCTTTCATCCAGAGAGAAAAACTACATATCATTACCAATACAAAATTACAGCCTTCTGAGGGTGGAAGTTGAATGAAATCAATTTGCCATTCAAGCATAGGTCCTGAAGGCAGAGGATACCTCCTAGGTGGAGCCTTGTAGGGCTTGCTGAAATTAAATTGAGCACAAGTAGGGCATTGGGAAGTGATGAAGTCAGTGTCCTCAAAAAAAAGCCCCCATCAGTATTTCTTTAAAATGTTTATCATCCTTTCTCTCCCTAAATGAATATTCATGTGTAATGTTTCCATCATAGGAATCTGTAAGGATTTAGGAAGAACAAGATTCTAATCGGGTCCTATCCATATCCCAAAAGTGGAGCATTGGGAACAGCTATGTTTTCTCCATTTCTCTATTTCATCATGGAGAGCTGGTTTTTGGTGTTTAAAGAGGTCTTCTAAGGCAACCTCACAGAGGGTACAAGTTTCTATAAGCATATTAGAAGGTTTTTTTTATCATTAAAATGATACCCCAATGCATGGGCACAAACATAGGAGAAAAGATGTTGTGGCAAGAGCAGGCAGGACAATGAGATATAACATGACCAACTATTTCCTTAAAACGTCCCTACCAGTAGCATTTCAAGGTCCTAATCAGTTCATCCCTTGTTGTTTCTCCTTTTTCTGAATGTAGATACTCATGGTAATTCTTAATTATAGGGGTGTGTAAAAATTGGAGTAGGACAAATTTGTCATTAGGTTCTATCCACAACTGGGTAGTTAGGTTTTGATAGCAGCCAGCATCTCTCCAAGTTTTAATTTCTTCTGGAGATATTTGCTGGCATTTAAAAAGTAGCTCTAAAGCAGAATGAGAATAAAAAATTTCACATTCCTTTTTACTTCTTAGTGGGGTCATAACAATTTGTGAGGCCACTTGTTTGGTTGTCTTATTTCCCTCCTTTATATCATGATTGCAAGTAAAAGGTTCATTAAGGCTGTTAGCATTGTGAATGAGGACATTATTAATGGGAGGTGGCTGGGAAGGGACCTGTTTGGCTGCTCTATCGGCCAGGTTATTTCCTTTTATTTCTTCATTTTGGGGGAACTTCCTTGGGTTGGTGAGCCTGAATTCTAATTATGACAGTCTCAGAGGAGAGCAAAAGGGCTTCCAAGAGGTTGGCCACTAAAGGGCTGTCTTACTCATCTAGTGCTGCTACAACAGAAATATCACAAGTGGATGGTTTTAATGAAGAGAAGTTTATTTCCTTACAATAAAGTAGGCTAAAAGTCCAAATTCAAGGTGTCAGCTCCAGGGAAGGCTTTCTCTCTCTCAGCCTTCTCATCAGTGTTCCCCCAGACTAGGAGCTTCTCGGTGCAGAGACCCCGGTCCAAAGGATGTGCTCTGCACCTGGCACTGCTTTCTTGATGGTATGAGGTCCCCCTGTCTCACTGCTCACTTCTGTCTTTTACATCTCAAGAGATTGCCTCAGGACACAATCCAGTCTTGTAGATCCAGTCCTACCTTACTAACACAACTGCCACCCATCCTCCCTCACTAACGTCATAGAGGCAGATTTACAACATACAGGAAAATCACACTGTACCAGGAATCATGGCCTAGCCAAATTGATACACACATTTTTTTGGGGACATAATTCAAACCATGACAGGGGCCATTCTTAATCTGGGTCCCTGAAGTCGTTAGGAACCCCCTTTATTTGCATAACATGCCAAAATCATGGGTACCCAGAAACCATACCTAGAGTCTGTGTATATATTTACAGACCATTCACAAGCCAATTTGCAAGCTCTCATGAGTGCAATCAATTCAGTTTGTTGAGCTGAAGTGACTTCAGGTAGAGTGCCACTCTCAAGAACTTCAGTGGAGGTGGTAACAACATATTCTCCCTGGTAACTGGAACTAGTAGGATTAGGTTTTAAATATAATCCATCAACAAATAAAACTAGGTCTGAGTTTGCAAGATGGGTTTCTTGTAAATCATTCAGAGGAGTTAAAAGTTGGTCTGTTAAATCTAAGCAATCATAGGAAAGATGATCTTCATCACTTGGAAGAGGCAAAAGAGTAGCAGGGTTCAAAGAAGTCATGGTATGTAACCAGATGTTAGAGACAGCTAAGTGGAGGATCTCATAATAAGTCAGTATGCCGACTGAAAGGTGTTGGGTTAGGGTGTATTTCAAAATTGCAGAGTCTTTATGGGATACATACACATCAAGAACATTTCCTAACACTGTATCTGCTGTGTTATTGTTAGGTGCCATCGAGACAGTTCTGACTCATAGCGACCCTATGTACTACAGAACGAAACACTGCTCAGTCCTGCACCATCTTCACAATCGTTATGTTTAAGCCCATTGTTGAAGCAACTGTGTCAGTCCATCTCGTTGAGGGTCTTCCTCTTTTTCGCTTACCTTCTACTTTACCAAGCATGATGTCCTTCTCCAGGGACTGATCCCTCCTGACAACATGTTCAAAGTATGTGAGATGTAGTCTCGCTATCCTTGCTTCTAAGGAGCATTCTGGTTGTACTTCTTCCAAGACAGATTTGTTGGTTCTTTTAGCAGTCCATGGTGTATTCAATATTCTTCTCCAACACCACAATTCAAAGGCGTCAATTCTTCTTCGGTCTTCCTTATTCATCGTCCAGCTTTCACATGCATATGAGGCAACTGAAAACACCATAGCTTGGATCAGGCACACCTTAGTCGTCAAGGTGACATCTTTGCTTTTCAACACTTTAAAGCGGTCTTTTGCAGCAGATTTGCCCAGTGCAATGCATCTTTTGATTTCTTGACTGCTTCTTCCATGGCTGTTGATTGTTGATCCAAGTAAAATGAAATCCTTCACAACTTCAATCTTTTCCCTGTTTATCTACTGTAATTTCTACTATTTATCTGCTGCAGTTTCTACCAGTTTTGCAGTGGTGGCTATGGCTTTAAGATGGGGATAGCCTCTAGCAACTGAGTCTAGTTGCAAGCTGTAGTATCCATAGGTCTTTGTTGTCCCACATGTTCCTGAGTGAGGTCTCCTAAGTCATTCCTGGACACCTCATGTAGAAAAAGTGAAAAATTCAGGTTGCAATTAGAGAATCCTAAGGCTAGTGTGGCGCCACAGTGATTCGGTTGTTAAGAACTCAGCTGCTAACCGAAAGGTCAGCAGTTCAAATCCACCAGCCACTCCTTGGAAACCCTATGAGTCAGAATCAACGTAATGGCAACGAGTTTTGAAGGCTGGTGTATTAGTCAATGATTAAGTTTTAAAATGGCCTCTGTGCCATGTTCTGCAAGTTGAAAAGGATCAGACTCTGAAGACTTTAGGTATTGATATAATGGCTGTGCCAGTAGAGAAAAATTTGGTATCCAGGCTACGCAATAGCTGCAGAGTCCCCAAAATCCTCTCAGTTATTTCTTTCTGGTAGGGAGAGGGAAAGCTAAGATAGTTTTTTTTTCTCTTGCTATCAGTAGTGACCCCCTTTACTGAAATGATGTTTCCTAAACATTTGACTGAGGGCTGAGCCAATTATAGCTTTTCTTTAGAAGCTTTGTGCCCACAGTTGGCTAAATTGTTTAATAAGAAAATGCTGTCCTAAGACAAGCTTGTTGAGAATTAGAGCAGATGAGCAGATCATCAATGTATTGCAATAAGGTAGACCCATGAGCAAATTGTAAGAGTTGCAGATCTGCATGTAAAATCTGAGAAAAGTAGGTGGAGACTCAGTGAAACCTTCAGACATCACAGTCCAGGTGTATTTCTACCCCCTCTCCCCCGCCACCAGGTAAAAGCAAAAAAATATTGGCTATCAGGGTGGACAGGAATACTGAAACATGAAGTGTGTAGCTTCAGGGGGAAAGTTGGAAAAGAGTAAACGAGGTTAGGAACTACAGGGAATCTAGGAATAACAATATGGTTAATGGCCCATAAGTCTTGAACAAACCTCCAGCCTCAATTGTTTGGTTTATTGTCTGGAAAAACAGGAGTGTTGAAAGTGCTAGTATAGGAGATTATTAAACCCTTTGCAAGAAAATCTTGGATTATGGGGGCAAGACCCTCCTTTGCCTTCCGTTTTAAGGGATATTGAGAAATTCTAGGCAAAGGCTTAGAGGTGTCAATTTATATCTTGATAGGATCTGCTGAGAGCACCTGGCTGTCATCAGTGGAAATAGTAGACCACAGAGTTTCTGGTATTAAAGAAAGGCAATCTAAGGGAGTGGAAGATGTAGAAGGACTGCATTAAGGTAGGGGCAGAGTAAGGGCTTGCAAATAGCAAAAAGCTTCCTCTTTTGAGGCTTCTTCATTTTTATGATAATTGTCAAGGAGCTCTAGTAACATCTCCCCTTGTTCGTTAAATCGTATATGATGTTTTCATTTAGATAATGAATCTCCCTATCAAGTTCTTTGGGGTACTGTCACTAAGGAAAAAGGGATGTAAATCCTGTACAGGACCTAAAGAAATTGGGACTGGATAAGAATGAGTCACTGTGAGTACTTGATTAGTTACCCCCACAAATTTAGAAGTCTGAGTACTTCAGGGCAAATGCTTTTGCAAACTTGTGGGGTTTATAGCTGACAGTGTGACACCAGTATCAATTAAAAATATGCGAGGTTCTCCATTAACCTGAATAATTGTTTCCCTTTGAGAATTTAAATCCGCCATTGGAAAAGCCCCTGTATCATCCCTGGAGCCTCCTCATTTGTTTGTTTGTTTTTGTTTATTGTTGTAGTTTAAGTGAAAGTTTACATTTCAAGTTAGTTTCTCATACAGAAATTTATACATACATTGTTATGTGATCCTAATTGCTCTTCATATACTGTGATAGCAAACTCCTCCTTTCCACCCCTGATTTCCCATGTCTATTCAACCAGCTCCTAACCCTCTCTGCCTTCTCATCTCACCTCCGGACAGAAGCTGCCCATTTAGTCTCATGTATCTACATGAGCTAAGAAGCACACTCTTCACAAGTATCATTTTATGTCCCACAGTCCAGTCGAATCTTTGTTTGAAGAGTTGGCCTAGGGAATTGTTTTAGTTCTGGGTTGACAGAGAGTCTGGGGGCCATGCTTTCCGGAGTTCCTCCAGTCTCAGTCAGACAATTAGGTCTGGTCTTTTTACTAGAATTTGAGTTCTGCACCCCACCTTTCTCCTGCTCCATCAGGAACTCTCTGTTGTGTTCCCTGTCAGGCTCATTTAATTTTAAAGTGGGCTCTGTTTGATTGCAAATTGTTCCATTTAATTTCAGACTTTATGTAATCTTTCCTAAAGTGTCCAGGTTTCTTATGGTAGAAGCAGACTGGAGTCCTGGACTCATCATTTCTTGGAGTTTTCCTTTGACCTAATGGTGGAAGGTGAGGGCTGGCTTTCAGTTGTTGCAACTGCAGCAACATTAAATTGTTTTGTTTTGTTTGTTCTAGAACCTGAAGAAGCTTATAAGTTAGGTTAGTCATTTCAGTGATAGGAAGAGTTTCCCAGTCTAGTCTGTGGCTTTCAACTAACTCAGACTATTCTAGGTGTAGCCCATTTAAAAACACAGAGTTGAAGCCTGTTTCAGCCCCTTCTTCCTCCATGACTAATCCAGAGTGTTTAGCAAAAACCTTTGCTAACTTATCTGAATAATTATGAACATTCTAATCTTTTTCCTGCTTACAACTCTAAACTTTTGCCCAGTCTATTTTTCTAGGAAATACTTTGGGGGTGGCATTTAAAAGATCTCTAGCTACATTCTTAGCCTTGTTTACCAATTCAACACCAGGGACAATTGCTCCCATGGCTAAAGATCTCTCTCGGTATTTCCATAAGCTTCCTCCATCCATAATTGGGCTTCTCCAAGTCCCATTAATACGTGTAATAATTGATATATATCCAATAACCTGGGCTCATATGTCTCCATTAAAATTCTAAATCCATTCTTAAATCTTTGAGGATCTTTGCACAATTTGGGGAATTATTTTGCTATAACACTAAGTTAAGCTTTGGACCAAGAAGAGAAAGTAATTTTTGGAGGCTTCTTAGGTTCCTCCAGGTATTTTATCTTGAAGGGCATTTCAGGAAGAGCAGAAAAGATGAGTTTATTTAATGCTCTTCTGCTGATTTCTTAGAAAAGAAGAGTAGCTCAGACAAAGTATTTCCAGAAGAATAAGAGGGTAGGGGAGGATAAACAGAAACTGCCACTGGAGGGGAGAGAGAGCAGCTGCAGATTCTTGATGTTTTAATTCTTTATTTTGTTCAGTCAACTTAGAAACAATATTTTTGCAAGGAAGCAATTTTACTTTTTTATGTCTTTTAGAAACTTCCAAATACCAATCAAAATAGGATCCCATTACGTTTGTCTGATTTGGGAGGCTTTCTTTTCCAATTTACTGTACAGGAAAACTAATTAATCTAGCTCAAAAAGGCCCCGCAGTAGCCACTGGTTTTCTAAGCCATCTTTAGTAAAACATGCCAGCAATCCAGAAACAAACAGTACAAGGACCAAAATGTTTGTTCATATAAGTGGCCAGTATGCTCAAAGATGGCCCTGCTAAGTCCTTTGAACTGGCATTCCCCATTTTACTAAAACACTGAATTTGCACGTGCTGGCAGAACCCCATTCTCAATGTGCACTGAAACCTGGATGTGCACCAAAACCTGCATGTACACTAAAACCTTAATGTGCACTTTAAGAAGAAAACCTAAGTTCAACCTTAATGGGCTGAGACGTTGCATGGAAACAGCCCCACCAAATTTAATATGAGCATGAACTCATCAAAATGTTCAGAATGTGAACTGAAAATGAAAGTAAAAAGAAAGCCAACAATAAAACTCAAACTCCACACAAAGAGAGCAGAGTTCCATCTGAGAGGGCTTAGCTGGGGCAACTCCTAGGAGTCTGTGAAGATGGATGAGTTCAAAGGGCTCATGCCGGCACTGAAGCTCCAAGTTCCTGACTCTTTGGTGCTGCCACTGGTAAGACATGTTTGAATCTTGCCGACAATGCCAAGAAATGTCAAAGAGCACACGTTGAGTCTGTAAAATTAAAGCAAAGAGTTTTATTGAGGTTAATACAATGTGTGAATTGGGGAAACACAGGACAGAGAGAGAAATCTACCAAGTCTTCCCCAGAGCTCATCCTGACAAGCACTTACAAAGGCAAAACTGCAAGAATGAGGAACTTTACAGCATAAAATATGATTGGTTGGCATTTAACATCAGTAGAGACACAACGGAAAAGTACAACGTTGTAAAGACATTTGTCGAGGGAGAGCCAACAGGCATTTTCTGAGAATTGGCTACCTACTAAATTTACATGCTACCTGGAGCATCTGTGTAAGGAAAAATGAGGACAAGCAAAACCATATTCTTTAGCATAGACTACATTTAGTTTGCACAAGGTCTTATAAAACTTCCTATCCTGTAGTTATAAGTCACACATTAAAGCAGAAGTAAATCTTAAGACAAAATCGAGTCAGGTGTACACTTCAAATAGAAGCTTCTACCATGTCAGGGAGAGCATTCTGTTAAAATAGCACCTTGGGCAAAACATTTCCTGATGGCTGCTTGTGCAGATTTTTGATAAGTCATTTGTGTAAAGACCCCTCAAGAATGCTCTCCTAACATCCTTTCTTAGCTTAACCACAGAGAAAATCATTTTCCTGAGTTACATATAGAGACCTGGTTTTGCAGGATGCAGAGGAAAGTTACGCAGGTCAGAAGCTGCCTTCTTTTTAAAGCAAAGCTTAAACTTTTAATCAAAATGGAGTCTGAACTCAGACTTGGGCCAGCCATTTTATTCTGGTCAAGTGTCTTGATTTTAGGGCTCTCATACAGGGAGCAGATCACCAGATCTTTCTCCCATAGAGCCCCTGGGAGGGTTCAAACCACCGACCTTTCAGTTAGCAGCCAAACACTTAACCTTTCCTTAACCAGGTGTTGCAGATAGACGCCTCTACCTTCTCCACCTCTGGTGAGGGACTATGGGTCTAAAGCTTGGGGCTTCCATCTCAAGTTGATCCAAAATCCATTCTGAGGAGAAGTATGGCCTGAACACACTTGTGCATGTGGAAAGGAGATCATCTAAGACATTTCTTCACAAAATAAGTCAGTCTTGGGGAGCTTTTGGGCCTGAATCCTCCATACCTGAACCTGAGCAGCACTATTCTGTGGAGAATCCTAACTTCACTCACCGCCCCTCACTTATATGTCAGTTAGTGTATTTTCAGTTCTAGAATTTCAATTTTGTTCTTTTCTTTCTTTCTTTCTTTTTTTAAATAATGTTGAAAAACTGTTTTAATTCTCCTGGAACCCAGATTTCTGGGTCCATAGAGTTGGGGTGACAACCCAGGCAATTTACCCTTAGGTGTTTTTTTGAACCTTGAGCCTTGAAGAAACTTGTTCCTAAAAGTCACCTTTGAGTCAAACAATTGTCTAGATAAACTAGTAAGGCTGTTTTGCCTTGGGCATTGTGCTCTTTTGAAGAATTCAGTCAGTTTTGGGAAAGAGACTCCAAGGATCAGACTGGGAGGTATGTTTGGGGTAAATTGGTAATTATTTTAATTATTCTTCCATGCTGTATGAAAATCCTTTCTGACCACAAATTTATCAGTTTTGTCCTGGCCCTTTTTTCCATGCCAAAGCTGATAAGATTTGGTATAAGAGTGTTTCCATGTTCTCTCATCTTCAGAATATGTTTGACTCTAGTCGAAATGTTACACGAATTTGCAAATCATATATTAAATAAATGTCAATCAATTTCTATTATTGGCTTAATATGATGTTTATTTTAACAGTGTGTTGCCCTCTGCCAAGATTCTCAGTCACATTTTTCTTCCTCATGAATGGAGTGAGCATAGTTATTTTAAAATCTATGTCAAATAACTTCACTATTTGGACATGCCCCTACCACACCCTGAGGTCTGTTGCTGTTGTCTGTAATTTTGACTGGTTTTCAATCAGGTCTTTGTGTTTCCTTGTGTACCTGGTTACTTATTTTAGAAATCGATTGAAGTTTATTTAATATACGATAAGCAAATCAGGGTTACATTTTTTTTTTTATTGTGCTTTAAGTGAAAGTTTACAGCTCAAGTTAGTTTCTCATACAAAAATTTATACACACATTGTTATGTGACCCTAGTTGCTATCCCTATAATGTGACAGCACACTCCTCCTTTCCATCCTGGATTTCCTGTGACCATTCAACCAGCTCCTATCCCCTTCTGCCTTCTCATCCCACCTCCGGACAGGAGCTGCTCATTTAGTCTCATGTATCTACTTGAACTAAGAAGCACTCTCTTTGTGAGTATCACTTTATGTCTCATAGTCCAGTCTAATCTTTGTCTGAAGAGTTGGCTTTGGGAATGGTTTTAGTTCTGAGTTAACAGAGAGTCCAGGGGCCATGTCTTCTGGGGTTCCTCCAGTTTCAGTCAGACCATTAAGTCTGGTCTTTTTATGAAAATTTGAGTTCTGCACCCCACTTTTCTCCTGCTCCGTCATCAGGGACTCTCTGTTGTGTTCCCTGTCAGAGCGGTCATTGGTGGTAGCCCAGCACCATCTAGTTCTTCTGGTCTCAGGCTGATGGAGTCTTTGGTTTATGTGGCCCTTTCTGTATCTTGGGCTACTATTTTCCTTGTGACTTTGGTGTTCTTCATTCTCCTTTGCTCCAGGTGGGTTGAGACCAATCGATGCATCTTAGCCGGCCGCTTGCTAGCTTTTAAGACCCCAGACACCAGTCACCAAAGTAGGATGCAGAACATTTTCTTAATAAACTTTGTTATTCCGGTTGACCTAGATGTCCCCTGAAACCATGGTCCCCAGAACCCTGCCCCTGCTACTCTGTCCCTCGAAGTGTTTGGTTGTGTTCAGGAAACTTCTTAGCTTTTGGTTTAATCCAGTTGTGTTGACTTCCCCTGTATTGTGTGTTGTCCTTGCCTTCACCTAAGATAATTCTTGTCTATTATCTAGCTAGTGAATTCGCCTCTCCCTCCCACCCCACCCTTATAACCATCAAAGAATGTTTTCTTCTGTGTTTAAACCTTTTCTTGAGTTCTTATAAGAGTGGTCTCATACAATATTATATAAACAATTGTATAATATTGTATACCTGGTTATTTTTATTGTGTGCAAAAATTGTAATTACACACAATTGTTTATGGAAATAACTTGAGACCTAGGATGATGTTCTCTTCCTCTAGAGGTACTAGTTTTTTTTTGTGGGGGGGTTACTGTAACCAAGTGTTCAGGGGCATGGCCACCTGACACCATGTCAGTCCAGTCTCAGTGAATGAGATGATCAGTGCTAAGCTGCAGACTTCGTAAGGGTCAGTTTATTTTGGTCATCTTTCCTTCTGTGGGGCAGCTCTTTGGAGCCCCAACCCAAAGCAAGAGGGCCTTACGAAGCATCTTCCATGATGCACCCAGGACGTCCCCCATCCCTGAGAGGCTTTCAAAAGAAATTATTTAGTCTCTCAGCTGCCCTCTCCTGAGTTAGCAAATGACTCCAGGGAAAAAGCAGCTCAAAAGCCAGTCATACCAACCTGGGCCTCTGTGCTCTCCCCAGACCCTGTTCAACCCTCTGATGCCTCGTGGAGGTGGTTCTCGTGTTTCTCCAGATTTCTAGTTCTCAGAGAGTTGGTCCAAATCACCTAACCTGCTATACTGGAAGCATCCTTCTCCCTCCCATTGTCTCTCTTATTTATTTATTTATTTTTCCTGTTTATCCTCTTTCACTTCTGGGTTCTTCCCATCTGCATTTGTTGCCGTTGTTTTTAGGTGCCGTCGAGTCAATTCTGACTCATAGCAACCCTGTGTACAACAGACTGAAACACTGCCCAGTTCCTGCACCCCGTTCACAATCGTTATTGTGTTTGAGCTCATTGTTGCAGCCATTCTGTCAATCCATCTCATTGAGGGTCTTCCTATTTTTCCTGACCCTCTATTTTACCAAGCATGATGTCCTTCTCCAGGGACTGGTACCTCCTAATAACATGTCCAAAGCACGTGAGGCGAAGTCTTGCCATCCTTGCATCCAAGGAGCATTCTGGCTGTACGTCTTCAAAGACAGATTTCTTTGTTCTTCTGGCAGTCCACAGTGTATTCATTATTTTTCTCCAACACCATAATTCAAAGGCATCAATTCTTCTTTGGACTTCCTTACTCATTGTCCAGCTTTCACATGCATATGAGGCGACTGAAATACCATGGCTTGGATCAGGTGCACCTTAGTCCTTAAAGTGACGTCTTTGGTTTTTAACACTTTAAAGAGATTTCTTGCAGCAGATTTGCCCAAAGCAATACGTCGTCTGATTTCTTGACTGCTGCTTCCATGTGTGTTGATTATGGTTTCAAGCAAAATGAAATCCTCAACAACTTCAATCTTTTTTCCCATTTATCATGATTTTGCTTATTGGTCCAGTTGTGGGGAATTTTGTTTTCTTTATGTTGAGGTGTAATCCATATGGAAGGCTGTGGTCTTTGATCTTCATCAGTAAGTGCTTCAAGTCCCCTTCACTTTCAGCAAGCAAGGTTGAATCTTCTGCATAAAGCAGGTTGTTAATGAGTTTCCCTCCAATCCTGATGCTGCATTCTTCTTCATATAGTCCAGCTTCTTGGATTATTTGCTCAGCATACATTGAATAAGTATGGCAAAAGGATACAACCCTAACCCACATCTTTCCTGATTTTAAACATGTAGTATCCCCTTGTTCTGTTCGAATGACTGCCTCTTGGACTATGTACAGGTTCCTCATGAGCACAATTAAGTGTTCTGGAATTCCCATTCTTTGCAATGTTATTCATAATTTGTTATGATTCACACAGTCAAATGCCTTTGCATAGTCAATAAAACAGGTAAACATCTTTCTGGTATTCTCTGCTTTCAGCCAGGACCCATCTGGCATCAGCAAAGATATCCCTTGTTCCATGCCCTCTTCTGAATCTGGCTTGAATTTCTGGCAGTTCCCTGTCGATGTACTGTTGTAACTGCTTTTGAATGATCTTCAGCAAAATTTTACTTGCCTGTGATATTAATAATATTGTTTGATAATTACTGCCTTCTGTTGGATCACCTTTCTTTGGAATGAGTACAAATAGGATCTCTTCCAGTCTGTTGGCCAGGTACTGTCTTCCAAATTTCTTGGCATAAACAAGTGAGTGCTTCCAGAGCTGCATCCCTTTGTTGAAATGTCTCAACTGGTATTCTGTCAATTCCTGGAGCCTTGCTTTTCACCAAAGCCTTCAGTCCAGCTTGGACTTTTTCCTTTAGTACCATCGATTCTCCATCATATGCTACCTTCTGAAATGGTTGAACATCGACTAATTCTTTTTGGTATAGTGACTCTGTGTATTCTTTCCATCTTCTTATGATGCTTCCTGTGTCGTTTAATATTTTCTCCGTAGAATCCTTCAATATTGCAACCCAAGCCTTGAATTTTTTCTTCAGTTCTTTCACCTTGAGAAATGCTGAGGGTGTTCTTTCCTTTTAGTTTTCTATCTCCAGGCCTTTGCACATTTCATTATACTACTGTACTTTGTCTTCTCAAGCCACTCTTTGGAATCTCCTGCTTAGCTCTTTTACTTCATCATTTCTTCCTTTTGCTTTAGCTACTCTAAGTTCAAGAGCGAGTTTCAGTCTCCTCTGACATCCATTTTTTTTCTTGTCTTTTTAATGACCTCTTGTTTTCTTTATGTATGATGTCCTTGATGTCATTCCATAACTCATCTGGTCTTCGACCATTAGTTTTCAATGCATAAAATCTATTCTTGAGATGGTCTCTAAATTCAGGTGGGATATACTTAAGCTTGTACTTTGGCTCTCCTGGACTTGTTCTAATTTTCTTCAACTTCACCTTGAACTTGCATATGAGCAATTGATGGTCTGTTCTACAGATGGCTGCTGGCCTTTGTTCTGACTGATGATATTGAGCTTTTCCACTGTCTCTTTCCACAGATGTAGTTGATTTGATTCCTGTGTATTCCATTTGGTGAGATCCACTTGTATAGTTGCTGTTTATGTTGTTGACAAAAGGTATTTGCAATGAAGAAGTCTTTGGTCTTGCAAAACTTTTTTGTGTGATATCCAGCATTCTTTCTGTTACCAAGGCCATATTTTCCAACTACCAATCCTTCTTCTTTGTTTCCAACTTTTGCATTCAAATCACCAGTAATTATCAATACGTCTTGATTGCATGTTTGATCAATTTCAGACTGCAGAAGTTGGTAAAAATCTTCAATTTCTTCTTCTTTGATCTTAGTGGTTGGTGTGTAAATTTGAATAATAGTTGTATTAACTGGTCTTCCTTAGAGTCGTATGGATATTATCCTATCACTGACAGCATTGTACTTCAGGATAGATCTTGAAATGTTCTTTTTGATGATGAACATGATGCCATTCTGCTTCAATTTTTCATTTCCAGCATAGTAGGCCATATGATTGTCTGGTTCAAAATGGTCAATACCAGTCCATTTCAGCTCACTACTGGCTAGGATACTGATGTTTATGCGTTCCATTTCATTTTTGACGATTTCCAATTTTCCTAGATTCATACTTGGTACATTCCATATTCTGAATATTAATGGATGTTTGCAGCTGTTCCTTCTAATTTTGAGTCATGTTACATCAGCAAATGAAGGTTCCAAAAGCTTGACTCCATTCACGTCATTAAGGTCGAATCTACTTTCAGGAGTCAGCTCTTCCCCATTATATCTTGAGTGCCTTCCAACCTGATGGGATCATCTTCCAGCAGTATATCAGACAATGTTCTGCTGCTATTCATAAGGTTTTCACTAGCCAATTTTTTCAGAAGTAGACTACCAGGTCCTTCTTCCTAGTCTGTTTTAGTCTGGAAGCTCAGCTGAAACCTGTCCACCAAGGGTCACCCTGCTGGTATTTGAAATACCAATGGCAAAACTTCCAGCATCACAGCAACGCACAAGCCACCACAGTATGCAAACTGACAGGCACTTGGTGGATCTGCATTTGCCTGTCTTTTAAAAAGTCTTCTCTTGACCCTATGTCTTTAGGTTACAGCCCTATTATTATTCCTTCACGGCCAGACTTATCTATACAACCTGTGACTGTTTTATCATCTACTTCTACCCCATTCCAACCTGCTTCATGCTCCTCTTCTCTGAAACAGCTCTTGTTAGGATCACCACGAATCTTCTCATTGCACAATTCTATGGGCATCTCTCAGTCCTCCTCCTATTTGATCTTTTAGTGGCATTCAACAGTATTCACCACTGCTCTCTTGAAACACTCTCTTCCCTTGACTTCTATGACTTCACACTCTCAAAGTTTCCCAACTTCTTCTCTAGTCACTCCTTTTCAGTCTCTTTTGTGGGCTTATCTTCTTCTTTTGCCACCCACCAATTGCGTTGAAGTTGACCCCATGTGTGTCAGAGTACAACTGTGCTCCATGGGGTTTTCAAAGGCTTTGAATCTCCTGAATCAGGAATTTTTCAGGAGCCAATAATCCAATCTCCCGCATCAGGAAACTTTCAGGAGCCTGGTGCTGGAGATTGGATTTTTGACAAGACAGTGAAAAGAGACACACATTCAAAACGACACGGGGCACTGTTGCCTGTTTCCCACTCAAGTCAAAGGCCTACGTGCAAGAGATTTGGTTGCTATGCTATGTGGTCACTGCCTTTGTTTCCGGCAGCCATGACTGAACCATTTAGAACCGGTTTGAAGCACTGCATTCAGCATGATTCTAGTTTTGTAACACACACGTCTACAAAGAAAAAACTTTGGAAAGCATCCTATCAAAATACTAGCAGTGGTCCTACCTAGGATATACAATTTTGGTGATTTTTAAATTTCTTCTTTATGCTTTTTTTGTTTTTCCAATTTTCTGCAGTGAGTTTGTGTTACTCTTATAATCAGGAAATAAAATCAAGTTAATATGTTTTTAAAAGAGTATTTCATGGGCAAGCAATACAGTCATGGTAAAGAAAACAGACCATCTGTCAGATCATCTGATCTTCCTTTACATCTTTTTAAATCCTAATTCCGACTCACGGCGACCCCACGTGTGCAGAGTAGAACTGCTCCATAAAGTTTTCAAGGCTGTGAACTTTTGGAAGCAGATTGACAGGCCCGTCTTCTGACGTGTCTCTGGGTGTGTTCAAACCAGGAACCTTCTGTTAGTAGTTAAGCGCTTAGCTGTTTGCATCACCCAGCGACCCATGAGTTGGAATTGACTCGACAGCAACTAACAACAGCAACGACAAATCTTAATTAAGTTTCAAGTAGTATCTGGTGCAGAGAACTTCTTGTCAGCAGCCTCTGCTTTTGGGAGCTTAAGTCCTGCAACAAAACGAGCAGAGATACCCAGGGAAGTGCCAGACGTAAACAAGACAGGAAACAAGGCCCTGAAAAAAGCACAGACTCTTCGCCAGGATCTTAGTGTTAGACGGGAACCTCAGTGATTCTCTGGCCCAATCTTCACCTAGTGTGATTGCCCTCCTACAAAGAAAGGAGCATGTGATGTAGAGTTTGGTGCCGCTGGACTTGACCTCTTCTGCCTCTCATGCTTGTTACTTGGTCTTCTGTTAAATGCCTCAAGTGACAGTTTCCTCCCAAATTCTCGAGGCAGCCAGTTCCACAGTAGCAGAGCTAGAAAAGTTAGCAAGTCACTAGCATCAGATGGGAAAGGGCATTTTAAGGTGAAGTTAATGAACCACTGGAGGCGAGGTCCTATGATTCTATGATCAGCACTGTCTGGCTCCCTGTGATCCTGTCTTACGTTTATGCAAAATATTTCTGTTGGCACAACAATGCTTGTGGTCACATTTCATATTTTGTTTAATAAACAGAGGCATGTGTTCTCAAAGAGTAATTTTAAGCTGAGGTTTTTGGGAAGTAAGCTGTGTGCTTTGGAAAAACATTCAGCCAGCTTTTTTCATTTTTCCAGTTTTGCCCACATGAAACTGAAAAGGACCAGGTGGCCAAGCCAAGGATTGTTGACCCTCTCTTCCCAACGTCTGACTTCTCTCCTACTGTGTCCTTTCTGCCTCTTCTAGAACTTTCTTCCATTCTTGCTATCTTCCCCCTCATCCTCTCTTGTCCTCACTACCCATAGCCCCCAAGGGTCAACACAACCCCTGAGCCAGGAGTCCTGGATTCCAGTTCTCACGTCTCAGTGCCTGGGTGGCCTTGGGAATGCTACAGAACCTCAGTGGTGATGGAACCCAGGGGATATGGTGGGGACTCTGGGAGGGTCACAGGAGAAAAACTAGGTATGATGCCTTCAATACTTTGAAGGAAGACCTTTGTCTGGGATTGTATGGACTCTCCAGCGGGGATAAATTGTCCCCAGGAGGGGTTTTGCTACTTATAGTGCCTAAGACAAGGGGAACGGTAGCACAAATTGTTTGCACTTGATTACTAACATAAAGGTTGGTGGTTTGAACCCACCCAACAGTGCCATGAAAGAAAGACCTGGTGATCTGCTCCCATAAGGATTAGAGGCAAGAAAACCCTATGGAGCTCAGTTCTGATCTATAACACATGGGGTTGCCATGAGTTGGTATCATCTCAACAGCAATGAGTTTGAGTTTTTGTTTTCTTTTTGGTTTAACTCAAAGAGGCGTTCAGTCCCTATAAAACAAGCTGGAAAGCTGTCGTGATGGTGAAAAGACCCTCACCTTCTGCTCCAGCTCTGCCACTGACTAGCTGTGTGACCTTCAGCCAGTCATCCACTGCCCTGGGCTTCTGTTTCCTTATCTCTAAAGTAAGGGGAGGGAGCCCTGGTGGCGCAGTGGTTAAGTACTTAGCTGCTAACTGAAAGGTTGGCGCTGGAATCCACCCAGCAGCTCTATGGGAGAAAAGACCTGACCTGTCGACCTGCTCCTGTAAAGACTCCAAACAAACCCGTTTCTGTCAAATTGATTCCAACTTATTGTGACTCTGTAAGACAGAGAACTGCCACACAGGGTTTCCAAGGAGCGGCTGGTAGATTCCAACTACCGACCTTTGGGTTAGCAGCTGAGCTCTTAACCACTGCGTGACCAGTGCTCCTTAAACATTACAGCCTAGGAAACCCTATGGGGCAGTTCTATTCTGTCACCTGGGATTGCCATGAGTCAGAACCAACTGGATGGCATCCAACAACAACAACAAAGTAAGGGGGTTGGATAGGTGATCACTAAGTCTTTTTCTGGCTGTACAAGTCTGTGACTGTATGAGACAGAGTGTTATATGGGGAAGGAGAGAAACGGGCTAGTAAGTTCACGCTGAAAAGAAACTCACAGTGGAGTTTAGAGTAAATATTATTACAGGAAAGGGAAATAGCTGAGGAAGTGCTCCCAGGTGAAAGGCTTGGAGACGGGATAGGTAAGATCCTTTTATGATGAGTCCTGGGGCGCTCTGGTCTCTCTGTGGCGATGCTGTTTCCTGAAGCTCGTTTACAGAGGACTACCGTCCTCTGTGACTTGGCCAGTGGGGACAGGAATGCAAGAGCTGTGCGTAGCCCTGCTCTGCCGAGAAAGAAGGTAAAGGGACAAGCCCAGGTGCGTGGAGAAGAGGAAGCTGAAGGGCTTCGTGACGGAGGGTCTTCTCCTAAGGACTGAGATGGTGTGTGCTGAGTGGGAGGAGGTGGGTAAGATGGAGGAGGAGATGGGGCCATCTGTAAGAACAGCTCGGAGAGCTCCGTCTCTGAGGGTGCGATCTAGAGGACAGAAAGCTGTAGAACAGCCAAACCAAAAAAACCAAGCCCATTGCCATTGAGTCAATCCCACTCACGTGTTGCAGAATAGAACTGTGCTCCATAGGGTTTTCTTGGCTGTAATCTTTACAGAAGCAGATTGTCAAGACTGTCTTAGTCATCTAGTGCTGCTGTAACAGAAATACCACAAGTCATGGCTTTACAAAGAGAAGTTTACTCTCTCACAGTCCAGTAGGCTAAAAGTCCAAACTCAGGGCATCAGCTCCAGGGGAGGTCTTTCTCTCTCTGTCGGCCTTCTTCTCATCAGTGTTCCTCCAGACTAGGAGCTTCTCCGTGCAGGGACCCCAGGTCCAAAGGACGTGCTCTGCTCCTGACACTGCTTTCTTGGTGGTATGAGGTCCCTCGTCTTTCTGCTTACTTCTCTCTTTTATCTCCTACAAGAGATAAAAGGTGGTGCAGGCCACGCCACAGGGAAACTCCCTTAACATTGGATCAGGGATGTGACCTGGGTTAGTGTGTGTTACAATCCCGCCCTAATCCTCTTTAATGTAAAATTACAATCACAAAATGGAAGATAACCACACAACACTGGGAATCATGGCCTAGCCAAACTGATACACATATTTTTTGAGGGACACAATTCAATCCATGACGCAGTACCGCTAACTGCCAACTTTTCAGTTAGTAGCTGAGAGCAAACCATTTGCCACCCAGGGACCTTGTAGAATAGCAGTGAGGGGCAAATTGACATTGGATGGAACCAATAAGCCCTGTGACACTTTTCTGGAAAAATCCATGGCTGGGGGGAGTGGAATGTTCATAGCAGGAATAATCCTGGTCCCAGCATATGTACAATTGATCTCACGCTGGGACATGAACTCAGGGAACTTACTGTCAATGAGTTGCATTTAATTCAGTGCGTGTGTGCATGTGTGTGTGTGTGCATGCGTGTGCGTGTGGTGGTGGAGGAGGAAGTACAGTGTCATTCTCACTTTTTAGGAACCTCAGATCATTCTCTTTCTGCCTCTAGCATCTTCTCTACTAGTGCAGATGGTGAGGAGGATTGTGGGTGATGATTGGGTCAGTGTGTGGTCAGTGGTGGAAATGGGATATGGCAAAATCCATTATTTGGATGAAGGTAATCTCGCAGGATTTCAGTTCAGAAAATAGACACTGTTTTTAGAAAATGAGCCTGTTACTTTTCTAGCTAGATTATTATTTTTGGATTAAATCCCTTGCAAGCCTTTTAGCTTGCTCCCCACTTATTCATTTTAAAAATTATGATGATTTCCTGTAAATTGATTTTGTACGGCTAAACGTGGTTGTGCACGGTATCTTCCTAATGTCAGTATGAGGATATGAGAACAAAGGGGACCCTCTGTCTAAAGGAATGTCCACTGGAAGGGGGATAAGGGAGCCCTCATCTCTTAAGCTCCAAAGAGCCATTTTACAGGAAGTCCTCAGGGCTCGGAAGTGCCACGCCTGAGATCTGTATGGACAAATGTCAAGTGGCTTCAACTGGCAGTGCGCCCCAGACTTCTCTCAAGAATGGGAGCCCTGGTACTAAGCACTAACTGCCAAAAGCAATGTTCTTGAGGAAAACACAGGGTGTTGATTCTGCTCTAAGAAAGTTGCTGTTCTCCAGACCTCCAGACACATGGAACTGTTACCCTTTTCCTTCAAAGTATTGATCTGGTTCGGGATTTTGAGAACAAATGACAAAAATATATGTTTGTTGATTGGTAGGAGAATTACTTGCTTTAAAAAAAAGTCAGTGATACCAATAATTAAAGAAGTAAGAGTGTACTATCTGGCTTTGGGTAAGTCATTTAACCAGTGAGGTTTTTTTTTTTTTTTTTCAGTTGCTATTGACTCAGTTCCGACTCATGGTGACCCCATGTGTGTCAGAGAGTAGAACTGTGCTCCATAGGGTTTTCAATGGATGAATTTTTGGAAGGCGATCACCAGGCCTTTTTTCTGAAGCACCTCTGGGTGGACTTCAACCTCCAACCTTTCAGTTAGCAGCTGAACCTGTTAACTCTTTGCCCGCCTCAAGGGACTCCAACCAGTGAGTGAGCTGGACTACATTTTGGTCCCTTGGACTCCCTGCTGGACTCAAAGCTGTTTGGGTTCTCTCTTCCTTTTCCCTCCTTCCTTCACTCGTGGAATCCACAGTAGATAATTTAGGAGTATAATTTGGCTTTGGGCCACCTGGACTACGACGTGGACACTGTACCTGCTCCAACCTTCTATGAGTCAGCAATGCTATGAAAATTTGCATAGAAAAACAACAAGCTCAGTTAGGAAACTTTCAGGGAAGCTTAAAGGCTATCTTTGCATTGTTCTGTCTCAAATGTACACAGCGAGTAAAGAAACGTCAATGTTTCCATTTTCTAGATGTGCCGTGCAATCAGAACTCACAAGTTCTAGAACAGCTAGAACTTTCTTGGATTATCAATTGTGTCTTCCCTTAAGAAAGGAGCCCTGGTGGCTCAGTGATTAAAGCACTCGGCTGCCAACTGAAAGGTTAGTGGTTCGAACCCACCAGCCTCTCCATAGGAGAAAGATGTAGCAGTCTGCTTCTGTAGAGATTACAGCCTTGGAAATCCTATGGGGCAGTTCTACTCTGTCTTTCAGGGTCGATATGAGTCAGAATTCACTCAGTAGCAATGGGTTTGGTTTTGGTTTGGCTTGCCTTAAGACAGAAATGAAATCGTCTTATGGTGCTTCATTTTCTCTTCAGCTACTCTCTGTGTCCTCCTTGCCCTTCACAGCCTGATATTTCATACGAGTCGCCTGTCCTTGGTGTCTGTAACCATCTTTGCTTTACCAGGCACTGACTTCCCACTTCTCCAGTGCTTGCTTTGAGGTCTGCCCCCTTCATGCCGCTGAAGTAGGTCATCGGGGTCACCAGTAACCTCCAGATGCCTATCAGGACCACTTCATGATTCTTGAGACACTTTCTTCTCTTGAATTCTCATGCTTCTGATTATCTTCCTCCCTCTATTTCTTGTCCATCTCCTCTGTCAGCCTTTCGACCTTGGGGGACCAAGTTCAGGCCTGGACCCTAATTGCTCTCCACGTATTTGTTCCCCAAGCCAATGGTTCCCAAACGTTCTGGTCTAGGGACCCCTTTACACTCTTGAAAGTTATTGAGGGTGGGTCCCAAAGAATTTTGGCTTACATGGATTAAATCTGTCAATACTTACCATATTAGTAATTAAAATGGAGACAATGAAAAAATACTTATATGTTAACTCATTTAAAAATAACAATATTCAACACATTATATGTTAATATAAAAATTTTTTTATGAAAATAGCTCCATTCTCCTCCCTAAACCTAGTAATTTGGTGAGAAGAGTAGCACTGTTGTATTTTGCAAATCTCTTTAGTGTCTGGCTTAATAGAGGACAGCTGGATTCTCGTATCTGCTTTTGCATTTCACCTGGTGTCATATGTTGTTTTTGTTGATGTCCGTGAAGAAAACTTGGCTTTACATAGTGTCTTAGTCATAGTGTCCCTTTCTTAAGGGAAGACATAATTTATTTTTTCACAGTCTAGTAGTCTACAAGTCCAAATTCAGGGCGTCAGCTCCAGGGGAAGGCTTTCTCTCTCTGTTGGCTCTGGAGGAAAGTCCTCATCGTCAACAGTCGTCCCCCGGACTAGGAGCTTCTCTGCACAGGAATCTCGGGTCCAAAGGATGCACTCTACTCCTGGTGCTTCTTTCTTGGTGGTATGAGGTCCCCAGTTCTCTGCTTGCTTCCCTTTCCTTTTATTTCTTGTAAGATAAAAGGTGGTGCAGGCCATACCCCAGGGAAACTCCCTTTACATTTGATCAGGGTTGTGACCTTAGTAAAGGTATTGTACAATCCCACCCTAATCCTCTTTAACGTAAAATTACAATCACAAAATGAAGGACATTCTCACAACACTGGGAAGCATGGCTTAATCAAGTTGACACATATTTTTGGGGAACACAATTCAATCTATGACACATAGCTAAGTAGTTATAAAAGAGAGAAATGGTTTTTTTGTTTGTTTGTTTTTAGCCTTTTCAAATAGTTGTGGATATTCTTCTTTGATATTGCACCCAAACTGAAAAGTAGTAGTGTTTTAAAACGTAGTAGCAATGTGGGTTCTGAAATCAAATCAATGACCTTTTCACGAAAATCCACTGGCTTATAATGCACCTTGAATGGATCTTTTGCACTGACACGATTTTGTGACTTCATTGATCATTTGGAAAATATTGATTCACCGGGTTATGCAGCAATTCCAAATGTTGTCACATTTTATCATACAGTATTTTCAAAATTATATCTGGAAACATCTCCACAGAAATATCCTCGTCAGAAAAGCTTTCAGTATTGGGAAGCTGTCAAGCTCATGGTGGCAGATACAAGGTTTCAGAAATTTTAATTTTCACTTGAAAGCTAGAATTTTATCTGTGGCAACAAACACTGTCAGTTGTTTTCTATGAAACGACAGACTTACTTGGTTTATTTTTGAGAAAATTTTTGTGAAATACCCAAGCCTAAGTAACCATGGCTTGTTGATATAAACAAAAATGGTGTTCCATGAAAAAAGCAGTCAGTTCAGCTTGCAACTCTCAACAATTGCACGGATTGCTATTTCCTGGGACAACCAATCCACTCCCTTATACAACCGTGGTGCATTATGGGTACTTTCCATTCCGTCACACAGGGTATTTAAAAAGCGCACAAACATGTCACCTCTTGCCTAGACCACTACCATAGCCTCATAATGTCTCCCTGCTACTCTTGCCTCCCCTCCAACTGCCCCCCCCAAAAAAAAACAAACCCATTGCCGTCGAGTCTATTCCGACTCATAGTGACCCTATGGGACAGAATAGAACTGCCCCATAGAGTTTCCAACGAGGACCTGGTGGAGTCAAACTGCTGACCTTTCGGTTAACAGCTGTAGCACTTAACTACTACACCACCAGGGTTAGAAATCTTTCTAAGTCTTATCACTTACCCCTGGGGGCAGTGGTGGGTCAGTGGTAGAATCCTGGCTTTCCATGCAGGAGGCCCGAGTTCGATTCCCAGCCAACGCACCTCATGCACAATTACTGGCCATCTGTCACTGGAGGCTTGCTTGTTGCTATGATGCTGAATAGCTTTCGGTGGAGTTTCCAGACTAAGACTGGCTAGGAAACATGTCCTGGTAATCTACTTCCAAAAATCAGCCAATGAAAACCCCACGGATCACAACGGTTGAGAATGAGAATAAGAATACCACACCCTTCATAGAGTTGAGATTAACTGGGTCAACACATGAAGGAGTTTCAATATGTTCTGAGTTCACTTAGAACAATGCCCAGTACACGCGAGCAATGCATAGATAATCACTTAGATGAGGACTTCACACTCACCCTTGCATTGCTGTTCCTGCTGCCTGGGATACCCTTCCCTCAGCTTCCTTTTGCAGGACTGGCTCATGTTAATTTTCTAAGCTCAGCTCAAATGGCATTTACTGAGAGAGGCCTTCTCTGACCACTTATGTGAAGTAAGCCTCCCTTCATTTCTCTAGTTCTAATTCTCTAACAATTGCACTTTTCATAATCTGCTCATCTTGCTAATTTCTTTCTTTTTTTGGCAGGGGGAGGGGGGAGAGCAGAAAGGTGTCTTTATTTTATTGTGCAAGGAAAGGAACAGTTGGGGCTGTTGACACCAAGACTGCTCAGCAAGGACGAAGGAGAAGGTTACTTTTAAGCGGTTTAAAAGTAGGAAGTTTGTACAAGTTACATCAGCAACATTCTTAATCATACTATGCAGGCGCAATGGGGTGTACATATAACTTCTTGCATGCCATGTTCAGAAAATGGCAGTTAAACTCCACCCAGAGGCAGAGAAATTACTATGTATGAAGTATTTAATGAGCTAAAAGGTTATCTAGAATATCAACATGGTGCCTAAACCGGTTTCGCCAATTTTCTCTAGTTTTGGGCAGTAGTTAAGGAGAGGGGAACCAGGATTTTAACATAAAGCTACAGGACGTGTCAAGCAGAGGAACCAGGATTTTAACTTAAAGTTATGGGGTGTGCCAAGCAAGCTGCTTGAGGCCGTGGAATTTTCTGCAGCCTGGGGACCTCTGTCTTACACTCATCACCATAGAAGAATCTCAAAATATAATGTTGAAGCAAAAGATGCTAAACAGAAATGAGTACATACAATGTAGTATAATTCAATTTCTATAAATTTCAAAAAAGATGAAACTAAACGATATTATTTTGGGATAGAAACACAATTGGTAACACTATAAAGTAAAACAAGGGAATGATGATCACAAACTGTCAGGATAATGGTTATTTCTGTTAGGAGAGAGAGGGTTGCAATTGTGTGTGTGGGGTGGGGGGTGCGTGTTGCACAAATTCTCATTCTATAGTGCTGGGTTGCTACCCAGAAGGTAGGCAGTTCAAACCCACTAGCTGCTTAGTAAAGATTTCAGCCTAGGAAACCCTCTGGGGCAGTTCTACTCTGTCTTTATAGGGTCACTATGAGTCGGAATTGACTCAACGGCACACAACATAAACATATATTTTTTATCATGAATATAAATATATGTATATTTACTATAATAAAAAGAAGTCCTAACTAACACTGAATACAGGCATGTAACCCAGTAATTATTGTACCAGCTGAGTAATGAGGACTACATAAATGTGAGCATATAAGAGTACATACAACTAAGGCAAGGTGTTTTTTACTTTCTTCCTTTTCACATCCTAGGTCTTAAATCACATCTCAAGAGAGACATATTAACCCTGAGAGAGTCAGGGATTACCTTGATGCCAACCCAGCCCAAGCCAGTCATCCTCCACTGGGGGTGTGTCCAATGTCATGACAGTTATCACAGAAGACCTGGTCTCAGGGATGACAATCACAACCACAGAAGTTATTCAGGTCCTGGGATACATTTCATCCCAGGCTTATAAAGCCTTGGACAGCAAAATTAAATCTGATGTCACACTCCTCAGGTGACAAACGCTGTTGCAGCATTTCCAGCAGAGTGAGTTTAGACACGGAGGCCCTCTCTCCCTCAGGGTTGGAATCACCTTCTTCAGCTCGGTGAATGGTGCCCAAGTGACCTTCAAGAGTGACTAAGCCTCCCGACTAATGTAGCCTTGGAGAAAATGGAGTCACTTATACAGTTGTTCAAGCAAGCTGTGGGCTCAGCCCATCCTTGGATTTAACTCCATGGCATCATTGCCCTCCACAGCCAGGTTCGGAAAGAACTTTGCCCCTTCTCCCTTCATATTAAGGTCAAACTTCAGGATCAGCACGTAAGTTGATTAGCTCTCTGACATTCTTTTAAATGAATGTAACAGCTGACATAGAGGCAATCACAGAAGGTCATATTTTATCTCGCCATTATGAGGGGGAAGAGTCTGATCACTCAGGACAGTTGCAGGAAGTATGTAAATACTGTTTAGCACCCTGGCCCATGGTCAGTTCACCCTTTTCCACCATGAAAGGTGACCATTACACTCAGTGTTTGTACCTTTGAGGTCATACTTCCTCTTCCGAGATGGAGACAAAAAGAAAAAAAAAAAAAGTTTTCTTCTTTGACAAATTTGAATCTTTTGAGACTGAGGCAACTTGGCTTCTTCTGACCCTTGTCTCTTCAGCTTCTGTTGCCTGGTTCCTTGGCCTCTCGGTTCCTCAGGCCTCATGCCCGCATCTGCCCTGCTGGGCAAGAGTTCCAAAGCTCTGTAGCTCCAACGGTGAGTGCCTGGAGACACTCCACTCCGCCAGGAAGCCTCCTGTGCACAGGCACTCAGCTCTCTCGCTCCGTGGGTCGGCTCCAGCACTGTCTCTCGCTGGTCTCCTGGTTCTGCTGCTGCTGGTCCTCTGTCACTGCCACTCCTCTATCCACTCACAGTTTCAAAACTGCTTCCACATTTTAGGTACCTGTTAGAGCAGCACCCCACTCTCTCGGTACCAAATTCTGTCTTAGTCATCTAGTGCTTCTTTTAACAGAAATACCAAAAGTGGATGGCTTTAACAAAGAGAAATTTATTTCTTCACAGAAAAGTAGGCTAAAAGTTCAAATTCAGGGCATCAGCTCCAGGGGAAAGCTTTCTCTCTCTGTCAACCTTCTTGTCAATGTTCCCCCGGACTAGGAGCTTCTAAGCGTGGGGACCCAAGGTCCAAAGGACGTGCTCTGCTCCCGGGACTGCTTTCTTGGTGGTATGAGGTTCCCCCCTGCTACTGTATTTCTTTACTTGTCTGCTGCTGTTTCCATCCAGTTGGACATAAGCTCCATGGAGAAGGGCCTTGTCTCTCCTTTATGTCCTAATCCTCAGAGTCCAGAACAGAGTAGACTGTCAGTAAGTATTTACTGAATGGATCAAAGAATTTAAGTGGTTTCCAAAAACACACGTTATCACAAACAGTGCTACCGTAGACATTGTTGAAGCCAAATCTTGGTTTGCATCCTTAGATTTGTTTTAAGGATTAACTTTCTAGGGTGACGTGACTGGGTCAAACCAAAAGGCATGCTCAATTGTCTTCCAGAGAGATTGCGGTGGTTTACACCCTGCCTGCATCGGGTTAGTGTGCTGGCCTTTTGCACCTTGGACGGGGGCTTTATAAAAATATAAACAAACCCTGTAAAAAAAAAACCAAACCCGTTGCCATCAAGTCGATTCCGACTCATAGCCACCCTATCGGACAGCATAGAACGGCCCCATAGAGTGTTCAAGGAGTGCCTGGTGGATTCGAACTGCTGACCTTTTGGTGAGGAGCCGTAGCTCTTAACTACTACGCCACCAGGGTTTCCAAACAAACCCCCCAAACCCTTAAAATATCCTTTCCTCCTGTACTTTCAGATTCTCAGTGTACAGTCTCTGGATCAGCATTAAACCCCAGACGCTTGCTAAAATACATATTTCTGTACCCCATTCCAGACCCTCTAGCTAGAATCCCTAAGGGCAGAACCTAGGAATCTGCATTTAACAATAATTTATTAATAATATGCACTTAATAATGTTTTTAGTTGCCCTGGAGTCAGCCCCTACTCATGGCAACTCCATGTGACAGAGTAGAATTGCTGCACTGGCTTTTCTTAGTTGCAATGCACACAGAAAGGAGCCCTGGCGGTGTAGTGGTTAAGGGCTGGGCTGCTAGCCAAAAGGTCAGTGGTTTGAATCCACCAGCCTCTCCCAGGGAGAAAGATGTGGCAGTCTGCTTCTGTAAAGATTACAGCCTTAGAAACCCTATGGGGCTGTTCTACCCTGTCCTACAGGGTTGCTACGAGTTGGAATCGACTCGATGGCAACTGTTTTGTTTGGTTTGGGACATTTGAGAAGTCTTGCGCCACCCACTGACATGAAGATGCAGCAAACCCAAGTTGGGGTGCAGAGCAGAACGAGAGGTGGGCCGGGGAAAGGGAGAGGAGAGGGAGGCCCTGACTTGGGGCCAGCACTCCTCCGGCCTCCAGGGCTCATCTGAAGGGGGAGGCAGAATCCATACTGGAGATTCTGTTTGCAGTTTTCAGCTGGAATCTTCCTGCTCTGTGCTGGGAATCCTGAGTTCAGCCTTTTGAACGTTGCCAGCTGAGTCTGGGCTCCTGGTGGATTGGCTGTGATGGGGGGCTGTGTTTACGAGCTCTGCTTCTGGAGAAACCTACGTGGCCCCCTTTGTCCAGGCCCAGCTGCAGCCCCCTTCCTCCAGGTCCAGCTGCAGGCCACTGTCCCAGGCCCAGCTGCAGGCCACTGTCCCAGGCCCCGCTGCAGCCACTGTCCCAGGCCCCTCTACAGCCCACTCTCCCAGGCCCCGCTGCAGCCCACTCTCCCAGGCCCAGCTGCAGCCCACTGTCCCAGGCCCCGCTGCAGCCCACTCTCCCAGGCCCAGCTGCAGCCCACTGTCCCAGGCCCCACTGCAGCCCACTGTCCCAGGCCCAGCTGCAGCCCACTCTCCCAGGCCCAACTGCAGCCCACTCTCCCAGGCTCACAGTTGCTGCACCTTCTCAGCAGGACTTCAACGCCTGGCCCACACCCTGACACTCCCTGCTGTCTCACACGCTGAAGCGCGATTTTTCACCCTGTGTCTCAACAGCTGGGGGCAGTGGTGGTTCTGTGGTAGAATTCTCGCCTTCCACGCAGGAGACTCGGGTTCGAATTCCCGGCCAACGCACCTCATGTGCAGCCACCACCCGCCTGTCAGTGGAGGCTGGGGCGTTGTTATGATGCTCAGCAGGCTTCAGTGGAGCGTCCAGACTAAGAGAGACTAGGAAGGAAGGCCTGGTGATCTCCTTCCGAAAATCAGCCAATAAAAACCTTATGGATCACAATGGTCCCATCCACAACTGATTATGGGGATGTCACAGGACCGGGCAGCATTTTGTCCCGTTGTGCGTGGGGTTGCCACCAGTGGACGGCAGGTAACAACAGTCTCAAAAGCAGTAGTTCTAACTGGATCATGTACAGCGATCACCTGGGGGCTCATTAAAATGCAAATCTCAGACAACCTGGAAAATCAAAACACTAGCTGGATATTGGGGCCCTGGTGGTACAGTGGTTAAAAGCTCTGGCTGTTAACCAAAAGGTCAGCAGTTCAAATCCACTAGCCACTCCTTGGAGACCCTAGGGAGCAGTTGTACTCTTCCCTGGATATTTGACATTAAGGAATTGTTGCTGATCTTTTTTTAGATGTGACCCTAGGAGCAATACATTTGTTAAAAGAATCTCTTTCAGAGAAACGTACTGAGATATTGTGAAAGAAATAATATGATGGATGATGTTTGCTTCAAAATAATCCCTGAGTGGGTAGGGGACCTGGGTGTGGATATAGATAATATAAAATCCAAAAGTTGTGGCAGTGGACTGGTAGGTACATACGGATTCCTTCTGCTCTTCTCTGCATTTTTGCATATATTTTAATTTTGACATAATAAGAAGTAAAAAGAAAAAAATCAACCCCCCATTCTGGGGTTCACCCTACAGCACCCATGGTGGGTGGGTGGGTGATCTGCACGACTTACGTGGAGAAACTCCTAGACTAACCTCATTAATGTAGACCCGGGCAGCGGCTGCAGAGTGACTCCGGTCTAACGCACACGTGTTTGATGACTCTCTCTTCTGCCCGTCCCCCTTCCTCCAGATAAAGGGGACAGTCATTATCCTCCATGAGCAAAGAGTTGTTGTTAATTGCTGTCAGGCTGGCCTCTTACTCATGGCCACCCCATGCACAAAGGAGGGAACCATTGTGATTCATAGGGTTTTCATTGGCTGATTTTCAGAAGTAGATCACCAGGCCTTTCTTCCTAGTCCATCTTAGTCTAGAAGTGCCACTGAAACCTATTCAGCATCATAGCAACACACAGCCCCCGCTGACAGATGGGAGGGGGCTGTCCAAGAAGTGTGCTGTTTGGGAATTGAACTTGGGTCTCCCGCATGGAAGGCAAGAGTTGTACCACCTGATGACCTCAGGGAAGGGAGTAAATGCCGCGTTTGACCCTGTCTCATAGGGTCACTATGACTGGATGGCAAAGGGTTATTATTTTATTTTTGGTCTTGTTACGTGGGCCACTCCAAAGCTGACTTTAGCCGTTGGAAGTTGACAAGGATTTTTCCTTCCAGGCTTCTTTTTGAAAACAGAGTGTTTGTGGAAGGAGTTGTTAATGAGATAATGAGTGGGATTTTTTTTCCCCAAACTATTTTTTAACGTTATTTCGCTCAGACAATGAAAAGAAGTTTTTGTTTTGTTCTGGTTTTCTCGGTAGGTACATTGGAATGTCTGTAGGCCCCTGAGGCTTCGAGACACTCCCAGACCCTCAGTTCCTGGGGCAGTGAGTTACTTTGTGTCTGCCGGTGGACACGGGTGGGTGGGGCTTGGGGCGGGGCAGGCTTGTCCTCACCCACAACAGGCCAGTGTTGATACAACAGAGGTTCTGGGCAGAGAGAGGGAGCCTGCTGTGGAACCCACGGCCAGGCTAGCCCCATCTTGGCTCTGGGCCACTAGCCAGCCACTTGGAGACAGTCCACTGGGACTTGAGTCTTCAGCCCCGTGGATTAGGGGGACAAAGCCACTGAAGCCGAGGCCCCTCTGCCAGCTGCAGACCCGGGCCCAGAACCCACCTGGACCAGCCAGGGTAAGAATGATATTTCTGTTATGCATCGGTTCTGTGTGAGGTTTGAGATAACATCCAAAAATATTGCCTTATGAACCCTGGTGGTGTAGTGGTTAAGAGCTACAGGTGCTCACCGAAAGGTCAGCAGTTCAAATCCACCAGGCGCTCCTTGGAAACCGTAGGGTTTCCAGCCTCCACTGACAGATGGGAGGTTGCTGCCCATGAGGTGTGCTGGTCAGGAATTGAACCTGAGTCTCCTGCATGGAAGGCGAAAGTTCTACCACTGAACCACCGATGTTCTCAGTAAAGGGAGTAAATGCCACATTTGACCCTGTCCTACAGGCTTGCTATGAGTCAGAATCGACTCGATGGCAACGGGTTTATCAGCAAGGAATATGAAGTTTTGATTCGGCTCGGTGTCAACGGGCAAAAGATACAGGACCAGGCGCTGCACTTTCTGACGGAAGGATTTTGTTTATTATCTAGACAAGTAAACCTTCTTGGTGCTCAATATTGAGCTAGACCAGTGATAGAGAGAAAACACAGAGTTCCCACCCGGTGGATTTACTATTTAGCGGGGAATATGACAAGTCATGACAAATGATTGATAGATGTTCTGGGGCAGAAAGACCAAAAAAAAAGCCAGTTGCAGTCGAGTTGATTCTGACTCATGGCAACCCCACGTGTGTCAGAGTAGAACTGAGCTCCATAGGGTTTTCCAGGCTATAATCTTTACAGATTGCCAGGCCTGTCTTCCATGGTGCTGCTGGATGGGTTTGAACCTCCAACCTTTAAGTTAGTAGCCAAGTGCTCACCATTTGCGTCACCCAGGGACGTGGAGCTGATAGGAGGGGGCTTAATTCACAGGGTGGGAGGGTGGAGGGGTGGCAGGTGGAGGTGGGGTGCTCAGGAAAGGTTTATGGGAGGAAGAGGATCCTTACCCTGACACTGGAAGGATGATAGGATTATGTGGGGTGTGGGAAGGTGCAGAGGAAGAGGATGAGGTTCCAAATGGAGGCGAGAGGGGGAAAGTATGGGGAAAGGCCCTGGGGTCAGAAAGCCTGTGTGGCCAGAGAGATGGAGATGGGGGCGGGGGGAGAAGCGGACGGTGTGCTCCTTGTTGGCCAGGCCAAGGGTTTGAGACTCCGGAGGGAAATGGGGACAAGCGAAGAATTTGAATTGGGGAGTGAGGGGCCGCTCCATATGTTACACAATGAAATGAGGGAGCAGGCCCACTCTGGAGGTGTAGTTCTTCCAGAAGGTTGGACTTTGGGAAAACCCATTTGGTTTGGCAGTAGCCTCGAAGTCTAAGAATGTCTTTGATGGGAGTGGAGTCTGTGCCGACAACCTCCCCTGGGTTTTACGAGTTCTTCAATTTAGTCAGTGAGAATAGTCTTCGCTTTCTTCCAGCCACTGGCAGGTTTCCTTTCTTGCCTTCTGTTCTAACAGACATGAAGGCAGTCCAGTTTTGGGGACGACTGGGTGATAGATGGAATTCTGGAAGGCATTTGATCTGCGTTGCTGAGAGGACTCCGACCTCGGCTCGGCTCCCTGCCCGTAGATGCTGTTCTGCTGTTGTTAGTTGCCACAGAGTTAACGCCGACTCCGGGCTGTAGATGGGCCGTTGCTTCGCCATCCGTGACGTTCGTGGCTCTCGCCCCGTCTCACGGTTAAGCTCTGGACATACATCTGTTGGAAGCCGTTGGCCGTCTTGCGATGTTTGAGTCTTTGCTTCAGTGATCACCTCTCAGAATGTGTGTCTTGGTTATTTTATGAGTCTCGGTGGTGTCGATACTTAAGGACGACAGTAGAAATGTGTCTGGCAGGTACAGGGTTGGGAGATCTGACTCACAGTGTTGGTTTTGTTCTTTCTAGATGAATATCCTTCTTCTATACATAGGACACGCAGATTTGCTTCATTTCTTCTGGCTGCCCAGGGTTCTGTTGAATCACAGTTGATTTAGTTATTCCTCTATTGATGAAATGCCTGGGTGGTGCAAATGGTGTACATGCTCGGCTGCTAAGCGAGAGGTTGGAGGTTCAAGTACAACCAGACGCGCCTCAGAGAAAAGGCCTGGCGATCTACTTCTGAAAAATCAGCCACTGAAAACCCTGTGGAGCATGGGTCTCCTATGATACACACCATGAGTGGGAGTCGACTTGGTGGCAACTGGTTTGATTTTATTGATGGAGAACTGTCATATTCACTTGTTATTATTACTATACCCCGTATTATGAGAAACGTGTGTGCGCATGTATTTTTCCTTGCGTATCAGGTTTATCTGGATACACTGCTGGTGGGAGCCTTGGGTCAAGAACATAAATATAAAATTTGAAAGATATTGACAAATTGCTCGCCTAAAAAAACTGTGCAAATTTACACTTCACCTACCCGTGTGTGAGAGTTCCTGTTTCCTCACACCCTTCGGAACATGAGTCTTTAATCATATCTTTTAATCTTTTGCCAACCTGATACATGGTGAATAACGCTATCTGATTATTATTATTTTTTTTATGTTTTGTAAATCAGGAGTGATTCCTGTTGGATTTTAATTTAAGTCAACTAAAATAAATTTTAATCCCAAAGTTTCCACACGTTTATTACCTTAAACCTCTCTCTTTTTCTCTCACAGACTCAGGCTGGGCCAAGATGGCGTCTGTGTTTCGCAGTGAGGAGATGTGCTTGTCACAGCTGTTTCTCCAGGTGGAGGCTGCGTACTGCTGCGTGGCTGAGCTTGGCGAGCTGGGCTTGGTTCAGTTCAAAGATGTAAGTGCTGAGTTCTCTGAAGACCAGCTGCCGTTTGGGAAAGGGGTAGACAACTCTTTTGCAATAACACTTCTTTGTGGTGAACAATGGGCAGGCTGCAGGTGAGGAGTCCTGAGCAGGAAGAGGTGGAATTCTGTGGTTCTAGTCCTTCTGGCTCCACCACCCTCCTGTCAGTCTGTTGTACTCTGGTGGCTTGGGTGTTGCTATGAGGCTGGAAGCTCTGCCACAGATATTTCCAATACCAGCAGGGTCACTCATGGTGGACAGGTTTCAGTGGAGCTTCCAGACTAAGACAGACTAGGAGGAAAGGCCTGGCCATCTACTTACGAAGATTAGCCACTGAAAACCTTATGGATCACAACAGAACACTGTCTGATAGAGTATTGGAAGATGAGCCCCCTCGATGGGAAGGCACGACACCAGAGCCGCAACAATGGACTCAGACATACCAATGGTAGTGGAGATGGTGCAGGACTGGGCAACATTTCATTTTGTTGTATATAGGTGCACCACGAGTCAGAGCCGACTCAAAGCAACTAACAAGAACGACAACAACAGTCCTTCTGGCTAGAATTTGTGATGGCTTTGGGCAAGTTGTTTGAGAATATGTTCTCCCCCTCTCCATACCTGTCTCCTACAGGAGGATTTCCAAGCCCTGATGGAATCCCTGCATGTTAGACTCCATCCCACTTTATTTTCCGTGTAGCGTCTTGAAAGCATCGGACATATCCCCTGGGCATGTGGGTTCCCAAACCTTGTTCTGAGGACAGAAACCCACTTCCCCTGACTGTCAGGCTGAGAACAAAGTCTCCTGGAGTTTAGAGTGACATTCTAGGGACAGGTTGTCTAGAGGGTGATGCCAGGGTATCTTCTCCCAGTGGCACTTTCGATGATCTTGCCAGCAATCCTCTCCAAACTCTGAGTAGAATTTAGGAAACTCGTCCTTCCTCTTTCCTTTTCTCTTTAAAGTCAAGGTCAAAGTAAGCTCCTGCGGGGAAGTAGGGTGTCTTGTTCATCTTTGCATCCTAGTTCCTAGTACAGGACCTGACCCATGCAGGTCCTCAGCAGGGTGTGCTGGCCTGAGGGTCACCCACACAGAGACGTTGCATTGTTGTTGATGACTGGGCCGTCTTTAAAGTCCTGCCATATTCAAGACTCCACTGGGGATTTCACAGGCTCATTTGGATAGCAAATGTGCTGAAAGTAAGGAAGCCTTCAAGGGCGGATGACTTTGTCTAGCAATGGGAGAGCCAGAGTGCAGGCATTTGGGAAACTGAGGGTTAGAATTCCAAGGTGGCCTCTAACCCACCTGCCACGAGTGTGTGACTACCTTTTCCTAAGACAATTCCAGCAACATTCTCCAGCATTAAAAAAAAACAAAAAACAAAAATAACCAAAGGGAATGTGTTGGCAGCTGTTGACACTAAGTGTGACTTGTGGGGTTTTCCTTTTCCCTAGCTCAACATGAATGTGAACAGCTTCCAAAGGAAATTTGTGAATGAAGTCAGAAGGTGTGAGTCGCTGGAGAGGATCCTCTGTAAGCCGTTTTCCTGCCTACCGTCGAAACGTGCATCAGCGGGATGGTGAAGGGCGCACGGGACTTGAATAACAAAGTGTCCCTGTTTGTAATGCTTTTTGAGAGGATCATGGAGGTGGGGGTGGGGTTTGGCGATAAGATCCAGGAGTTGTGACATGTCCCAAGCAGCTCAGCAGCTGCTCTGGCTGTCCTGTCTGGTTTGGCCCCATTTCTTAGGCATGAGACATCCCAGTCATCTTGGGCTGTCTGGTGGGGTTTCCTCCCTCAGGTTTTCTGGAAGATGAGATGAAAAACGAGATTACGATTCAAGTGCCTGAGAAGTACCCCCCGACCCCTCTCCCACGGGAGATGATTACTCTAGAGGTAAGTTCCTCTCTGGTGTCTTAGTTTACTGGTGCTGCTATAACGGAAATACCACAAGAGGGTGGCTTTAAAGAACAGAAATTTATTTTCTCACAGTTCTGGAAGCTAAAATTTCCCATCAGGGTCTCAGCCGTGTGGATGCCTTCCTTGTTGGTAGCCCCAGGTATTGCTTCCTTCCTTGGCTTGCAGGTGATCCTCACATGTCATCTGTCTTCCCCAGTATATGTGCTCGTGCTTCTGTGTCCATGCTGCTCTTTATAACTCAGAAGTGATTAGGTTCAGGATCCACCCCACCCTACCATGGTATGACCGCAACTGATTAGTTATATTAGATTGCATTATGGAATGTAATTACATTACATTAAATTACATTATGGAAAGTGATTATATTACTTTGGATTAGATGACATCTGCAGGTATAGGGGTTAGGATTTCAGCCCATATTCTGGCAGGACACAAATCGATCCATAGCATCTCGTAAGAGCAGTTATAAGGCCTGACTCATTGGCAGCTCTGAGAGCTACTTGCCGATCCTTTATCTGGTTGCTGAGGTGCTGAGGTAGTTGCCCACTTTCCAGGGTTACCCCCACAGGAAAATCCCAATGTGCAGTGCTTGGGGCCACACTGCCCTATCCAGGGAGAGCTCTTTTCTTTCCCCAACACAGCCTGAGGCAAAGCTCACTCCACTTTATAAAGTAAGATCCATCCAGGCTGTGAAGTCTTGCCACTGAGCTGGCCGTATGCTAGCACTATGGGCTGTTTTCTAATGGTCTGGTGGGAGAGAGCTGATGAAATGGATCTAGTCTAGCCTGAGGCCTCTGCTCAGACTGGTTTTCTGTAGGTCCACTGTGAAAGGGAGCACTTTGATTTTACCAAGGACTTTATGGCTGGTGGGTCCTTCACTTTCTCTCTCTACTTCCTTCCTGTTCTCTGGAGGCCCCCTTCTTCCTTCCCTCCCTTGCTCTACTTCTTTCCTGTTTTCTGTTGGCCACTCCTTCCCTTCCTTTCCTCTCCTTATTTCCTTCCTGTTCTTTGATGGTCCCCTTCTTCCTTCCCTCCCTCTCTCTACTTCCTTTCTGTTCTCTGGTGACCCCCTCCTTCCTTCCCTTCATCTATTTCCTTCTGTTCTCTCGTGGCCCCCTTCTTCCTTCCCTTCCTCTCTCTATTTGCTTCTTGTTCTCTGGTGGCCCCTTTCTTCCTTCCCTCTCTCTCTCTACTTCCTTTCTGTTCTCTGGTGGCCCCCTCCTTCCTTCCCTCCCTTTATTTCCTTCTTGTTCTCTGGTGGCCCCATTATTCCTTCCCTTCTTCTCTCTCTACTTCCTTCCTGTTCTCTTGTGGCCACTCTTTCCCTTCCCTTCCTTTCTCTACTTTTTCATTCTCTCTTTTATAAAACACTGAGTACCTACTGTATGCCAGGAACCTCAGAGAAACGAAACCTGGTGCACGCCTGCAAGGAGCCTGCAGAACAGGTTGGCTGATGATGGGAGAGGAGGTCAGAGAGGTGGGTTGTGGAGGGTTTTTTGTTTTTATCCTTGGAGGAGAAAGGGCTCACCAAGGGGGATGGGCAGGTAGGAGAGAGCTTTACTGAGCTGAGTCTTGTCTCTGTCTGTTTTGCTTTTTCATGAAGATAACTTAAAATTCTTCAAATTCTTGAAGCCATCAGCAGTGCAAATCTTTTTTTTTTTTTAATATTTTATTGTACTTCAGGTGAAGGCTTACAGAACAGATAGTTTCTCATGTAACAGTAACACACGTGCTGTTTTATGACATTGGTTAACGACCCCACAACATTTTAACTCTCTAAATTCTCAACTTTCTTTTTTTTTTTTGTGAAAATACACATAGCCAAAGATACGCCATT
>NW_004444029.1:9257307-9261632 GCF_000243295.1 Trichechus manatus latirostris
GTTCCCTATCATCAGCTTCCTACTCCCCTTCTGCCTTCTGGGCCCTGTCACTGGACTCCTGTACCTCGTTACTCTCATGGTTTTACTGGGCTGTCCACTTGCACGCTGATCAGTGAACCTCGAAGGTAACTTTACCACTGAGCTAAAAGGGTGTCTGGGGGCCATACTCTCGGGGTTTCTCCAGTCTCAGCAGTGCAAATCTTGATACTCTAGATATGGAACTGCCAACTCCATGTTTGGAGATCTTGTCACATCAAAATCTGGATATTTTTGGAGAGCACTTTAACTGATATGAATAAGACCGCCCCCAAACCATCCCCAATATCCGTCTTCTCTGCAGTCTCCTAATACCAGACCTGTTAATCATCCATCTCTCACCTGCCATCAACCTCCTCACCTACCTGAACACCTCCACCTGTTCACGTGCGCTGTGAGACGTCATTCCAGTTTCTGCTTTTAGCCTAATCTCCTTTCTGAATGTCGGCAGAAGTGTTCTCGGCTCTCCAGTTTTCTTTATCACCATTGCAATCTATTCTGCCTGCAACCACTGATTCATTCTGCACTGGACTTGCTTTCTCTGGCCATGTCCCTGTTCAAGAATGTGCAGTGGCTTCCTTCGTATTATGTCAGGCCCAACCCCTTCCCTGCCATCAGAGCTGCCCTTCCCAGCCTGCCCTACTCTCCCTTCCTCCACTCTGTGAACTGGGCTCTGCTGGCCTCCTGGTCATTTCCAGCCCTGGGCCTTTGCTCCTTCTGTACGTCATGCCTAGAGAGACTTCCTCAGCCCCTATCCCCTCTCCACTTCACCCATGCCTGTGGACCCAGCTTCATTCCCACCTGCCCTCCAAACCCTCCTCTGACTATGCCCAAGCGCACTAATGCCAAGATCTTCTGAACCTCTCTTGGGCTGATGATCAATATTACTTTTCCAAAACTTATCCTCTAATTCAATAGTTCTCAAGCTTTTTGGTCTCAGATCCCTTTATATTCAAACATTATTGATACCAAAGAGCTTTATTTATGTGAGTTATATTTACTGATATTCACTGTAGACGAAAACAAAATTTATTTATTAATTCATTTAAATATAACAATAGTAACCCTTTCCATGTTAACCGGGCAGGACTGGTCAAGGTTTGATTCCTTTGTGCATGGGGTCACCATGAGTTGGGGGCCGCTGGATGGCAGCCAACAACAACATGTTAACATTTTTAAAAATGGGAAAGAACTGTATCTTCCAAGACAAAAAACTTAAGAAGAGTGGCGTTGCTTGCAAATTTCCTAAATGCTTGGCTTAAGGGGAGACAGCTGGCTTCACATCCACCCACCTCTGCATTGAATCTGTTGCGACAGGTTGTCTTCATAGACTTATATAAAGATAATTCAGACTCACATGGATACATAGTTGGAAACAGAGGAATATTTTAATAGACTTTTCAAATAATTGTCGATATTCTTCTTTGTCCTTGTTATTGTTGTGTGCCGCCAAGTCAACTCTGACTCTTAGCAACCCTATAGGACAGAGTAGAACTGCTCTATAGGGTTTCCTAGGCTGTAAATTAAAGCACTCAGCTGCTAACCAAAAGGTTGGAAGTTCAAACCCAACAGCCACTCAGCGGGAGAAGGATGTGGCAGTCTGCTTCCGTAAAGATTTACAGCCTTGGAAACCCTATGGGGCAGTTCTACTCTGTCTGTAGGGTCATTATGAGTTGGAATTGACTTGACGGCAGTGGGTTTAATCTTTAGGGGAGCAGATCGCCAGCTCTTTCTCCTGTGGAGCCGCTGGTGTCTTCAAACCCCAGAACGTCTGGTTAGCAGCTGAGTGCTTAGCCACTGCACCACCAGGGCTCTTTCTTTGTTATTTCACTGGAATTTGACAAGCATGTAGACTCCTTTGATTTTATTAAACCGGCCACATGTAGTTTTGCTTCCAAATTGAGTTGGTTATGTTTCAGGTATGAATTTAAACACTCAGTTCATCTATTAGCTGATGGCAGGCTCCCATACTTTTGTGGTAAGAGCGTTAGATAAAGGGCAACCAGAAGTTTTTCTTCTGAATGTTGTTGACTGTAAAGATGAGATTGCTGGGATTGCTTGCCTGATTGATTTGACTGATGTGGCAATTAAAGTCCCCTCCTGAATTCCGAGGGAAGAGGAGCCTTCTGGCAAGAGCATCAATAGCCTTAGGCCCCTGCCTGGTACAATTTCTAAAGAGGATTTTGTAACACTTCTGGAGGAAATACAATTCAGAGAAAAAGCCACCCTCAAACTTGCCATCTCAGCAGAAACCACCCTATATTTTTATACAACTACATATCCATAATAGGAGTCCTGGTGGTGCAGTGGTTAAGCACTTACCTGCTAACTAAAAGGCTGGCAGCTCGAATCTACCACCTGCTCCTTGGAAACCCCATGGGGCAGTTCTACTCTGTTCTGTAGGGTCACTTTGAGTTGGAATCGACTCAACAGCAATGAGTTTGATTTTTTTTATATATCCATAATATACATTATAGTTTTATACTGTTTGCATTTATGACTACCTTGTAAACCATTTCTGGATATTACATAGTTCCTCAAAATATATTTTCCTCCAGAATGTTTTTAATGGTGGCATTATTTTTAATGAAATCATTAAGTGGATGGGAGTTCCTAGGTGGTGCAAATGGTAACACACTCAGCTGCTAACCGAAAAGTTTAGAGGGTCGAATCCAGCACAGGGGCCTTGGAAGAAAGGCCTGGTGACCTACTTCTGAAAAATTAGCCCTTGAAAACCCTGTGGAGCACAGTTCTACTCTGACACACATGGGGGCGCCATAAGTCAGGGTTGACTTGCCGGCAACTGGTTTTCTATTAAGTGGATAGAGCAAATGGTTAAGAAATGGAGATTTCATTTTTTTTTTGTAAAGTCTGCGTTCAAAATTCAGGGTAGCAATAATCTCTGAGAGGAAAGGAATGGGATGGGCCTGGAACTGAATGTGGGTATATGGAGTTCATTATGGAGTTCTCTCCACTTCTGTGTGTTTGAAATTTTCCATAGTAAAAAGTTTTAAATTTTTAATTTTGTCAGACATTAATATGCTTTTTTATGGGGGGGGGGTGGATAACATTTGTGTGGATGTCTTATCTCTTTGGTAAGTGTGGGCTCTTAGATGGTCTAAAAAATATCCAGCATGATCATCTCTGTCTTTTAGTAGGTAACCTTAATCCATTTCCATTTATTGTGGTTACTGATTTACTGGCCTTTTGATTTACTGTTACCTTTGTTTTTTTTCCTCCCCTTATCTCCCTTTTCATAATACCTGCCAACCCTTCCCGCCAACTCCCCCTCCTTGGTTTGAAAGCTACAGATTATGGCTGCCATATGGATACCCTATGGTTACCCTGCAGTCCATATCTCAAGATACATATGTAATTGTAAAATTTCCTCATAAAATCTGCTGCTAGTTTAGTTACTGTCCTTTTTTCCTGATAGCCTCCAAGGTTTTGTCTTTGTTTTATAGTTTCACTACAGTGTGTTTAAGTATGGATTTGTTTTTAATTACTTTTATTAAATGTTGAATAGCTATAGTGGAATTTTTATAAAATAAGTGTAAGGTATAAAGAATAGTGTAGCAAACACCAAGTGCTCTTCACCCACTGTAAGATAAAAGGCGATTATGGTGTTCTTTGGAGCACTGGTGGCGCAGTGGTTAAGAGCTCGACGGCTGATTAAAAGCTCAGCAGTTGGAATCCACCAGCCACTCCTTGGAAACCCTGTAGGGCCGTTCTATTCTGTCCTGTAGGGTCGCTACGAGTCAGAATAGACTCAACAGCAACCGGTTTGGTTTATGGTGTTCTTGGAGCCTTGGTTACACAATGGTTAGAGCGCTCAGCTGCAAAACGTAAGGTCAGTGGTTCAAAACTAGCAGTGGCTCCTCGGGAGAAAGACGTGGCAGTCTGCTTCCGTAACTTTGTCACATGGGGTTGCTATGGGTTGGAATCCATTCAATGGCACCTAACAACAACAACGTATTGTTTCCTGATTCTGAAATGAATTCATTTTTGTTCTTTTTGTAGACCACACTTTATCCACTCTATTATTTGTTTATTGTTGTAAAAATATGTATAACACAGAAATTACCAATTTGGCATTTTTCAGGTGTACAGTTTAGTGATATCAATTACATTAATCATGTCTACTATTAATAAATCTTTGGATAAATTATTTTTCTATATTAAAAATTTTTCTTTTAAAAGTATCAGCCCAAGAGACAGAAAGGGCCACATAAACCAGAGACTGCATCAGCCTGAGACCAGAAGAACTAGATGGTGCCCGGCTACCACCA
>NW_004444029.1:9261897-9302160 GCF_000243295.1 Trichechus manatus latirostris
GTATAGGGAGAGCAATTAGGGTCACATAACAATGTATGTATAAATTTTTGTATGAGAGACTAACTTGAATTGTAAACTTTCACTTAAACTACAACAATTTAAAAAAAGCTAAAAAAATTTCTTTTCCTTTACATTTCGGTATTGCATTCACAAATTGTGTCCAGTATAGAGTTGATCTCATTTTCATTTCAATAACTATATTTTACATTTCTAAGATTTCTAAATAGTCTCTTTTTATATTTACATGTTCTTTCATTTTAGTACATGTTTGTTTCATAATCTGTTTTTCTTTTTAGTACAAGTAAAGCCTTCATGTATCTCTTCAAATTTTCTAAAAAACTAAAATCTTTTTCCGACTATTCTGTAAAAATAATTTCACTGGATATGACTTTGCGTTCTGATTGGTGATGCTGCTGCTGGTTTTCCTTTCTTCAATTATTTTTAAAAGATGGTAAAATATATATATATAAGAAAATATTTGCAGATTCAATACTTCTTATGTGTACAAAGTAGCAACATCAGTTACATCCATCATCTTGTACAACCATCTGTCTACTGGCGATTTTTCTTACCATGAGATTTCATGGGCCTAGTCTTGTTTGTGGAGCCCTGGTGGCGCGGTGGTTAAGAGCTTGGCTACTAACTAAAAGGTCGGCAGTTTGAATCCACCAGCCGCTCCTTGGAAACCCCATGGGGCAGCTCTGCTCTGTTCTATAGGGTCGCTATGAGTCCGAATCAACTTGACAGCAATGGGTTTCTTCTCAGTCTTGTTTGTAGGCTCCTTCTGGTAGGAAGACTTCTGTTTTCATTTTGGTCTTCTTGCTCTCTGTGTTACCCTTTTTCACTAGTCTGCACCTTGTTCTCCAGACTCCAGCTCAGAATTGGTAATGGTTTGGGGGTGATTCTGGGTTTCTCTTTTTATATTTTATCCATCGTTGCAATGTGTTTGGGCAGAAGGTGTTCTCAACATGTAAATTCACTCTGTATCTTTCCTGTGTAGGGGAGAGACGTATGATATGTGGTTTGCTGAAACGCTTCCACTTCTCCACAAAGCTGCCTTCCACCCCCACCCCATCCCACCCCCCGCGTTCTCTAATCCTCCCCATTTGGTGATGGGGCCCTAGAAAGAGTGTGTAATGATTCTAGCTTGTAGCTCTACCATCATGTCCACTGAACAGGCTACTCAACTTTAAGCTACGGTATGATGAACTGAATAATTTGATTTTTAGTTATTTGTTGGGGCTAACGTAGGGTCAGAATATCATTGCACTTTCTGCCTGGCTTACCTTTTTCTCTCTCCTGCGTAGACTCTTCTGGAAAAACTAGAAGGGGAGTTACAGGAAGCCAACCACAACCAGCAAGACCTGAAGAAAAACTTCCTACAGCTGACGGAATTCAAACATCTCCTGAAGAAAACCCAGGACTTCTTTGAGGTCATTATTTGGGGGCTGTTTAATTAAGGGTGCCTAGTGCCTCAAACGTCCCTTTGGAAAACTGGCTGGTTTGTAATTTGGAATATGAATCAACTGTTCTGTTTCTGTCACATGGCTAGGCCACTGCTGAGGGGGAGAGTTTTGAGGGGGGAATAGCTGAGGTGCTGGTGGAATCGAATGCTCATTACAAATGTGTGCTTGAAACAGCTCAGACAGAGAAGGAGGTCGGAACGGTGCAGAGCGGTCAGTTTGGGCAGACTTTTGGAAGAAGAGACAGTGAAGCTTTCTGCTTGGTCAAGGAGCACCCTACTTTTTACATCTTCTTAACTACTTGTGGAAGGTTAAAGCTTATTCAAAACAGGCAACATCTTGAGGTGTGGGTGTTTCCATGTGAGAATTAAAGTAGTGGTGCTTTGACTTCCAGGCTGAAACCAACCTAGCTGACGATTTTTTTACGGAAGACACCTCGGGTCTCTTGGAGTTGCGAACTTCGTCCGCAGTGATGCCTGGGAAGCTGGGGTTAGTACATGTCTTAGTTACCTCATGCTGCTATAACAAAAATGCCACAATGAGCGGCTTTAAAAAACAGAAATTCCTTTTCTCACAGTTCTGGAGAGTATGAGTCTGAATTCAGTGTGTGGTGCTAGGGGGAGGTTCTTTGTCTCTTTCAGCTTCTGGTAGCTGCTGGCAACCGCTGATGTTCCTGGGCTTGTAGCTCCATCTGCCTCCCATGGCGTCTGTCCTTCCCCTGTGTGTGTGCCTCTGGGTCTCTTCTCTTTCCAGAAGGCATCACTTAGAAGGGACTAAGTTTAGTTAGCACCCACCCCACTCTGGTATGACCTCATTAACATAACAAAAGGAAACGCTCTATTTCCAAACAGTCACACTCACAGGGGTTAGGGTTTCAGCATAACTTTTTGGAGTAATTCAACCCATAACAATCTAACTTTGTGCTCTTATAGTAGCATGTCGAGGTCCCTGGTCCTTAGCTCCATGGCTGGCGCCTGGTAGACTTCCTGAGTATTGAGTGAATGAATTGGAAGAACAAATAGCCGTTAGAACCAGGTCTATGTCATATGAATATAAGGCCACCACACAGTAATAAGGGGCAGTGGAAGTTCAGGGGTAGAATTCTCGCTTTCCATGGAGGAGACCTAGGTTAGATTCCCAGCCAATGCACCTCACGTATAGCCACCATCTGTCAGTGGAGGCTTGTGTGTTGCTATATGCTGAACAGGTTTCAGTGGAACTTTGAGACTAAAAGGCACTAGGAAGAAAGGCATGGCAATCTGTTACTAAAAATCAGCCAACAAGAACTTTATGGAGCACGATGGCCAGATCCTGTGGTGCATGGGGTTGCCATGAGTCAGAGGCTGACTCACCCAGAGCTAACAATAACACACAGTAATAAACCCAAGTGTAACCTGATAGGTTCCAGTGGGGCTGAAGGTAGTGTTACCTTCTTGTTAATGAGGATACTGGATATTCTTGAGCCTGAGGAGTATGGTGTTTGTATTGCCCCTACATGGGAAAGAAGTGGGAGAATTGTTTAGATGGGCTTTCTCAACTCTTCCCTAGCTTTGGAACAAGGCTTATGGGATTTGTTTTTTTCCTTATCTTTAAAATACTACCTTGAAAATAAACTGTCTTTGGAGTTTGAATTTTTAAATGTAATTAGAAATGGGATAGTGGTATAATCAAGTCATCAACAAATAGCAGGAATATGGCATGGTTAGTCCCATGAAAATAGTGTTGATGCAAAATAATGAGCTTCCATTCAACACCCAAGTAACACTGGTAAATTTTGAAGTGTTTCTGAAAGGTGAGAGTTTGGGAATTCTAATTTTTCATTGAATAGATATTAAATGTGCCACACAAGGGGCATTGAATTAGTGGAAAGAAAAAAATATATGAATAAAAAAAATTTGTTCCGAAGGTAATACAGGATGAACATACATTTACAGTTACAGACCAATGAGAGCACCCATTTTAAAGTTACTGTGAGAAGTTTGGGTCAGAACTCATCCAGGGAACCGGATGGTGGGAAACGTAGAGATGGACCGAAGTCAGTGTGTGTGTTCCACTCTTAGTGAATTATTTGTGCAAATGCAGGGAGACCATTGTTGAAGATCTTAAACATTTGCTTCCTTTTGCTACAATGCTATAATGGTCTGTCATATTTTTAATTGCAAATAAGTGTGTGCGTTGTATTGGGGTGATTACATGATCAAGGAAATTCAAAGGAAATATAAGGTCAAAGGGGGGACCGAGGCAAGTTGGGCTGGGGTGTGCGGTGGCCTGTGGGGGCCCCTCAGGAATCCACTTGGTAGAGTGGTCTCGCAGAGCGAAGCGCCCCTGGGTTTTAGGGCTGCATGCACTCCGTCCCACACGGCCTTCTCCACACCCCACCCCAGTGCCTCAGCCCTATCTCCTGTGCGCCCCAGGTTCACCACCGGCGTGATAGACAGGGGGAGGATGGCTGCCTTCGAGAGGCTGCTGTGGCGCGTTTGCCGCGGAAACATCTACCTGAAGTTCAGTGAGATGGACGTACTCCTGGAGGAGCCAGTCACCGTGGGTAGCTCCGGCTGCGGAAAGCCTTCAGTCTCCCAGAGACCTCAGCAAAGGGGCTCTGTTCTCCTCTGGGACGCGAACGCGGGCTCCTGTTTTGTGACGCTGATATCTGTTCCTTTTCCTTTTGCCCCTCCCTCCTGCCCCCCTTCTCTCTCTCTCAGTGTCTCTTTCACATTTGAAAGTCGACTCCAGGCCTGACCCTTGCTTGTTGTGGTTAGGTGGTGTCAAGTCGATTTCCACTCATATCGTCCAAGTGTGATGAGCAGAACTGCCCCATAGGGTTTCCTAGGCTATAATCTTCCTTTCTCCCAAGGAGAAAGCGGCTGGTGGGTTCAAACTGCTGACCTTTCGTTTAGCAGCTGAGCTCTTAACCACTGCACCACCGGGATTCCTCTGACTCTTGCTCCAAAGATAAAATAAAATCTGTTGCTGTTGAGTTGATTCCGACTAATAGCGACCCTATAGGACAGAGTAGAACTGCCCCCCATAGGGTTTCCAAGAGGTGGCTGGTGGATTCGAACTGCCAACCTTCTGGTTAGCAGCCCAATTTCTTTACCACTACACCTTGCTACCACCTTATAATTGGTTCTTTCCCCCAAGAAACTCAGATTTACCACTAGGGGACAGCACGTTGTCATCAGGAAGAACAAGAGACCAGTTTAGGCCAGCGCGTCTCTAGCTTCAATGCTCACGAGCCACCTGGGGATCTGGTTAAATGCTGATTCTGACTCAGGGGTTCTGGGGTGGGCCCTGAGGGTCTATGTTTCTAACAAACTCCCAGGTGATGCTGGTATTACAGTCAACAGATCACCCACCTGGAATGACAAGGATTTAAGGGGCTCTTCTCAGGGGTCCCTGGGTGGTGCAGAGTGTTAAGGTGCTCAGCTGCTAATCTTAAGGTTGATAGTTTGAGTCTACCCAGAGGTACCTCAGAAGAAAGTCCTGAAGATATAATGCTGAAAGGTCACAGCCTTGAAAACCCTGTGGAGCACAGTTCTACTCTGACCCACACGGGGTTGCCATGAGTCAGGACTGAAGCAATGGCAACTGGTGTGGATTAGTTTTGTCGTGGCCTCCGTGAGCCCCTGTACAGCCTGCATCCTTGGGCTTGTCATCAACTGTAATGAACTATGAGCCAGCGTGAACCGGGGGGAAGCTGAATTGTTCCAATTTTATGTTACGTTTTGTGTATGGAACTTAAAAACAGGACTCTACATTTCTCCCTATTGTATTCTAACTCGACAGAGAATTATTGTTTTTAACTTGTTCTGATTTTCCAGAAAGAAGAAATTAAAAAGAACATATTCATCATATTTTATCAAGGAGAGCAGCTGAGGCAGAAAATCAGGAAGATCTGTGACGGGTGAGATGGGCTGTCCGCAGTCCTGTGGCAGGGATTTGGGTCGGCACTGGGTGTCAAACACACCTGATTGCGCCTCTTTGAGGAGTTGGGATTTTAGAATCACTTCCCCACAATTGACGCAGTAGTGCTGAAAGTGGAACCGACTTTTAGTACCCGAGGAAGAACTTGAATAAACGCCTGACTAGAAACTAAAAAAAAAAAAACAAAAACAAATTAAACCCACTGCTGTTGAGTGGATTCCGACTCAGAGCGTCCCTATGGCATTTTAACCCTTTCTGTTTATTCCCTCTCATGCCCCTTGGAGTCATCGGAACCCACCCAGGGGGGTTGGCACAAACGGTTAAGTGCTTGACTACTAACCGAAAGGTTGGTGGTTCGATCCCACCAGAGGGTCCTCGAAAGAAAAGGCGGGCAGTCTGCTTCTGAAAGTCACAACCTTGAAAACCCTATGGAGCAGTTCTACTCTGGCACACCTGGAGCCACCATGGGTCAGAACTAACAACAACAACACCCCTTATCAGGGGCTAAACCGAAACAAAACAAAAAAACCAAACCCATTGCCGCTGAGTTGATTCTGACGCATAGCCACCCTATAGGACACTGTAGAACTGCCCCATAGGGTTTCCAAGGCTGTCATCTTTGCAGAAGCTGACTGCCACATCTTTGTCCCATGGAGTGGCTGGTGGGTTTGAACCACCGACCTTTTGGCTAGCAGCCAAAGCTTAACCGCTGCGCCACCAGAGCTCCTGATGCATCAGTGGCTAAAGAATAGGCAAATATGTGGCTGAGTTCTTTCTGATGTTACAGAATCACCTCGTATCCAGCACCCTGTAGGCAGAAATGGGTCAGTAGAGAAAGACATTAATCGTGAATAAATTCTGGGTGGAAAAAGAGACAGGGCAAGCCTGCAGTCTTATTTATATAATAGCTCACAGGTTTTATGGTTTGAATGAAGCTCATTTATATAATAGATTTAAGTCACATTTGAGTGAATCATTAGGAATTCTTATGACCGGGGCTCACTTGCTCATTGACAAGGAGGTGGTTGTTCTAGAAGGCCGCCATCCAACCGAAGTCAGCACCTGATGGCTTAGCAGAAAAGGGGTTCAGGACGCTTTTCAGCGATAACCCACATGCGGCTTTTGGAATATATCAAACACAGGTTTCGAGCCACCATATACCCCTGCCCAGAGCCTGTGGCGGAGCGCAGAGATATGTTGGCTGAGGTCAGCGTGAGGCTGGAAGACTTAAACATTGTGAGTGCGACGTCCTGTCCTGCTGGGGCTGGGGGCATGATCGGGGTGGGGGCTGCAGAGGGGGGAATCCCTCTGCCCTTTCCAAGCAAGTCCCCTGGGCCCATGCTGGAAAGTGGCTGGAAGGCTGCCATCTGTTGCAGCTGCTGCCCCAGAGGTTTCCTAATTAGAAAGCAGTGTTTGGTGAGCCGGAGGTCAGCATGATGTTTCCTCACTTCAGTCATGCTTTGCCTGGGCTGAGGTTTACCACAGCCTTAGTCAGCCTCCAGGCGGTCACTCTCATCTGGTCAAAACCAAAACCAAACCCATTGCCCTTAAGTCGATTCCAACTCATAGCGACCCTATAGGACAGAGTAGAACTGCTCCATAGGGTTTCCAAGGAGCAGCTTGTGGATTCGAACTGCTGACCTTTTGGTTAGCAGCTGAGATCTTAACCACCGGGCCACCAGGGCTCCCATCTGGTCAAAGGAGCCCCTTACTGCTAGCCTGGGCCTCAGCCACATCTCTGAGACAACCAACTCGCCAATTAATTTGCACAACCAGTTTGACCGATTCCTTTTCCACTAAATTGCCCAGTTATTGGAGCTGAGCAACTACTTTTGTAAAAATAATGAGTCTGATTCCACTATGTGATGGAGCACACCCCAAATTCATGTCTTCTTGTAAAGTCTTCTTGGAATAGTCATTCAGGGTGGCAGGTAACACACTTATGATTAGAACACTTTCTTCAATACACAGTAGCTTTGAAAGTCATTGCTAAAAGCAAGCTGGGCCACTTCAAATTGTATATTCAGTGCTATTTTATAGAACTTTCTGTGGTGACAGCCATGTTATGTAATCTGCTCCATCCAATATGGTAGCCATGCGCTGCGCGTGACTGTGGAGCGCTTGAAATGTGGCTAGTGCGACTGAGGAACTGAATTTTAAATTTTATTTAATTTAAATTTAACATGTGGCTACCACGCAGGTCAGCAAAGTTCTAGATCCTCAGTGAGCTTGTTTGGAAATTAGATGTGAATGTGTGTGTTTAAAAACCCTCAGGCTGACAGTCATCTTTGCCTTCCCAGGAAATATATGTTTAATTCCTTATTTAATCCTCTCTGTTCCTAGTCACTTGTCAAGGAGACTTTATTTCCCTGAAGCAATTACCCTTGAAGTTCTTTTCCCTAAATACCCCAGGCTTGGTTTTTTAAAAACTTCATGAGGAGAATGGAAAAGAAATTACGCCAAACTTACGCTTATGTTGACTATGACTTGAGTAGCCCTGTGTCAAGGTTACTGGATAAGCTTACTCTAATTGTTGGGTCCCCATAACATAATATCAAATTCCATTAAACAAATTCTCTGGAGGCCGAGTCGTCCTTTTGTTGCTTCCTTCATTAATTCATTTACAGTGTGTTGGAGGGGTTGTGTATGTGAAGCGTTTTGGTGAGATAATGAGGAATTTGGAGTCCTTGGGTGGTGCCAATGTTTAATGAGATTGGCTGCTAACCGAGAAGTTGGAGGTTTGAGTCCACCCAGAGACACCTTGGAAGAAAGGCCTGGCGATCTACTTCTGAAAAATCAGCATTGAAAACCCTGTGGAGTGCAGTTCTGCTCTGACACTCATGGGTTCACCATAAGTCTGAGTTGACTCCACAGCAACTGGTTACTGGTTATGAGGAAGATCCGATCTTTGCCTGAGGGTTTAACCTCTAGTAGGGAGATGAATTGCTCCTGAGACTTAACTGCCAGGCAAGAGCTGCCCCAGAGGAGGGAGCCCAGGGCAGGGGCACCACTGAGGCTGCCATGCCTCCATTTTTGCCACACTGTTGCAAACATGGCCGCAAACACCCCGTTTCTCTGTCTGTTGTTTCTCTTTGGCCTCGCTAGGTGATCACCCAAACGGAGTCCCACCGTCAGCGCCTGCTACAGGAGGTGGCTGCCAACTGGCACTCGTGGGCAATCCAGGTGCAGAAGATGAAGGCCATTTACCATACCCTGAACCTGTGCAACATCGACGTCACCCAGCAGTGCGTCATCGCCGAGGTCTGGTTCCCGGTGGCGGACACCGCACGCATCCAGAGGGCCTTAGAGCAGGGCACGGTGAGTGGTGGGGGATGCCCACCTCATCATCCCCCTACAGACACTCGGGAGTTGGGAACTTTGCAAGTGACTTGGTGGTAGATTCGTCTTTGTAGCTTCAGTTTTTAACCCCGTGCTGGGGCACTGTGGAGTCCCTAGTTGGTGCAAATGGTTAACGCCTGGCTGCTAACCAGAAGGTTGGTGGTTGGAGTTCACCCCGAGGTGCTTCAGAAGAAAGGCCTGGTGATCTACTTCTGAAAAACCAGCCATTGAAAACCCCACAGAGCACAGTTGTGTTCTGACACGCATGGGGTTGCCATGAATCGGAGTCAACTTGATGGTAACTGGTTTAGGGCAGCGTCTTAGTTACCTACTGCAGCTATAACAAAATACCACAAGTGGTTAGCTTTAAACAACAGGAATTTACCTTCTCACAGTTCTGGAGGCTGAAGATCCAAATCAGGGCCTCAGCCGTGTTGATTCTGTGGACCTTTCTCCTAGTTTCTGGTGTCTGCTGGCGATCCTTGGTGTTCCTTTGCTCTTGTAGACAGATCCTCACGTGGTGTCTGTCTTCCCCTGTGTGGGTGTCTCTGTGTCTATTCTGCTCTTTCTATAAGAGACCACTCCGAAGGGACTGAGTTTGGGACCTACCCTACTCTGGTCTGACCTCATTAACACAATGAAAGGAAACCCCAATTTCCAATCAGGGTCATATTTACAGGTAAACAAACAAACAACAAAAAACCCTGTTGCCATCAAGTTGATTCTGACTCTCAGTGACCCTATAGGGCAGAGTAGGACAGAGTAGGATTTCCAAGGAGAGGCTGGTGGATTTGAGCTGCTGACCTTTCGGTTAGCAGCCAAGCTGTTAACCACTGCACCACCAGGGCTCCATATTTACAGGTACAGGGCTTAAAACTTCCACATTTCTTTTGGGAGGGACACAATTCAATCCATAACACGTACGTAACAGAAACTCCTTTGTTTCTCGGTGTTTGATAACTATCAAACAAGAACAAATCCAGACTTAGAAGGAGAGAGGCTTAATTCAGCAAGAAAGACTACTGCAACAGGGAGAATACTTCCATCTCAGAAATCGGCAAGAGTTTCTTAGCTATCTAGTGCTGCTATAACAGAAATACCACAGGTGGATGGCTTTAACAAACAGAAATTTATTCTCTCAGTCTAGGAGGCTAGAAGTCTGAACTCAGGGCATCAGCTCCAGGGGAGGACTTTCTCTCTCTGTTGGCTCTGAAGGAAGGTCTTTGTCATCAATCTTCCCCTGGTCTAGAAGTTTCTCCACTCAGGGACCCCTGGTCCAAAGGACACACTCTACTCCTGGCACTGCTTTCTCTTGCTTCTCTCCTTTATGTCTCGAAAGAGATTAACTCAAGACACAAGCTAATCCTGTAGATTGTGTCCTGTCTCATCAACATAAACTGCCTCTAATCCTGCCTCATTAACGTCATAGAGGTAGGGTTTACAACACATAGGAAATTCACTCAGATGACAAAATTGCAGACAATTGCACAATACTAGGAATCGTAGCCTGCCCAAGCTGGCACACATTTTGGGAGGACACAATTCAATCCATATCAAAGAGTTAGGGAAGAAGGATTTTTCTGTTATGGAGATGAGAATAAACAAGGCTGGAAAGAATCAGGTGTCGGGAGTGGGATGAGAGACTGATGTGATCAGATAATAAAACGGAATGTTCTACACTAAAGCCAACTCTCTTATCCTTAAGGAGGGGCAGTGTGCTGGCGCAGGCTGAGGGTGGGCCACAGTTCAGGGACGTGGGTGAAGGAGAGAAGCTTCTCCAAAGGCTGGTTGACAAGCATTTTGTAATGATTAATCAGTGGGAACAAGCAGTTCAGCTAATCATTTAGGAGGCCAAGAATGGGAATTTGAAAGGGTCCGTGTCTGGCCTTGCTGTGGTAAACAACAGATATCGTGAGCCTTATCTAAGTCCTTTGGGAAAGGAGGTTCTTTGTGGTGAGCCATTTTCTGGAACACAGAAGGGTGGGAGACTTCTCAACCTTCACTGTTTTGCAGGATCGAAGGGCTCAGCTAGACACACCATTGCCACACTCCAACACTTCTCTTGTTTTGAGCAAGGGCACTGAGCGTGGGTGTGCCAGCCCTCTGCTGGTGTGGCTGCAGACCCACAGTGAGGGCACCACTGGGAAGACCACTACTGATAATGGTCAGATGCATATGCTGCTCGCTCCCAGCCGGGCGCTGGGCTAGGCACTGCAGTCCCTGACCCTGTTTGACTCTTCCAGCTTTCTCCATGCATCTCATAGACCATGTTCACTGTGCCCCCTGAACCAATTGGGGTTGCCTGCAGGCAGGCCGAGGCCCTGCCCCATTGGCTTTCTGGAAAGGGAGTGAACAGTAAGCGTGTCCATGACGAATGTGACATTGGGCAGCAATGGGTGGAGGCAGGTGGGGAGTGGGGACTGTTGCCGGAGGAGGCCCCTCTGAGCAGATGGCATTGAGCAGACTCCCCTGAATGCCATGGGAAGATCGGGGGTGGGGGTGAGGGATGGGGGTCAGAAGGTAAAGGCCTGGAAGTGGCATGACTAGGAGGCCGGCACCATCTTTATCCCTTTGGTACAGATGAGGACCCTGGAGCGCAGGGAGCAGAACATGATCTCAGACCCATGCCTAGGAGTCAGGATTTAAATCCAATGTTCCTCATCACCCCCACACACTATCAGGCCCCCACATCGCCATCTACCCACTGCCCAGATAGGGCACTTAGAAGGAGCACTTGACCCCGACTTGGAAGGGCAGGGGGCTTCCTGGAGGAGGTGACCCCTGAGCTGAGCTGTGGGAGAGTGGTCAATGAGCAGGAGCAGGCCTGCCCAAAGCCAGCACCTGACGGTGGTGGGGGTGGCTGGAGGGAGCACACATGTGCTGGAAGAAGCTCGGGAAGGACTTTAACAGGCGTGAGGGACCTGATTGTATCCCCATACCCTGGAGGGCTTGATCTCCTTTGCGTTTTAGAAACCTCCCACTGCAGAGTGGAGAAGACTGCAGGGAGGAGGGAGGTGAGGAGGTGTCTTAGACATCTAGTGCTGCTGCAACAGAAATACCACAAGTGGATGGCTGTAACAAACAGAAATTTATTCCCTCACAGTCTAGCAGGCTAGAAGTCCAAATTCAGGGCAACAGCTCCAGGGGAAGGCTTTCTCTCTGTAGGCTCTGGAGGAAGATCCTTGTCTCTTTTGAGATTCAGCTCCTGGGCGATCTTCATGTGACATCTATCTCCTCATCTCTGCTTCCTTAGTCTGCTCCTTTTATATCTCTAGACACATCCTACACTAAGCTTGTCTCATTAACAAAGATCAAAATATGGGTTGTAAATCCTAACCTCTATGCCTGTGGTTATAATCCCATCTGGGAATGGTTAGGATTTACAATGCATATTTTGGGGGACACAACTCAATCCATAAGTAGACAGTAGAATGGAAGTTTGGGGGAGAGTTGGGCCATACATAAGGAGCCATAGTGGCACAGGGGTTAAGCACTTGGCTGCTAACTGAAGAGTTGGCAGTTGGAACCCACCAGCTGTTCCATGGGCAAAAGATGTGGCCATCTGCGTTCGTAAAGATTACAGCCTTGCAAATCCTATGGGGCAGTTCTCCTCCATCCTGTGGGGTCACTATCAGTCAGAACCTACTCAATGGCAAGGGGTTCTGGCCATACATAAGAGGGGGTGAACTAAGAAAGTGGAGCGCAGCCAAGCTCTTGACGGAGGACATACAGAGAAGGTGAAGAGCCGAGAGTTGGGGACTGGGGTGTCAAAACACACTCATGGGAGAGGGGCAATGGAAATTGCTGGAGACAAGGAGGAACTCCACTCCCTTACAGCCTTCTGTAAGGTAAGTTAGGTAGGAACTAGGAAGGTGCTATGGATTGAATTGTGTCCTTCCAAACGTACACTGGAATCCTAACACCTGTACCTGTGGATGTAAATAAAACCCACTGCCATCAAGCTGACTCCAGCACACAGTGACCCCATAGGGTTTCCAAGGCTGAAATCTCCATGCAAGCAGACTGCCACATCTTTCTCTTGCTGAGCGGCTGGTGGTTTTGAACCGACGACCTTTCTGTTGGCAGCTGATCGCTTTAACCACTGTACCACCAGGGCTCCTTACGGATGTAATATTGTTTGGAAATAGGGTTTTCTTTACTACATTAATGAGGCCACATCGGTGTAGGGTGAGCCCTAAACCTAATCACTTATGAATTATAAAAAGAGCGGATTAGACACAGAAGAAGCACAAAAAGGAGGGGTGGGGTGGGGTGGTGGGGAGAGAGATGGATGTCACGTGAGGGTCACCAAGGAACCGAGGAAGGTAGCGCTACAGAAGCTGAAAAAGACAAGAATCTCCCCCCAGAGCCTACAGAGAGAGAGAGCCTTCCCTGAGAGCCGGTGCCCTGAATTTGGATTTCTAGCCTCCTTAACTGTGAGAAAATAAATTTCTGTTTGTTAAAACCACACACTTGTGGTATTTGTGTTACGGCAGCACGGGGTAACTGATACAGAAGGCACTCACTTACAGATCCTGAGTCCCAGAGAGGGCCATAGTTGTCCCACGTTCCCTCCCTCAGTTGTGGGGCAGGAGCCCAAGGCTCTCAGAGTCCATTTTGTCCCTTGCTCTCTTTGCAGGAACAAAGTGGCTCCGCCATGGCCCCCATCCTGACGGCAGTGCAGTCTAAAGCGGCTCCTCCCACATTCAACAGGACCAATAAGTTCACAGCTGGCTTCCAGAACATCGTCGATGCCTATGGCATCGGTAGTTACCGGGAGTTAAACCCAGGTAACAGGATCCTACACATCAGTTGGGCAGCTGGGAAGTGGAAGCCGGGTGAGATCTCCCCCGAGGTGACCAAGGAGGCGAACTGGGGAAAACTGAGCACTCCTAAAACCTTACTGGATTTCTTAATGCCGCTCGTTGTCTTCTGTAAATCCTGATCGGTGAAACGTTAGTTCATTGCCCAGATTTCCTCAATTCTCCCTGGTGAGCTGCCTCACCAGGCAGCTGGCATTCGAGTTTCCTTTGCCAGTTCACCGAGGGCCACCTCTCCTTGTCTTCACGAAACCAAAAACACCAAGCCAGCTGCCATCGAGTTGACTCTGACTCCTGGCGGTCCCATGTGTGCAGAATAACAACTGCTCTGTAGAGTCTTCAAGGCTGTGAACTTCTGGAAGCAGGTCACCAAGCCTTTCTTCCAAGGCACCTCAGGGTGGGTTTGAAGCACCATCTTTGGTTAGTAGCCTGGTGCTTAACCATTTGTACTGCCCAGGGATGCTGTGGTTACTGTACGAGAGAGACAGGAGCACAGAGAACTTGGGTCACAAGGCTTGGTTCTTAGTGGCGCTAAGCTGCAGGGCCTCGTACTAGGCCAGATGTCCTGGTGCTGCTCCTCACCAGCGTGAGTCCCAGCCTAAACCATGACCCCTAGTGGAGGGGCCCTGGGGCTGGGAGTCCCCGGGAGTAACTGCTGAAGGTGTGCACAGCAGGTGAACATGCAGAAACAGACAGAAGAGGGTGGTGGAAAGAGTAGAGGTAGCCCTTGGAGATAGAAGCCTGGCTTTAAATCCAGTCAAACTTCATGATCTTTAGCAAGTCGTTTTAACCTTAACCTAAGATCAGTTAGTTAGCTCAGCTGGAAAGAGGGGAGTAATAATGCCTACTTGCCGTGAGCTAGGAGTGCCCGGGTGATGCACACGGTTAATGTGCTCAGCTGCTAACCAAAGGGTTGGAGGTTTGAGTCCACCCAGAAGTGCCTTGGAGGAAAGGCCTGGTGATGTGCCTCTGAAAAATCAGCCATTGAAAACCCTGTGGAGCACAGTTCTACTCTGCCACACACGGGGATGCCATGAGTCGGAGTCGACTTGATGGCAACTAGTTTTTTTTTAACTGATGAGCTAAAGTATGTGGAAGCTAAACAAGGGTTACAGGTGGGGTTGGTGAAGTAGGACAGAACACAGGGGACCCAGCACGGGATCCTGGAGTGTGAGGGAGGGATGTTGGTCAGGGGACCCAGTGGACGCTCGGAGAGCTCAGGACATGGTCTCACCTCCACAGCTCCCTACACCATTATCACCTTCCCCTTCCTGTTTGCCGTGATGTTCGGGGACAGTGGGCACGGGGCGGTGATGCTGCTAGCTGCCCTGTGGATGGTCCTGAACGAGAGGGCCCTGCTCTCCCAGAAGACCGACAACGAGGTGGGTGCCCATTGCGCGCCTTGCCCTGTCTCTTTGGTTATGAATTGAGTAGTAAAAAGATGTGTTTTGTTTTCACCATCAGAAGTAACATGTTTTTATAAAAAGTCAGGGAAAGACAAAGTAAAAAAGGGATCAAATTCAACCTAAAACTCCTAGCCGAAGCTAGTCCCTTTGGATGGTTTTTGTTTTTGTGCGTGGTTCTGACAAGGCATTGCTCTTTTTCTTTCTAACACAGATTTTTTTTCCTGATGATAAAAGCAAGACCTTGATTGTAAATATTTGGAAATGATAACAATCTAAACACTGAGAGAGCATCACAATTAACATTTTCGTGTGTCTTTCTAATGTTTTTTTCTGCATACAGGCCATTCCCCACGTTAAGGACATCTGACTTACGTACAACCCATAGTTATGAACCAACCACCATAAAGCCTATTATATTAAAAATTCAAGGTACATACGCAATGGTTTGTAACATCAAACGGCTGCTATTTTGTGATGCTCATCAATACATTGTTATTATTATTACTGTATTATTATGTTAAAGATGTGTTAGGGTATCTGTGTTTCTTTAACGTTTTTTATGCATAGAAAGATACACTGTGTATTACATACGAGGACAAACATTTGACAAACTGACGTTAGATATGAACCGTATGGAACTGTACCAACTTACGTACAAATTGAAGTTAAAGACAGATTGAGGAACGGAACTTGTTCGTAATTCAGGGACTGCCAGTATACACAAATAATAAGTTTAAAAAGTTGGGATCAAATAGTGCATATTAATTTGTCACCCACTTTCTGCACTCAAAATAAGTCGATTCTCATTCTTTGTGACTGTCGTTGTGATTTGAGGTAATTTCTATAAAGCTACTGTGAACAATGAATTGACGAACACTGAGCCAGTCCTTCAGAGGAAATGCAGAGTTAGGCTCCTGTGAGCCTCTGGTCACAACGTTTTGCTCAACTGGTCAATACAGAGCCCTGTTTTATGTGTGTTTCTATTTAAAGACATTGTATCGAATATACACTGTCCGTTCATTCATATTGAACTCACGGCCAAAAGTACTGTCACTCATGCCTGAACGAAGCTTATCGAGCAGATGTATTTTCTCCACAAGGAACTTCACAAGCTTCTCACAGTTCGGAACACTGGACGGCACTTCAGCACTGTGCTTGGGGGCTGTTTTCAACTGCAAAAGCACCAACAAAAATGTGAAAAATGTGGCACCAACCAGCTTGTCAGTAGTACACTGGTTTATAGTCTGCAAGCTGAACAAAAAGGCAGAGTGTCGCCTTGCTCGACCTCAGGTGGGGCCGTGCGCTTCGGGCAACTCCAATTTCTCACCACTCTGCACGTTGTTGGGGAAGTGTGCTTTAACCCCAGATCTCCTGCTAACCCAAACTCTCCCCAAAATTAGAGGAGAAAGAAAACAGTTTTCTTACTGAGTAAGCATTAAACAAGAAAGTGATACACACCCTAGGCAATCGCTATAGAGATTGCACAGACAAATGAATTTTTATCCTTTTATATAGCCAAGTGGAGCCCTGGTTGCACAGTGGTTAAGCGCTCGGCTGCTAACTGAAAGATTGGGTGAACCCACTGACCGTTCCATGGGAGAAAAGACCTGGCGATCTGCTTCTGTAAAGATTACAGCCTTGGAAACCCTATGGGGTGGTTCTACTCTGTCCTAGAGGGTTGCTATGAGTCGGAAGCGAATCAACAGTGAGTTTGGGTATTTTTTTCCCCATCCCCACCCCTTTTTTTTTTTTCAACAGAGAGAATTAAGCCTCTCTCTTCCTCTTTTTCTTCTAATTTGTGTTTGCCCTTGGAGTGTGTCCACAAATGACTGCCGTGAGTATTAATGTTGGGGTTACAAATAAACCCTAGCGAGTAGACAAATCAGCAAATACGGAATCCGAGAGTAATGAGGATTGAGCGTATCAGGAATAGTTTTCTCATGGCATTGCCCCTAGCCTGCCTCCCTGTAAAACCCTGAGAAATCCTAAATGTCTTGTCCTCGCCACCAAGCTTTCCATGTCTCTGCTTTCCACGAGGTCTCCCTCACAGAGCGGGGTTAGGGTTGAGACACTCAGGAGTCAGCATTGTTTCCAAGGTAATGAGTTAGAGTCCCTGCCTGTTCATTGTCGTACATCTTACAAACAGAAATGTGCCTTTAGCTGCGGTCTGCATTTTAAGGGTATCTGCCCTCTTTGATCACGGGTGGAATTCACTTGAGCTAATTCGGTGATGTCATAGTAGGTTCATCATGACCAATCCAATTTTTCCACCACTGATGTTGTTTCCCTTAATAAACATTTGAAGTCTCAGAGTTACATTTCAGCCATCTTGGGACCATCGATACACATCGATTCCAGTATGGCAGGAAGGCACTTTCTGTGTTTGCAAGCAAAATGACAAAATGAGTAAAGATTTGACCACTTGCCATAAAACCTAACGGTCATCTGAGGCCAGCTCAATCTTGTCCCTTGGAATCAACAGCTTCCCGCATTCACATCTCTTCTTGAGCTCACAAGGCCTCAGCATCTGCTTCAGTGACGTTTTTTAATTAAAGAATATGGAGATCGTGTGTCTGTTTTAATCGGTGAATTTTTCCGAGCAGTTTTCGGTTTGTAGGAAAATTGTGCAGAAAGTACAGAAGGTTCCCAGATGCCCCTTTCCTCCCCTCCACACTCTTTCTCCTGTTATTAACATCTTGCATCTGTGTGGCACATGGCTTAAGTGTTTGGTTTCCACAATGCCAGTACCAGTTCTGGACTTTTCTGGTTCACTGATAGGAGCTCAGGAAACTCGTGATGTGTATTGCAGTGACTGTAAGGGATCTCGGGGCGGGTCAAGCAAAAAGATAGGATCACAAGACAGCAATGTTGCAACTCCGAGAGTATGGCCCCCTTATAGCTCGGTACTGAAGTCACTCCTGAGGTTTACCCTTCAGCCAAAGATTAGACAGGCCCATAAAACAAAACGAGACTAAATGGACACTCCAGCCCAGGGGCAAGGACAAGAAGGGAGGAGGGGACAGGAAAACTGAGAAGGGGAGAGTGTTGACATGTCGTGGGGTTGGCAACCAATGTTACAAAACAATATGTGTATTAATTGTTTAATGAACAACTAGTTTGCTCTGTAAACCTTCATCTAAAGTACAATTAAAAACGAAACCAAAAAGATGGCAATGTTGCACAAGAAGCTATTTATTGGAGCCGATGTGCTGGCAGTTGCGACATGCAAGGGGACTGTCCCTCTTGCGACATGCAGCAGGAGACTCTCCAAAGGCAAGCAGCCCATGGAGCCCACCAGAAAGGGAAGAGGGCAAGGTTTCTCCTGGGGGGAGAGGGAACAGAGGTGGGGCCCACCTGTCCAGGCAAAGTCCTCTGCAGCAGCGTGGAGAGTCTCTGGGTCAGCGAGCTCCAGAGGACAGCAGGGAATTGGGGTCCTTATGACTACAGGGTTTATCTTATCTAAGACCAGCAGATGCTGGGCACAGTTTTGCAGGGCATGCAAAGCAGGCAGGCTCTAAATTGTTAAAAACTGCTTATTTGGGCTGTTTTTAAAACAACTGAATGTGTAAAAGCTTGAATTTGGTGCCAGCTGGCTTTTGAGGCTAAGGGGCATCGGCCTGCTATGAAGAAATTGACAACCTGGAGCCAATGCACAGAGGCCATGTTTGGCTCCTTTATGTAACGGGCATGCTCGTCCTATGTGGATTGTTTTGATGGCTGCCCTGGCACGCGGCTCTCTCTACAGGGCCCTAGGGGTCTTGCTGCGGCTACATGGTGGTGCCGGAGACGTCCTTCTGGGGCCTGACTCAGGGCCGCTGATAACTGCCCTTTTCGTCTCTTTGAGGCCAGATTTGGAACACCTTCTTCCACGGACGCTACCTGATCCTACTCATGGGCATCTTCTCCATCTACACGGGCCTGATCTACAACGACTGCTTCTCCAAGTCTTTCAACATCTTCGGCTCTTCATGGAGTGTCCGACCTATGTTCAGAAATGGCACATGGAAGTAAGTTTACAGACAGAGTGGGTCACTCACGGGCTGTCCATGTGGCCTCCATGAGGATCTGCAGGGGCTGAGGAGTCTGCACCTGGCTCTGCTCAGAGGCGCTCCCACAAGTTCCGTCTATGGAGGGCAAGACTGGTACCACTTCCTCAGTAATTATGCCGGCAACTGTAATACATGGAAGTGTTTCTAAAAGCTTGAGCGCAATTAAAAATGCAATATGGAGCACATGGAGCCGCTGGGTGGTGCAAATGTTTAATGTACCCGGCTGCTAATCCAAAGTCTGGAGGTGAATCCACCCAGAGGTTCCTTGGAAGAAAGGCCTGGTGATCTACTCTCGAAAAATCTAACACTGAAACCCTGTGGAGCACAGTTCTACTCTGACACACATGGGGGTCGCTATGAGTTGGCATCAACTTGACAGCAACTGCTTTGTGGAACCTGTGCCATGTGCCTGGCATTATTGTGAAAATGGGATAAAGCAGGTGTACACTGGGTGGGCCAGCAGGAACCATAGAGGCAGGGCTTCATGGAGGAGAAGGGGGCATTTGGCACACACCTTGCTCTCGCAGGGCGCAGGACCGAAGGCTTGCTCTAAGAAAGTCTGAACTGTACAGGTTCTTGGTGCCCAGTAGACAGACTTCCCATTAGGGCATTTTCTTTGGCTGTTCAGAGCAGCTTGATTCCAACTTTAAAAGAAAGGGGGAGGATGTAAAGAGATTGGGACCCTCGTCCTTTCATCCAAAGCTGGTGGGAATGTAAAACGGCGCAGCCGTTGTGGAAAGCAGTTTGGCAGTTCCTCAAAAAGTTGAACATCACATTATGATATGAGCCGGCAGTTCCATCCACTCGTGGTATTTACGTTACAGCGGCACCGGGAAGCTAAGACATAGGGATATACCGCATTCTGTGTATCCATTCATCTGTTGGTGGACGCCCAGGGCTACGTCTTACAGCTTCCTACGTGCTCCCTTCATCCCTGCCATTGACCTCTTTTCTGATGCATTGTAACTGTCGGTTTTCATTACTCATCCGAGTAAGAGCTCTTGGAAACTCACACTGAATTCCTTGGGGGCAGGATGGTGACTTCCGTGGCCTCGGCGCCTAGGACAATACTAGGCGCTGAGTAGATTTGGAACCTTCATTCGTGGGGTTAATGAGAGGCACCTCCCAGCAGTTAGGCTTGGCCTGGCCGTGAGCTCCCGACTGACCGTGCCGTGCCGTAGTCATTCCTCCGACCTCTGGTTGATCACTGCTTTTTCCTTCCTCCTTCTGTAGTGGCCACGTACTGGAAACAAATGCCTTTCTACAGCTGGACCCGGCCGTCCCGGGAGTGTATTCTGGAAACCCATATCCGTTTGGGATTGACCCGGTAATCATGGCTTCTTGGGTTAAATGTTTATTATAAAATGTCTTGGTCATTCATTCCCTCAGTGAGTATTTATTGAGCACCTATTATAGAATGTCAAAATGGTATAAGAGGAAACGAACTGCGCTACAAGTCAGGAGACTTGGGGTCTGACTGGTTTTGACATCTCGATGCCGTGTAAAGTTTGGCAAGTCACTTCTTTGCACCGTTTCATGTCCACTTTACAGATGAGAAAAAACTAACATTTTCTCTGACTTTCTTTCTGGGTGCTTGGCATAAATTTAATAATATATTAAAAGCCGTTGTCCACTTTAAGTAATAACAGTCTTATATAAGAAGAAGAACAGCAACAAAAATGTCTTGTATGAAGATCTCTGGGTAGAGAAAGAAAGTGCCAGAACCTATCAAATCAGCAATATGTACGTTGAAGAATAAGAACATATATCACAGTTTTGGTGACACAGAGCTGGATTCCAGTAAAGACCCTCCCCGCACCCTCTACTCAGCCCCGGGTCATTTTCCATACAGTTCCCAGCCACCTGCCTTAGTCTCTAGGGCGTGTACCCCTGCTGCTTAATCATTGCCTTTTTAAACGGCCCCTGGTTGCCCAGGAAAGTATGCATATTAAATAAGCCATTTAGCATTCTAATTAAGTTCCTTTGTTTGGGATTTTCTTGTAGTGGGTAACATACTCCCCTTTTTCTTAGAAAAGTATAAATTTGCTTTTATTTTTGCTTTATTTCACTGCATAACGTTGCTAGAAGTTAAAAAAAGGGATACGTGCTTTTATTTGTTGCTCGTTTTGTGTTTGCACGACTGTATTTATAGCATTTTCCTTACAGAACCTCATTAACTGGCTTCTACCCATCAGGGAGTTTGTGCTTACTTGCTTCAACCTGTGGAGATGTTTAAACATCTACCTTAGTCAACTGGACTGGAGCCAAGGAAAACGAAGGTGCTTTTCAACACAGCTTTAGACAGAAAGGGGTTTGGGGCAGATGCACAAAAAGGAGCCCGGGTAGTGCAGTGGTTAAGTGCTCGGCTGCTAACCAAAAGGTTGGCAGTTCGGACCCACCAGCTGCTCTGCAGGAGACAGATGTGGCAGTCGGCTTCAGTAAAGATTGGAAACCGTATGGGGTAGCTCGACTCTGTCCTTTAGGGTTGCTATGAGTCGGAATCAACTCGATGGCAGTGGGTTTGGTCTTTCGGTCCGGGCAGACGCAAGCCATTCGTGGTAAGCCCTGCCCATCACCACCAGGTGGCAGCCGTGTGCTCCAGATGAGAGGTCTAGAACTGAGCTTGGCAAATGCTGGCAATAAATGTTTCTTCTAAGCGCTGTTGGTGGGAGAGAACCTGAGACTTCAATTTTAGTTGCTGGCAGTTGAGTACACAACAAGCCAGTTGCTGTTGAGTTGACCTGACTCATGGTGACCCCACGCATGTCAGAGTAGAACTGGGCTCCATAGGGTTTTCAATGGCTGATTTTTTGGAAATAGACTGCCAGGCCTTTCTTCCGAGGTGCCTCTGGGCGGATTCAAACTGCCAATCTTTCAGTTAGCAGCCAAGAGCTTAGCCACTTGCACCACCCAGGGACTCCTGAGTAAACAGTTGTTGTTATGTTGTTAGGTGCTGTCGAGTCGGTTCCGACTCATAGCTACCTCATATGCAGCAGAACGAAACAAATACAAGTTGTTATCTCTGTAGACTGGCGGCTTTCTCTTTGGCAAAGGAATTTCATGATTAGGTAGCAGCTGGGGGAGGAGGTGGAGAGGGAGTCTTAGGGGGTAGTACTTGGGTCTAGGTGACCTTCCTTTGCTTTAAAACTCATGGTTCCTGCTACCTTCTCTCCCTCAAAAACCCACTGCGTTGAGTCAATTCTCATAACAACCCTATAGGACAGAGTAGAACAGCCCCACAGGGTTTCCAAGGCTGTAAATCTTTACGGAGGCAGACTGCCACATCTTTCTCCCGAAGATCGGCTGGTGGGTTCCAAATGCCAACCTTTCAGTTAGCAGCTGAGCGCTTTAACCACTGCACTACCAGGGCTCCTGTCCCTCACAGCCCCCATCCAATCCATCAGCAAACACTGTCTGCCCAATTCTGCTTGCAACAGACGTCTTCTGTGTATATATTAGCATTCACATTATGTATGAATGAGATGTTTAATTTTTACATAATGTAAATTTTTACAGTGTGATTTGTTGACTTAAAGTTCAGCATCTAATTATGACTCCTGCTAAAATATTTGGACTATAGTGGGGACCTCTGAAGGTGGTTTCTGAATATTTTATACTTTTTTTTTGGTTATGAAGTTTCTTGCAGACACATGTTCAGGCAAAAATTGATTACACTTAGGTCCCTTGCATTCTTTCCTTTCTCAGTAAGTAGGCCATGGATGGGTATTATTACATCGATTTTCCAGAGAAATTAAATTTGAGATCTTTAGAATGAAACAATTTGCCAAACATCTTGTCCAAGCCAGTGTTATTTTTTAAGCTCTAAATGTGTTGGCGGAAAAGGACGTGGGCTGGCTCCTTTATTCAATGTGGCTGAACAAACCCTGTTGCAGTAGAGTCAATTCTGGCTCATAGCAACCCTATAGGACCGAGTAGAATTGCCTCATAGGATTTCTAAGGAGCGGCTGGTGGATTTGAACCGCATACCGTTTGGTTAGCAGCCAAGCTCTTAACCACTGTGCCACCAGGGCTCCTTGGCTGAAGAAGCCTTCCTTTATATGTGAATATATGAAAATATTAAAGAGGAATGAACTAATAGAATATAGAGTATTAGAAAAGATAACTAGGTCGTTAAACCCCACCTCCTCCCCACTGCAGGAATATGGTCCACACATCTTTGGCGGATACTTGTCTAGTTCACTGCTTCAAAAAGCAGCTTGTCTTTTGTGGGATAGCAGTAATTACTACTGACTCCTCTACAAAGTGTACCCAGCATTGCTTCTTAGTAACTTGTTTCCATTGTCCTGACCTCTAAAGACTCTGCCAGTCAGTCTAAGTTCTTGTTCTCATGAAAGCCTTTTCTGGGTTGGTTCTTGTTTTCTCTCTAGATTCCTTCAGTTATTCTTCATGACATGGTTTCCAGACCCTTCCATGTTCCACTCTCCTTGGGTGTTTCTCAACGTGTCCCTTAATTAGAGAATCCAGAGCTGAATAGAATAATCTAGATGTAATTAGATCCAGTAGTTGTACTACTGACACTCTTGTTCTGGATACAATAATTCTGTCAATTCTGCTTAAGATTGCATCAGATATGTTAGTGCCTTGTTACAAAGTTGGCGTATATCAAGGTTGCCGTTAACAAAAACAGATTCCAACCCCGCATGATCGCTGTTGCCAGATCTGTCCCACTCTGAACTTCAAACCATTGTCCTTTATCCTTAGTGTAGTACTTCATATTGATTTCTACTAACATTGCATTTGGTTAGTTTTGACCTATTATTTTAAAGTTTTGAAATATTTTTGATTTATTAAACTTTCTCAAGTTTTTATTCTCTGCAGATTTTATGAGATGCTTTACATGTCTTCATCCAAGTTGATACAGTGTTTAAGAGTCAAGGTAGAATATGAAGGACTGCAGAATCCATCTAGGGATTCCCTCAATACTGACAAAATTCTATTAATATTCTTCTTCTTCTTTTTTTTTTTTGGCTTTAAAGGATAGGAATTTATTTTCTCACAATTTAGGAGGCTGGAAATCTGAATTCAGGGCACCGGCTCTAGGGAAAGGCTTTCCGTCTGTCAAATCTAGGGGGAGATCCTTGTTTCATTCAACATGTCTTCCTCGGTTCCCTAGCGATTTCCACATGGCATCAGTCTTTCCCCATTTGTGCTTGCTTCTGTGCCTAATCTACTTTTTTTAAAGAATATTTTTTACTTGACTGACCCTAACAAAATGTTTTAAGAGCCAGGCTCAGGAGTTGGAATGCCTGTGTTTAACCTCGGGTTTTCTGTTTACTAACTATGTGATTTTGAGCAAGCCACCTTCTCTGTGCCTGTTTCCTCATCTGTAAAATGGGCATAATCACAGCCCTAACTCATAGGGTTGCTCAGAATACGGAATGATTCTTACATGTGAAACACTGAGAACAGAATCTGGTGCGTAAGCATGGGGGACGCTCTGTGAATTTCAATTGCCATTATTTCTTCCCGGTTGTGTAAATCTCTCTGAGATTAAGATAAGGGTAGGTAAGTAAAATGGGCACAATCATATCTATTTCATAGAGGTTTTGTTAGAATTAATTGAGATCAATACATTTAAAGAGCTTAGGATGGGCCTGACACTTCACATTTATAACACCTTTAGTTCATTGGATCTGGCTGTGTCTAATGTGCTGGCAGGGGGCCCGGTGGTACAGTGGTTAAGTCCTCAGCAATGGGTTTTTTAAGAAGTGCTGGTTAAGGTGCTATGGTGGTGCAGTGGTTCTCAGCTGCTAACCAAAACGTCAGTGGTTCAAACCCACCAGCAACACTGCGGAAGAAAAGACATGGCAATCTGCTTCTGTAAAGATTACAGCCTAGGAAGCCCTATGGGGCAGTTCTACTCTATAACGCCTGGGGTTGCTATGAGTCAGAACCAGCTTGGCCGCACACAACAACAACAAAGTGCCCTCAGCGCACTGAGCTTCCATAACCAGGTGGGCCACGGGAGAAGCAGGGGAGAGGGCAAGTCTGGTGCAGCTTAGATGCTGTATTTGTCTTCTAGGGCTACCGTAACAAAGGACCACACACTGGGTGCTTTAAACAGCAGAACTCTGTTCTCCCACAGTTCTTGGGGACTGAGTCCAGAATCAAGGTGTCAGGAAGGCCGTCCTTCCTTATCTCTCCCAGCTGCTGGGAGCCCCACATGTTCCTTGACTTGTAGCTGCAGCATAATTCTATGTCCACCTCCATCTTCACGTGGCCGACTTCCCTCTGTATCTCTCTATCTCTGTGTGTCTTCTCTTCTTATAAGAACACCGGCCATATTGGATTAGAGCCCAGCCTACCCCAGTGTGACCTCATCTTAACTAATTACACCTTCAAACAAGGTCATGTTCACAGGTGCCAGGGGTTAGGACTTGGATATATCTTTTGGGGGGATACAAATCAACCCATAACAGATGTCAAGGCAGGTGGGGTAGGTAGAGGAACCTTCTGGTGTTTTGGCAGCTCTTACTGGCCCCTCCGCCACCTCCCCAACAACCTCCTTGGTGGTTGTCCAGCTGGCAGCAGCTCAGGACTTTGTAAAGAAAGAATCAACCAGTGGGGCGTAGTTCCTGACCATGTGCGTAAGTGTGTGTGTCTGTGTGTGCGTGTGCGCGCGCGCGTGTGTCCTGTAGGATTTTATCTTAAGAATAAGTAAAGAAATACTCAGGTTTGTCATGCATAAACTCATTAAGTTTATTGCAAGGTAGTCGTGGCAAGGCACGCAGGTAAGCCCGTACCATTTCAAAATGTCCTTTCGTTTAGGACAGGAAAAAAACCATGTAGGATTTTTTTCCCCAGTTTTCTTCCAGTTCCTTGGTATTTTCCTTGAATAGGAATGGCCCCTGCTCCTTCAGGAATGACTGTTCGTTCACTGAACTTTTTGGTGAAAATTCATAAAGTGCCCAGATCGGGGCTTGGTCCCTTTCCCTTGCAGAGCCTACACGGCAGGTTGAGCTGGACTAATGCTGTGGCCTCAACTCCAGTAGAATTTCTGGACTCGGATCTCATGTGGGTGTTGTCGTGTTTTTCATCCAGATTTGGAACTTTGCTTCGAACAAGCTAACATTCTTGAACTCCTATAAAATGAAGATGTCCGTCATCCTGGGAATTGTCCAGATGGTTTTCGGGGTTATTCTCAGCCTCTTCAATCACATGTAAGTTTCACGAGTCCCTTTCTTTGTGTTTGGTCAAATCAAGGATGAGTATTCACAGAGCCACCGTGTGGACCGACATCTCTCAGCGCAAGAGTAAGAGTTCCCCCACGGAGAGGGCTTCCCTAGGGTCTCGGTTTGAGCCAGGACACGCAGGTTTGCTGGAAACACCAATTCTACTTCTTCTAAGCTGAGTTCCTCAAAGGTGAATGCACCCCTCAACCCAGGAATATTTGTAGGCTTAGGCTGTATCCTTCCACCGGTGGGCAAATGTGAGCATGGTGAATTCTTGCCAAGGTGCCTTGTTTTCTGAATCCCATTTAGTGTCATTTCTTCCAACTGGCAGCACCTCTCTCTCAGTTCTTTGGTTGCTGATGGTGTCACATCTACTCCTTCCCTTCCTTCTATCAACATCCATCACTGAAGAGGCTCTACAACTCACTTATGCCAAAGGTATACATGTTTGAAAACAACTCCAAATGTGCCTATTTGGAGGCACCTTTTGTGAACAAGGTGGCTGAAATCCCACCCAACATGCTGGTTATGAGTGGATGGGGCAACGTGGTGCCACAGGAGTGATACAGGGTTTCGAGCCAGAAGTTCAAGCCCCAGTTCCAACTCATACATCTTCACGCTTGTCTTCTTCTGTAAAATGGGAATGAAGTAGTCAGAATGGGTTAGGTTATTATGCAGTAACAAACAGCCCCAATCACAGTGGTGATACATGTCCAATATTGACCCACTGGAGCTCTGCTCCTGTCTCCCTTACCCAGGACCTAGGCTGTGGGCAACCACTGCTTGGAACAGTGCCAGTTGCCACAGCTGAAGTAAAAACTTTTTTTTATTCATTTTTAAAAATTGTGGAAAATATATACATAACGAAACATTTTCCATTTCAATAATTTTCACCTGTACAATTCAGTGACATTGATTACATTCAGCATGTTGTTCAACCGTAACCCTTATCCAGTTCCAAAATTTTCGTCACCCTTAACAAAAGCACAGTGTCCCTGAAACTCCAAGTCCTCCTCCCCTCCTTTCCCCCATACAACTTCCACATGTCACAAAATTTTATTCTTCAACCCTTTAAAAATGTAAAAACCATTCTCAGCTGGCAGGCCATATAAAACAAATGATGTGCTCGATCTGGCCTGCGGGCCGCAGTTTGCTGGCCCCTGTCTTGGAGCACTCTTAGGAGAAAAGCTTTCAAGTCCCATTATTAACCTTTTGCCTTCAGATGAGTTCATGTGAGCTAGTTCTGCATATAAAGCCAAATTACCAATCCTTCTGTGGTCATGATCTTTGCTTCAGACTTTCCCTTCTAAACTCTGGTTCTCTCTGGAGCTTCTGTGTGAAGAACTTCCCTTTCTCTTCTTTTCCCTCCATGTATGCTTGCTGCTTGCAGGGGAGTGGACACAGTGTTCAAAAATTAAACAGTTTTGCTTTGCGGAGAATAATTATTTGCTAACGTTCTTGGAGCCCTGGCGGCACAGTGGTTAACCGTTCAGCTGCTAACCAAAAGGTCAGCAGTTCGAAGCCACCAGCTGCTCCTTGGAAACCCTATTGGGCAGTTCCACTCTGTACTATAGGGTCGCTATGAGTTGAAATGGACTTGATGACCATGGGTTTAGTTTTTTTTTTTTTCCAACATTCCCTTGGAGTCCCTGGGTAGAGCAAACGTATTAACATACTCAGCTGCTAAGTGAAAAGTTGTTGGTTTGAGTCCACCCAGAGGTGCCTTGGAAGAAAGGCCTACCAATCTACTTCTGAAAAATCAGCCATTGAAAACCGTGTGGAGCACAGGTCTACTCTGACACACACCAGGTTGTGATGAGTCGGAGTTGACTCCCCAGCGACTGGGTTTGAATGCTTCCTTTAGTGAACTGTTTGTTGTGTGTGTGTTTTCCACCCCCAGATACTTCAGAAAAGTGCTCAACATCATTCTGCAGTTTATCCCCGAGATGATTTTTATCCTGTGTCTGTTTGGATACCTGGTTTTCATGATCATTTACAAATGGTGCCAGTTTGATGTCCACACGTCCCAACACGCCCCAAGCATCCTCATCCACTTCATCAACATGTTTTTGTTCAACTATGACGACCCTTCCAACGGGCCCCTGTACAAACATCAGGTATGGCTGGTTCTCTTCTTTCTTTCACCCACTTGATCATGGCAGAGCTTGCCCATGCTCTCGAGTCCGCCAAGGGGAGTTATCCGAAAGACAGAGCCATTTTAGCACCCAGCCAAGGGTCTTCAGTTTCAAATTAAAGAGGGTCTTCCCAAATGAACACACAAGGGTTGAGGACGGCGCTGTGGTGTGGCACACGCAAGGGGTTATTGCTGTGGGGCTCGTGGTGAAAATTGGCTTGTACATTGGCTGAGCTGAAAAAAAAAAGAAAGCTTGCAGTTGATTTGGCTTGAAGCTGTAAATGTTCTAAATGACCCATTGCTGTTGAGTCGATAACAACTCATGGTGACTCCATGTGTGTCGGAGTAGAACTGTGCTCCGTAGGGTTTTCAATGGCTGATTTTTTGGAAGTAGATCTCCAGGACTTTCTTCTGAGGCACCTCTGGGTGGACTTGAACCTTCAAACTTGTGGTTAGCTGTCAAGCATGTTAAGTGTTTGCACCACGCAGGGACTGTAAACAGTGGAGGTGCTCTACAGAGCAGCTAAATAGCATTTTAGGTGCTTTGAATAGTTAAATAACATTTTTTTTTTTTTTTACCATTTTATTCTTAATGCAAAATAGCATTTAGGTGTTCTAAATAGCACCTAAAATGTAGTAGTCTTTTATTCTAAAAATACACTCTACTTAATATTCATAAGAAAGAAAAATGAAAACAGAATCAAGAAGAGAAGTGGGTGCCTAGAAAACCACGGAGTGAACGCCTGCTTTCCAGTGAGCTCCTGGGACTAGCTGCAGATGCCTTTACTCTTCTTTCATGGACAGTAGATACCAACATTTGGATTGTGTGGCCATTATGATTTCTTCCATTTATTTCAGACTCATTATCAAGTTAATATCTTATTTAGTATAAGTGTCCCATTGAGGGAGATGGATGTGCAATCTGCTTCCGTAAAGATTACAGCCTTGGAGACCCTGTGGGGCAGTTCTACTCTGTCTTATAGGGTTGCTATGAGTCGGAATTGACTCAACGGCAACAGATTTTGGTTTTGGTTTGGTGTGTGCATTTATAAGCACCAAAATTGTTAAAACTTATAAACAATTTATGAAACTGTAAATGGGACTATTCTGCTTCTGTAAAGATTACAGCCTTGGAAACCCTTTGGGGCAGTTCTACTCTGTCCTTTGGGTCACTGTGAGGTGGAATGCACTCAGTGGCAGTGGGTTTGGTGGGTGGGTCCCACTGGTGCTGGATTCAAAAATAACCTGTGAGCAATTCTTTGGTAACACAAAGCGTTCTTTTCTGCTGGCCCCTCGCAGTGACTAACATGATAATACTGTTGGAGGCAGGTTTTCAGTAAAGGAGGGCCCACTTCCACAGGTTTTGGTTCCTCTGGATCAAGTTGCAGGGCCGGCTGCATGATGCCGGGTGATCTTCAGGGCAGATGGTACCTGCCAGGTGTTACCTGCAGCCACGCTTCTCCTATAGCTGTGCACATTCTCGGGGGTTTGACTCTTATTTGGGTTCGCCTCCCCTAAGACGCATCAAAGAATTAGGAAAAAAAATGCCCCGTGATAAGTTACATAGGGAATGACTTTTAGCTAGTGGTCAGAGAAGGAATATACCCTGAAAGCTTCTTCTGTCGTTTCCCACCTTATGACTTCAGTGACCCTTTTCCTGGTGGACGCAGTGGTTAAGCACTCAGCTGCTAACCAAAAGGTCGGCATTTTGAACCCACTAGCCACTCTGTGGGAGAAAGATGTGTCAGTCTGCTTCCATAAAGACGACAGCCTTGGAAACCCTGTGTGGCAGTTCTACCTTGTCCTATAAGGTCGCTATGAGTTGGAATGGACTCAACGGCAATGGATATGGGTTCAGTCAGACATAGATGGTAACCTTGCTCATCCATAGACAGCATTAAATGAATGTATTTAGAAGACGTAGTCATTCAGTGGAACTCCTGGGTGGTGCAAATGGTAAATGCACTTGGCTGCTAACCAAAAGTTTGGAGGTTCAAGTCCACCTAGAGCACCTTGGAAGAAAGGCCTGATGATCTACTTCAGAAAAACCAGCCATTGAAAACCCTAGGGGGCACAGTTCTACTCCGACACACATGGGGTCCTTGAGTCAGAATTGACCGGACGACAACTGTTTATTATTATTATTACTCAACGCGCGAGTGAAAGTTATTTGGATCTCCCAAACGAGTATTCTCTCTTAGACAAAGGGCCCACCAAATATTTTCATGCGTGAATTGCTCACCTTAAGATTCAAGTCCTCAGTTCATCTAGGATCTGGACGGGTAGCCATTGCACAGTAAATACTTTCTGAATTCTTTCCACTCAGAAACATTCACCAGAATTGGTCGAGTTCCCCACTCCCTTGTGTGAAGTTTAATTATCTTAACACAGCTCCAAGTTTCCCTCACGGCATTTTGTGGTACCGCTGGGAGAGACCATGTAAGTTAGGAAATAAAGCCCTTTCCCAGGCTGCGTTTGCAGAAGGAGAACTACAGATACACCGTCAGTCTCGGGTTGCTTGTCCATCAGGAGGGAAAGAAGCGTTGCTGTAGGAAAATAGACAAACGGCAATGAAGGAGTGGGGCAACCGGAGTCAGCAAGTCCTGGGTGTGTTCATGTGGTTTCCGCTCCTTCTTTCAAGCATTTAAAAGCAAGCGAATGCAGAAGACGGAGCAGATAAAGTGTTCCCACATTTATCACAGTAAATCTCATTACAAGCAGGGTCATAAATCGTTTCTCCCGGCGTTCACTCTGAGCTGGGTCAGAACAGTTGGATCTGGTACCCAGTTTCCACTCCTTTTAATAGCTCTGACCAAGCCCTCGGAGGCTTCCTTGTTCTTTTGACAATAGCAGCTCCGGGTAACCCCTCCAAACTGGTAACTATGCCGTGGTGTCAATTCCGACTCAGATGACCCTGTAGGACAGAGTTGAATTGCCCCATAACGTTTCCAAGGCTGTAATCTTTATGGGAGCATCTGGTGGATTCGAACTGCCAACCTTTCGGTTAGCAGCAGAGCACTTAACCACTGCACTACCAGGGCTCCTTAAACTGGTAACTAGGAGTGTATACAGAAAGAGGTGGGGGGCTCGAGAATGTGAAAGGAAATATGTAACAAGAGGTAAAAGGGGCCTCCTGTTGTGAGAGAGCGAGTTCACGTTCAGAGTGGGCATCCCAGAACCTACCAGATAACTGGCCTGCGTGGAGGGTATGAAAGTCAGGTGAAGACCGTGAGCAGCTCTTTCTTAAGAGAGAGAACGAGAGAGGGTATGTGGTTATCTTATGCTGGATACATAAAATTACTGACTGAGACAATGTCTGTGACTTAAAGTGACCCGGGGACTTTCGATTGCTAGACAGTGACCACTGGGGTCATGGGGCCTGTCAGGACCAGGGGAAACTGTCCGTGAAACAGATTTACAGGAACAAGGAAAAATAAAGTTGCCTTTATGATGTGTCTCATGAGTTCTTCCTGTTCAAAGGGCTGACTGCATACGGTGTGATCCTATAACAGGGGCTTGTTGAGAGAGTAAGGGATAAGGAAAGCAAGCTTCCAGTGTCCCCCTTATATTGGACACTGGGCACTGCAAGACTGGAATCTTCCAGATGTGAAGGCGAACGGGGTTGTGGAGATTCTTTCTGGACAAGGTGCTACTGAAATGACCCGTATTAATCATTCTTATCATGTCACGCTAAGATGATAGCCTCTTACCGTTTTGCTCTTGCAGCGAGTTGTCCAGAGTTTCTTTGTGGTTATGGCCCTGATTTCTGTGCCCTGGATGCTTCTGATTAAGCCGTTCATTCTGAGAGCTAACCATCGGAAAGCCCAGGTAAGGACCGTTGCTTTCTATTCCCTCACTGCGGGTAGGAAGGTGGGTTGGTTGGAAACAGAAGTCTGGGGTTTAGAGAGGAAGCTGGGCCTGAAGGAGGACGAGAAGGTGCTGAACAACTAATCCGCCCCAAGCTTGCTTCCTTCTGTAGAGCTCAACTCTTCCGCCAGGCCTTCTTATTTCCACCTAACGCTCCATTAGAATTCTCACCTTCCATATAGGAGACCCAGGTTCAATTCCCGGCCAATGCACTTCATGCGCAGCCACCACCTATCTGTCAGTGGAGGCCTCGTTGCTGTGATGCTCAACAGGTTTCAGAGGAACTCCCAGACTACGACGGAATAAGAAGGAAGGCCTGGCAATCTACTTCTAGCCAATGACAACCCTGTGATCACCAGGGTCTGATCTGTAACTGATCACGGGGATGGTACAGGCAGCATTTTGTTCTGTTGTGCCTACGGTCACCATGGGTCGGGGACTAACTTGATAGCAGCTAACAACAACAATGCTTTATTGTGGACAAGCGCACTTAACCGTTGTGCCTTGCAAACCGTACTCGAAGGGTGGTGTGTGCGTGTGCGCGCTGATTCTAGTGGTATTTAATGGTTTTTTGTTTTTGGTATAGTGATCTTTTATTTCACAAGAATGTGGTGCATTTCATATGGATTTGTACAATAGTTACCAGGAACGTTGAATACAATATGAAGTACGTAGGCTTGGGAGCAGTTTTCAAATCTGTAGCACATACCAAAGAAATCCTCTATGATTTTCACCGTTGTTCAGGCAAACACAAGAAAACTTTGGTTCAGTTTCTATAAACTATCAAAGGAGAACAAAATATCCTTCTTTCTTAAATCAATCAGGTTTCGAACAGCAGCTTTTCAACATCACAAAATAAAGATAAATAGAACTTTCTATTGGTTTTGTTTTGTTTTTAGGAGCCCTAGTGGTGCAGTGGTTAAGTGCTGGGCTGCTCACTGAAAGGTCAGTGGTTCAAACCCACCAGCGGCTCCGTGAGAGAAAAGACCTGACAATCTGCTCCCAGAAGCTCTATGGGGCAGTTCTACTCTGTTCCGTGAGGTTGCTGTGAGTTGAAATTGACTCAGCAGCACACAACAACAACAGTGGTTTGGGATCTGAAATCATTTTATTAGTTGACAAGAAGCGTATCTTACTAAAGTTTCAGTTTTTTAATGACCACGGAAAGCTGTTTTGCATCAGTGTGCTAAGGCTGGGAGATCTTACTGTGTGATGTCACAGACAGTGTGCAAGAACTCAAGTAGTGAGCAGATTCAACATCATCAGTTCTTATTTAGCTGTGATTTTTCATTATCGCCAAATACCAATTTCAGCGCACTTCCTCCTTTTGGTTAAACTTCTCCTGAGCCTCTTATTTACTCAGGGAGGAAAGAAAAGCTTTAACGTCAGCTTAAATCAGATAGAATTTAGGAAGGTTCACCTTCCAGGAGGAGCCCTGGTGGTGCAGTGGTTAAATGCTTGGCTGCTAACTGGAAGGTCAGTGGTTCTAAGCCACCGAGGGCTCCATGGGAGAAAGATGTGGCAATCTGCTTCCATAAGGACCACAGGCTTGGAAACCCCATAGGGCAGTTGTACTCTGTCCTATAGGGTCACTATGAGTCAGAATTGACTCCATGGCACAACAGCCTTCCAGGGTGTATCGGGAATCTAGAAATGACACACAGACACCATTTGGGATGACCATCTCTGCTTCCCTCCACGATCGCAAAAGATTACGTGGAATGTGCTGAGATCACATGGGTCTTAGATGGTTGTAGATATTTGCAGATTAAATCCTATTTTTCTAAAATCTTTGTTGGATATTGACCTGCAAGATGGTAGGGGCAGGACCCAGACATGGTCAGACTGAAGTTCTGGAGGTCTATCCCTAGGTGGCGCCCTCTTTCTAGTTTCACTGCCTCTCCTCCCACTATCTTCATTTCCAGCCAGTCTCGACTATTCTAAAGCCTATCTGATATATGATTTAAGTGGGATATAAATAGATAGGTAGTCCAAGCAAAGAATACTTACTTCTTTTTTAGTTCACTGGTGAGAGGCCAAAGTGGTAAAGGAGTGTTGAGGTGGAGCATTGTCCAAATGGGTGACCAGGTGTTTCAAAGGAAGGTAGCAAATACTTGTTTGTAGAAATCGGTGCAATTCTCCTTTGTAGGAACTCAGCCTGCCCAAAGGTGAGGGCTAGGTGACTGCTGGCTCATCTGAGTCCCAGAACTCTAAAATAACAGCTTTCTTGCTGTTTCAAGAGTTCTTGAAACAGTTGCTGATCTCAAAGTGGCTGATTTCCCCTCTTCTCCCCTCTGGATGACTTGTGCTCTGGGGAAGGAGGCAGAGAGATTTTCTTAGTCTATCGCCTCAGATGATACCTCTTAACCTGGCTGGGTCACAGGAGCTCCCAAAGACTGCTTGGGGGCCTGTCTCCTTGGGCTTTGTTTCTTAGGCTTCTTATTAGGATCCTGGTGGTTCTTTTCATATTAGAAAAGTTTTCTACTTATCCTGGGCACATTTCTCAACCTTTCTGGACTGCAGTTTACTTTGCTGTAAAATGGGATGATAATGGTGCTTACGTTCAAGGATTAGCATGAAGGCTAAATGAGATAACCCATACAGAGTTCCAAACAGTGGCTGGCATGTAGCTAATAATCAGTAACAGCTTTTATTTCATATTATAAAGAACTGTGGTCATTTTAAGGGTGAACTGAGCACTCTCTTCATTTCTTCCACTTGGTGACAGCTGCAGGCATCCATGGTCCAAGGAGACTCCACAGAGAGCATTGAAGGTGGCAACTCAAACCTCTCCATCAGTTCTAATCAGAAGGCTTCTGCAGGAGACCAGGGAGCCCAGGACGACCATGAGGAAGAGGTATCTGGGACTGGACACCTGAGGAAGACTTCTCAGTTTGTACAGATTCTAGAAGCAGGATTTAATTGGGATAATAGTCAAAATATCAGACAACCAGTAGGGTATGGGCAAGCGTGGGCAGTAGAGCAGGAACGGTCTGGAGGGCCCTGCTGGGCAACAGCCCTGTGATTGCTGAATTGCGAGAGGTCGGGGAACATCTGAGCTGGTCAGAGCAATAGCTCTTCACCAACCTCTGTGGGAGAACTTGGAGGGCAGTGGTCGCTCAGTGATAGAATTCTCGCCTTCCATGCTGGAGACCCAGGTTCCATTCCCGGCCAATGCACCTCAAGCGCAGCCATCTGTCAGTGGAGGCTTGCATGTTGCTGTGATGCTGGACAGGTGCCAGCAGAGCTTCCAGACTAAGACAGACTAGGCCCTGCAATCTGCTTCCAAAAATCAGCCAACAAAAGCCCTATGGATCATAGTCCAGCCTCCAACCAATCATGGGGATAGTGAAGGACCACGGTAGGTTTGTCCTGTTGGGCATAGGGTTGCCATGAGTTGAGGGCCGACTCAATGGCAGCTAACAACGACATGGGAGTGTTTTAATATTTAGCCCAGGTGCTGCTGTGTAGGTGAGTGTGGGCTGAACATCAGCCTCAATCCAGGGACGCACAAGGTCCCAGTGTTACTGAAGCCTCCACGCTCAGATTGGTACTCTGGGAGTCTATTACTTTTATTGTGATATTTCCCCTCAAACAATGAGAGCAGAACCCAGGTATAACCACAGATATTGAAGCAAAATGTGGGTTATTTATTCCCAGCCTCCTCCCCATGTAAGCTTGCAGAGCTGCTAAAGCCTCTTCTTTGTTCTCCAACCTCAACACTGGCTCTTCCCCAACTTTGCTCACTTATCTCATCTTTGGAGTGTTGTTGCCTCACATGTGAATGCACAGATTGTTCTCTTCCCTCGCCTCCCTCTGCCCCTGTCTGTCCAAGGGCAGCCACCCTCCCCCAGGAATGCGTGCCACATTTTCCTAGGTGAAGGCAACTGGCTGTTTTCATGGGATGATTGAGTTCACCCCCAATCCTGCACCCCCAGCTGGAGGTTTTAATTGGAGTCTACTCCAGTTCTGGAGTAGGGACTGGGCTCCCCTGAGTGCCAGACTGACACCATAAGTAGCTCCATTTATGGTGTTAATTACGACAAAAATTAATTCACTTGAGCTAATGAATGGTAAGTTCGAATTAGTGAAAAATCTAGATCATGGAAGATTTTTCCAACAGGCTTTCAAGGGTGACAAGAGTAACCCACATTAGCGGCTAATAACCAAGTCTGTCAGACCTGCTGCCATATTTTAGAATGCAATACCTACCAGTCTTCCTTCCTTTACATCTTCTGACGGATCAGTCCCGGCCTGTCCAGTACAACCTCCCTCACTGGTTCCCCTCATGCCCTCAGTATTTATCCAGTCCATCTCCACCCCGTCCTTCCCTCCTACCTCTGCCATAGTTGGCTGCTCTTGTTGGGGCACCTTCAGTCTCCATTCGTAGACTCCTTCATTCCATACAAAACTGCATGGGTCTCCAGACCAAAACCAAACCAAACCCATTGCCGATGAGTTGACTCCAACTCATAGCAACCCTACGGGACAGAGTAGAACAGCCCTATAGGGTTTCCAAGGAACAGGTAGTCGATTTGAACTGCCGACCTTTGGGTTAGCAGCCTGAGCTCTTAAACCACTGCACCACCAGGGCTCCATGGGTCTCCATCTTGACAGAAAAGTAGGCTTGACCCTGCTTCCCCTCAGTTTCCTCTCCCTCCCTCCTCTTCTGTGGCCTTGGCATTATCAACCTACTCGATCCATCTCTGCCCTCCCCACCCCTTTAGTTCTTCACAGTGGTTTTCTTTGCTGAATCGCGAGGTGATGATTTTGTCTTTTCTCCACCCCCATTCCTTCCTTGATATTTGTCCACCCTTGGCTCCAGTGACCCTGTGGCCATGTGACTCCTCTTGCTTCTTTGATCTTTTCTGTTTCCTCATCTGTTTCTTTTTTCTTATTTCCAAATAAAGATGTTTCCCAAGGAAAATGAACAAAACCCTACCGAGCACAGTTCTGCTTTGCACCTGTGGGGTCGCCAAGAGTCGGAATTGGCTCGACAGCAACTAACAACAACATCATTAACATTTATTTCCCTCTAGTTAGACTGTAAGGAGCCCTGGTGGTGCAATGGTTAAGCGCTCGGTTGCTAACTGAAAAGTCGGTGGTTCAAACCCACTAGCTGCTCCTCGAGAGAAAGATGTGGCAGTCTGTTTCCATGAAGATTTACAGCCTTGGAAACCCTATGGGGCAGTTCTGCTCCGTCCTATAGGGTCGCTGTGAGTTGAAATGGAATTCCTGGCAATGGGTTTGAGTTTGTGTTTTTAGTTAGGCCGTAAGTGCATCTGTGTACGGTCTGTGATGCCTTTGGGGTAGAAAGTACTGAATTAACAAAATTCTCTCTTCCAGTTCAACTTTGGAGACATCTTTGTCCACCAGGCCATCCACACCATCGAGTACTGCCTGGGCTGCATCTCCAACACGGCCTCCTACCTGCGCCTCTGGGCCCTGAGCCTGGCCCACGCCCGTGAGTCGGGGGCCTGCGGGGTCATGGTCAGGTCTTCATGGGAAACTCAGGCAGTGCCTCTGTAGGGGGAAGCTGCCTTCTCTGGCTTGTTGCTGGCAAGCTTTTTTTCTTAGGAAGAAGTGCCTTTGCCCAGTAGGTCTGGCTTTATGTTGGTGGAATGATTGTCCTTGTTTTAGGTTTCTGTGACTGCCGTAGGAGCCCTGGTGGCTCAGTGGTTAAGAGCTTGGCTGCTAACCAAAAGGTTGGCAGTTCAGATCCACCAGCTGCTCCTTAGAAACTCTATGGGGCAGTTCTGCTCTGTCCTGTAGGGTCACTATGAGTTGGAATAGACTCAGTGGCCATGGGTTTAGGTTTAAGGGGGATGGCTGCCGTAACAAATGACCACAAACTTAGTGGCTTACAGGAACACACATATATACTCTTAGTTTGTGTGTCCTTGCCTGTCCCAGCTTCCAGAGGTCTCCGTACGTCCTTCACTCACAGACCCGTACCACTCCAAACTCAGTGTCCCCCTCACACCTCCTCCTCTGACCCCCTCCCGTTATAAGACCCCTGCGATTGCATGGCCCCCCGGATACCCCCAGTGATCTCCCCATCCCAGCATTCTTCATCCCACCTCCAGACCCTGTACACACAGTGCTCTGTTTACCAGATGAACCCTGCCATTGAGAACGTTCCTCTGGCCTCTTGCAGAACTCTCTGAAGTGCTCTGGACCATGGTGATGAACATTGGTCTTCGCCAGCGAGGCTGGGGAGGACTCATTGGGGTCTTCATCATTTTTGCCATATTTGCTGTCCTGACGGTCGCCATCCTCCTCATCATGGAGGGCCTCTCTGCTTTCCTGCACGCCCTGCGACTCCACTGGTAAAGAGGGGCCATGTGCTGGGCTGGGGCCCGGTAGGGAGGGTGTGCTGTGGGGAGAGAGGATGGCTGCGGGGCTGAGGGCTGGGCTGGGGTGCTGACCTGCCGTGTGCCATAAGCAGCTCGTTTTTTTGTAGCCTTGGTTTAGTTGTCTGCTGGTATAGTGTTAAATGAAGTAGCATACACACACATCCACACAGATCTAGTGGCTGCTCTGTACTAAATGTCCATTCCTGTTCATCCTTTCCCTTTTCAATGATAAATATTATCATTGGCTTCAAAATAAGTGACGCTTCCCAGTGTTGGTAGGGTTGTTGTTGTAGCTGATTGCTGTCAAGTCGGTTAGACTCATGGCAACTCCATGTATGCAGAATAGAACTGCTCCATAGGGTGTTCAAGGCTATGACTGTCCAGAAGCAGATCACCAGGCCTTTCTTCTGAGCCACCTCTGGGTGGATTCGAACCCCAACCATTCGACCAGTATTCAAGTGCTTAACTGTGCCCCCCAGGGAGTCTATTGGTAGGGTGGCAGAGGTGAAATAGACTAACAGAGGTGTGCAGAGTAAATCTGGAATGTTCAGCTCTTGTTGATGAGTGCAGGAGTTATACAGATAGAACGAGGTACTGAATTCTCTGGAAAGTGGAAACGGGGAGAAAAGTGCCCGAGGGGATCCTGAACATTCACAGGAGATGCTCTGAAAACCACTGTCTGTCACCAGCTTTATGGGTATGAGAACCTTTGCTTAGGCTTCTGGCATTGTCCCAAGAATTTGAATACGTCGTGCCTATCCTTAACCATGGAGCCCTGGTGGCGCAGTGGTTAAGAGCTCAGCTGCTAACTGAAGGTCAGCAGTTCGAATCCACCACCTGCTTCTTGGAAACCCTATGGGGCAGTTCTACTCTGTCCTATAGGGTCACATGAGTTGGAATTGACTTGATGGCAGTGGGTTTAGTTTTTTGGTTTATTTTTAACCACAGCTCTCACTGAGATTCTTCTGTGGCTGCTATTTTTTTAGCAACTATTTATTTATTTATTTATTTATTTATTTATTTTTTTTATTATTTTTTATTGTACTTCAGGTGAAGGTTTACAGAACAAATATTTTCTCATTAAACAGTAGTACACATATTGTTTTATGGAATTGGTCAACAACCCCATGACACGTCAACCCTCTCCCTTCTTGACCTTTTTTTTTTTGGTGAAAATATACGTAACTAAAGATACACCATTTTACAAATTTCTACACGCACGGTTCAGTGACATCAACTACGCTCTTCCAATTCTTCTGCTATTCTCACTTTAGATGAAGGTTTACAGCACAAAATAGTTTCTCATTAAACAGTTAGTACACATGTTGGCCTATGACAATGGTTAACAACCTCACAACACATCAACACTGTCCTTACTCAACCTCGGGTTCCCAATCAGCAGCTTTCCTGTCCCCTTCTGTCTTCTAGCCCTTGTCCCTGGACTGCTGTGCCTTATTAGTCTGTTTTGTTTTATTGGGCTGTCCAATCCCCGGCTGAATGGTGAACCTGGGAAGTGACTTCACCACTAAGCTAAAAGGTTGTCTGGGGGCCGTACTCTCAGGGTTTCTCCAGTCTCCTTTAGGCCAGTAAATCTGGTCTTTTTTGTGTGTGTTAGAATTTTGTTCTACATCCTTCTCCAACTCTGTCCAGAACCCTCTGTTGTGATCCCGATCAGAGCAGTCAGTGGTGGTAGCCGGGCACCATCTAGCTGT
>NW_004444029.1:9307336-9336230 GCF_000243295.1 Trichechus manatus latirostris
TCTCCATTAGAAGGTTCTATACCTACACTGTTTATTCCCTCTTTTATTGTTCTGATGTTGTTCTCATTTATAGGTTAACTGCTCTGATTCCCTGTTGCATTTCTTTTGGTTTTGGATGGTCCTTGAGATTTCATTTCCTAGATTGGTACCTCGCTGGTACAATCCTGCCTCCTAGATTCAGCCTGTGAGCTGAAGTTGTTTGTTCCCAGATCGAAGGACTCCCTTTAATAATTCTTGTAAATTTGGTTTGGTTTTTACATATTCCCTTAATTTCTGTTTATCTGGAAATGTCCTAATGTCACCATCATATTTGAATGAGAGTTTTGCAGGATATATTATTCTTGGCTGGCAATTTTTTTCTTTCAAGGTTTTATATATGTCGTTCGATTGCCTTCTTGCCTGCATAGTTTCTGCCGAATAGTCTGAACTTAGTCGTATTGTTTCTCCTCTGTATGTGACTTCTTATTTTTCACGAGCTGCTCTCAGGATTCTTTGTTTTTCTTTGGTTTTGGTGAGAGTGATTATGATATACCTTGGTGATTTTCTTTTGGTGTCTATCGTATATGGGGTTCTTTGAGATTCTTGGATGGCCAGCTTTTCATCTTTCATGATATTGGGGAAGTTTTCTGTCAGCAGTTCTTCAGTGATCCTATCTGTGTTTTCTGTTTTCTCCCCCTGTTCTGGAACTCCGATCACTTGCAAATTTTTGCTTTTGATTGTATCCCGCATAATTCTCAGGGTCTCTTCATTTTTCTTCATTCTTTTTTATGAATTTTCCTCAAACAGAATTTTATCCAAGTGTTTGTCTTCAATTCTGCTGATCCTGTCTTCCACTGTTTCAAATCTGTTCCTCAGCCCTTCTAAGACACTGTCCATTTCTGAAATCTTGTTATTTATCTTTTAGATTTCTAATTGTTGTTTTTGTATAATTTCTAGTTGTGAATTTATTTTGGCATTTTGTTCCTGCATAATTTTCCTGAATTCTTCCATATTTTTGTCTGCATTTTCCATGAATTTGTCTGCCTTTTCAGTGAATGTCTGTTTTTTCCTCATTTTTGTCTGTTCTTTTGCTTCAACTCTTGGATAATTCTGAGTTTCAGAGATTTGAATTCCCTATCAGGTAGTTCTAGTGCTGTTTCTTCTACTGGAAAGTCATCTGGTGTGTTATTTTGGATGCCTACTGGAACCATCCTGTCCTGTTTTTGTAAATGTTTTGATATTGTCTGCTGTCTTCGGGGCATTCAGTTGTTATTTTTCTCATTTATTGATTGTAGATTAGTTTGTTTTGTCCTTTTTTTTTAAAATTTGGCTATGTCTGAGCAAGCGGGCTGTGTGTTCTTTGATTTTTGCTCATCTAAGGGTACGATACTTTTCGCCTCCTTCTCAATTGGCAGTGTCAGTCGCTCAGATATGGTACAGCAGGGCAGGTCTAGCTGAAAAGGAGTTGCTAGGATGGGTTGTTTGTGGCACTTACTACAGCCACCAGGGCAGGCCGGTAATCAGTGCAGGGCAGGTTCCGGTAGGCCATGCCTGTGCTGCTTGGTGGTGTGATGTCAAGCGCACGGTGCAGGTAGGCAGGATGGAAGGGGGAGATTGTTATGTGTGGAGCTAAGCTGGATATGGGAGACAGGAGACAGGAACAGGAGCCAAAAACATACAAACAAACAAAAAAGAGTGCTAGGGGAGCTTGCCATTGGAGTGGACAGATGAGAGACTATGTAATGGAGAAAAACTAAAAAGGGAAGAAGAAGAAAAGAAAAGAAAAGAAAAGAAAAGAATGAATAAATGAAAATTAGAAAGAAAAAAAGAACAAAGCTCCCAGGGATCCCACCGGTGTGGCTATGAGGTCTGGGGAAGTTGTTCTCAGGTGTTGCAGTACAGCCTGGCTAGAAAGCATAGAGGTATTCAGCGCCAGGTATTCAGAGAACAGGAAGAGAAGGAAGGTATAGAGAGACGAGAAACTGAGTAATGAAGAAAGACAAAAAGGGAAAAGAGGGAAAAGAAAACAAAACAAATTAAAAAAAAAAAAAAAGAAAAGCCCCCTGGGGGGGAAAAAAACACAAAAAAAGAAATGCCCTCAGGGATCCCTCTGTGCATCTGTGCAAGGCGAGGGGGTAGATCCCAAGCCATGCAGCACCACCTGGCCAGAATAGGCTCCCAACTTGAGAAAAGGAAAAGAAAACAAACAAACAATTCAAAACAAACAAACAAACAAAAGCCCCAGGATCCCCCCAGCATGGCAGCCCAGACCGGGAAGCAGTTCCACACTCGAACGGAGCTCCACAGCCCCTCAGGAAGAAGCACAGATGGTGCACAGAGCCAAGTATTTGAGCGAAAGGAGGGGGAGGTGTTGAGAGGAAGGAAGAAATCAAAAGAAGCAGACAAAAGCAACACAAGCAGCCAACAAATGGCAGTCAGGGAGTCGGCCAGTGCGGGAGGGTGGAATCCAAGCAGCCAGTGCTTTCTGGACAAGAGACTGTGGCCGCGGGAAGCAGAGGAGGCCCAGTCGGTGTGAAGAAGGGTGGGGGCTGGGAAAGCATATATCACAAATTACCAGTTGTTTTGTTTCCTGCTGGAAGCTCCGTGATGCTGCTTTCTCATACTCCCTATTTGCTGGTCTCCAATAGGAGTCCAAGATGGTGGATCCACGCTGCGTTAGCTGATAGGGGACCTCTGCATGAGTCTCTCCTCCCTCTCCGTTCTCAGTCTGTTTTCTCACTCCATTTGGTGCTTGGCTGAGTTCTTTATCTCTTCATTTGATGTTTTAGGGTTTCAGGATTGCTGTTTTCACTATTTGGCTTAGTTTTTCAGATCTTTGCTCTGGAGGGATGGCATGGTGCTTCTGCCTAGAGCGCCATTTTGCCGGAAGTCCTATGGCTGCTTTTTATAAAGAAAAGAGTTTGTACTTCATGTATTGAGTTTCAAGAATTGCCTGCCTTAACTTATATCATCATTTCCCTGTGTCGTTCGGGAAATTAACTCTGTAACATAATGCAACATAAACGATTGTGTGTGGTATCTCTTATGTAAGTTATAAAGTAAAAGTCAAGGTTGTGTTTGCTCTGCAATGGCCTAAGCCCCACAGATGTAAAATCAGGGTAGGAATGGAAAACAGCGTGTCCCCTGGTGATGGTTGATCCTCCCTAGTGCCTTCCCATGAATGACACTGCCCAGTGAGAGAGTCCACTGGTTGGGGGGTCTGGGGGGGCTCATTCTGTGGGGGAAGAGTTGTGCTGTGGCTGAGGAGGCAGCTGGATGAGGGCTGGAAAGGGTGGGGTGAGGAGGTTTGTAATAGCAAACTATTGCTGTTGTTGTGTGCTGTCAGGTCAATTCCTACTCATACTGACCCTATAGAACAGAGTAGAACTGCCCCATAGGGTTTCCAAGACTGTAGTCTTTACGGAAGCAGATCACCAGGTCTTTTCTCCTGCAGAGTGCACTGCTGGTGGGTTTAAACCACTGACCTTTCAGTTAGTAGCTGAGTGCTTAACCACTGTGACACCAGGGATCCTTGATATCAAACCAACCCAGGGAAGTCTCAGCTTCCCTTCCGTGGTCAGGTAGACCCCAGCTGCCAGGGCAGCCATTTCTCTTGCATTCCCACTCACCTGGGGCCAGGTCAGCTGGCACTGCCCTCTTCTCTATTCTTAGTTGAAATGAGTCACACACTGACTCACAGGCCTGAATCTAGAAGGAAAAGGATATGAACACAAGGGCAAAGTCCAGGAGGGATCTCAGCACAGTTTCCATGTCCCCAGGAGACGCGCTGGCCCCCTCTAAGAGTGGATGTTTGCTCTCCCTACCCAGGAAGCTCCACTGAGCTTCTGCCCTCAAGGCCTTCCCATGTGGCTGCAACAGATGACATCTCTCCTCCGGAGGCTTAGTCAGCATTGGCCCCCAGGTGGCCCCTCCTGGTCGGTTCAGTCCCCACTCACTGCTCTCAGGAACCAGGACCAAAGGCCACATTGTTTACTGCAAAGGGGTCCCACATCTTGCAGGAGGGGAAGGGAAGATGGGAGGAGGGAGGCAAGAGAAGGGCTGACTTAAGGCCTTGGAGGCCTTGGGATTCCAGTGGCGGCCGTCAGCCTGGGTGCCCTCCCCACACCTGCCTCACTGACCCGGATTTCCTGATGTTCTGCTTCTTCCCTCAAGCTGCCAGCTTCCAGCTGCTGTGTTTAATCCCCCTTTTTCTTGTCCCCCAACAACAGGGTGGAGTTCCAGAACAAGTTCTATGTCGGGGCTGGTTATAAGTTTTCTCCGTTCTCCTTTAAACACATCCTGGACGGGACGGCGGAGGAGTAGCTTCTGGTCTGGTGGCAGCCCCACCTCCCACACCAACTTCTGTGCGTGAGAAGGAAGTCAGTCTTGTCTTGAAGGCCAGCCTGTGCCAGGCGTTCAAAGCATGATTGTTCGTGGCTGATCTGAGGCGCGAAGCCATACATTGTTGGTCATAAGCCATGGGCTTTGATATGACTCAACCACGTCTTAGAGGAAGAACTTTGACTTTATGTATGGTCTTAATGATCAAATAATACAATGATTAAGACGTGGTGGGGGGCAGGAGGTTGCTAACTTGATGTTTTCTGACAATATTTTAAATACTATGTTCAAGAAAATAAACATCTAGGTCATTCACTTTTTCTTTAAGATGTCATTATTCAAAATTATTCCTTAAAATTTGGTGTTGATGATTATAGGCCGAGGCTGAACAACAAAAGGACACAAGCTAACCCCACAGAAGGATTACGTTTGCTTTCTTTCCTCATGTCCCACCTCCTCAAACACCTTTTCCTTTGTTGGGTTTAGTGTTACAGGATTAAGAAATTTCTCACGAGTGTTCAGTTCAGACAAGGAAGAGAGGCTCATGTTCTCTGTGGAGGGAGGACTCGCCCCCATGGTGCTCTCTGCGTTGCTAAATCCTGTGGAATGAAGTGTGACAACATGACATCACCGGGGACTTTGTTTCGTATCCACGCTCATAATGTTGGAGCAACTGGAAGAGGAGATGCTGGCTCCAACAAGTTCTGGAACATGGCATGCCCAGAAGGAGATAGCCAGATATTCTGCCCATTACCCTCTGGGCCCGTCAGCCCCAAAGTCATCTCTTAGGGCGCCTGGATTGGGAAACTCCTAATACCTGGGTGTGGGATAACACACATTCTATTGACTGTTTTTTCTGAATGACCTTTATCCAGGTTAATTATAATCTCTATGGTAACTATGCTGGTGGAATTAAGTATGATTAACACTTGCGTAGTGCTTTACAAAGTACTTTCACACAGTATCTTATAACAGATTTTCCTGGTTAGTAAATAAGAATCCAGACATACTACCCAAATTCAAAATCGTCTTTTGGAATAGGCTCTGGGTTTTTAAACCCCACCTGCCCACCTTGTAGCAGGGTTGGCCGGTGCCCGTGGGGGTGCCACCACTCATACCTAAAGGAATGTCCAGGTCACCTTCCACATCAGTGCAAGCACTTACCATGTGCAGTTTAAGGTACATGTTAGGTACTCAACAAATATTCATTTCTTGATTTAAACAGGTTGGGCACAAGAATGAAAGTTGGAGTCAGGAGATGTATATGCTTGAGACCCAACTCCGATACTTCCTCTTGTATGCCAGTCAGTAAGTAGTGTAGTGGAGTTGTGTCCCCCGTGGCCAAAATGAGGATAGTGATCGTGACCTCTCTGGATTGTGGAAGGAGGCTAGAAATCTCAGGCACGAGGCGGTACTCAGTCAATGGTGTAGACTGAATAAAAGAACCAACTAAAGCACGATATTAATTGTGGCTAAAAAGAAGAAGACCCTCAACGAGATGGATTGACACGGTGGCTGCAACAATGGGCTCAAACATAGCAATGATTGTGAGGATGGTGCAGGACTGGGCAGTGTTTCATTCAGTTGTACACAGGGTCACTATGAGTCAGAACCAACTCAATGGCACCTAACAACAACATAGGAAGCCCAGTAAATCCCACTTCAGAGTCACTGGGCAGCTTCAAGTTTATCTGCTCACTACTGCCCCCTTCCCAACAGCTATCTAAAAGTACTATTCTAGGCTTAGATTGATCACCAGCCTCTTGCCCTTTAACCCGAAACATAGTGATGGTTTCAAGACAGTGTTTCAAAGGGCAAACCTTCCCTCTGTCCCTTGTCTAGAGCCCTGCTCTGTCAGAAATTCCCCAGCCTTCCTGAGAACAGCACATTAATTTCTTCAAAGGTTTGGCAGTCTTTGTCTTCATGAGAGGTGTCATCTCCCCTTTAAAAAGAGAACAGGTGAATACAACTATTGGTCTCTCCCCACTAGGAGCAAAGGAGTGTGAAATAACCAGAGATACAAGGGGACAATTAGTCCAAAGGACTAATGGGCCACACAAACTACAGCCTCCCCTAGCCTGAGACCAGAACTAGATGGTGCCAGGCTACCACTACCAACTGCTCTGACTGGGATCGCAACAGAGGGTCCCAGACAGAGTGGGAGAAAAGTGTAGAACAAAATTAAAAAAAAAAAAAAAAAAGACTAGACTCACTAGTCTGATAGAGACTGGTGGAACCCCTGAGACTATGGTCTTCAGACACCCTTCAAACTTGGAATTGAACCCACTTCCAGAGATCACCTTTCAGCCAAACAATAGGCAGGCCTATAAAGCGAACAAAAACATCAGTGAGAAATGAGTTCCTCAGAACAATCAACCGTATGAGACCCAAAGGGCAGTATTTCCCCCAAAAGCAAAGTCCAGAAGGCTGAAAGGGGCAGGAAAACTGAGCGGATGGAAATGGGGAACCCAGGGTGGAAATGCGAGAGCGCTGACACATTGAGGGGATTGCAATGAGTGTTATGAAAAAAATCTGTGTATAAACTGTTGAATGGGAAACTAATTTGGTCTGTAAACTTTCACCTAAGCCACAATAAAATGTTCAGAAAATAAGTCAATAAATAAAGGGGATCGGGTGAAGGGCAGATGAGAAGGGGTGTGACCAAGCTGTCACTCACTTTCCCAGGAGATGAGGGAGTTCCTTAAAGAATCCTGTTCACAACCTGAGAAGAACGGGGAGGGCAAGATGAGGGGGGCCAGGCTCCTGGTGGAGGTGAGTCCAGAGCCCTGAGAGGCCAGCAATGGTCCAGCTTCAGTGCAAGACTTGGCCGTGGTAAAGGGAGCTAAAGGGCCTGAAGTTGAAACGCTTTCCAAGGGATATACAGAGGTAAGAAATTCTCTTACGGGCAACATGTACCAGGGTTTATTTTTTCTGCTTCTGTGGGCGTTTGACTGTTAATGCTTGGCTGAAGGTAGATGGAATATGAAAATTTTACCCTTTTCACCACTGACATTGCAAAAACAAATTACACTGCACACACAAAGAGTTCAGTTTAACAATGATCCACAGTGGTCCAATTATTTACGGCTAAAAATTCAGTGCAGCAACACATTGTAGAATAAAATGGCAGACAATCCCTTAGAATTTATTGTAATGAAGCTTGAACTCCATCTATGCCTTTGAGTTTCAGAGTAAATCCCCAATATCTCAGTTCTTATCAAGTTTTCTCAAGGTATATCATGGGTTCTTTCCCATTGTAGATCTTGAGGAACTGGTGACAAGAGATGTGAAGTATTCTTCCCATGTTTTTCCTTCCTTTCTTGGGTTGGTCTAACAGACTATCCATCCATCTATCCTTCCATTTCTTCATCCATCCATCCATTCAAGTGTCTGTCTGTTCATCCATTCAACCATCCATCCATCCATCCTTCCATCCGTCCGTCCGTCCGTCCATCCATCCATCCATCCATAGAACAGATGTCAAGTCAACTTTTCCAACATTCTGTTTCAGAGTTGAGGTCATAAGCTTTTTCTCTTAGTAATGTTCCTCATACCCTTCTCTGTGACCCATTTTGTCCTCTTCTTTCTTTATGAGACTTTTCGTTAAAACATATTAAGAAAATGCTCTCTGTGTCTGGTAACTAATTTTGAGTTGGCATTGAGTGACTGCTTAATGACTTGGAATGACTTTACGATGTGCAGATGTGAATGCCAAAATCCTGGGAATCTTTCAGTGATGAAACCCCCCGTATGCCCACCAAAGGAATCCTGTTGTTGAAGAACCTGTATAACCTAATAAGCAGGAGTAAGGACTTTCAGGTTACAGGTAAACTTGTACGTTGGTTTCTTCCATCTCTTGGCAACTTCCCCTGACAGTGGGAAGCCCACCATGGCCTTGACCTTCTTCAAGAACCATGCATTATAAAGACTGACGTTGAAATTGGCAGGCACTGACCACTGCCGTGGTGTAGTTGGAGTGAGTCATGCACCACTGACGGCCCTTTTATCTCATGCCTACTCTCTGCACTAACTACTCCCTTGGAAGAATTGAAGTCTGGAAGCTTCCTTCCTCTAAAATATACTGATTTTGCAATGTAACATCATGCACAGCAACAGGTGCGTTTTCAGGGAGAAGTATCCATTTTGTTGCACCTCTTCTAAGTAAGACGAGGTGACTGGTTTGAGGGGAATATTGGTGTTCACGCCTGGTGGTAGAGATTTCGGGTCTTATTTTCCATTGTGAATGTAGCACATGTGAGGGTTGCCTAGCACCACTGAAATTTTTCCTTGAATTAAAAGCAACCTATTTTAGAAAAGAGGTCACTTTTTTCCCTTTGGGTAATTTTTTATCTGGCCCCAATATTTCAATGTTAGCAGAATATTAGCAATAAATGCTTTGGGGAGAGATCCATTCGATAACTCCATAGGTGCTTAAAATCTTTCCCAAGGTGCATTTGATTTCGATTGTGGTGGAATTTAGAATTCTGTTGGTACCTTTACTCAGGAACGACAAATGACAGTACAAGCTGGTACAAGTGCTTATGATGGACAGACACTGCACCGCACTCCACAAACAGGGTCTCAACTGATAAACTTCCTCAAGTCTATCAGTTAAGAACTGCACACAACTGCAAGTAACAGAGACCAGAAGGAACAGCAGCTTAAACAAGGGAGCACTTTATTTTTTCCCAAGTAGAGGAAGTTCGAAGATACGCAGTCCAGGGCTGTAGGCGGGCTCACCGCTCATCAGAGCCAGGCTCTTCCTACCTTCTGCTCTGCCAGACCAGCCTGGTTTCCATCTTTGATGTTTGTGTTGTGACACAGTGTGCCTGCTGGGCTACAGCCACCCTCTCTCTGATCCAGGAAGCTGGCAGGAGGAAGAGGGGAGGGGCATGAGAGGGCCTCCCAACAGCCTCCCTGTGCATCTCAGTGGCCACACCCCTCAGCAAGACACAAAAGAAGAGATTGATGGGTAGGCAGCAAGCTATTTCTCCCACACGGGGCTAGTGTTACTTTTATTTGCAGATGAGGAAGCTGAGACAGAAGAAACGGAATCAGTTTAATCTCAATCTCACCACGTGGACCAACTTTCTTCTTTCTCCTCCCTCCCTCCCTTCCTTCCTCCCTCTCTCCCTCCCTTCCTTCTTTCTCCCTCCCTCCCTCCCTCCTTCTCTTCCTTCCTTCCTTCATTTATTAATTTAGTAGGTATCAAATGATACCTAAAGTTTCTTTTATTATTATAATTTTGTCCGATGTTACAGAGGATGGAAAAATTTTCAGGAATTTTGTTTACAATTCATACATCCTCTTGTGAATTGCCTGTTTATAAAATTTGCCTGGTAATCTATTAGGATCTTAATATTTTTCTCATAATTTGTGGTTTATTTCTGTAATTATAAGTAGTGTACTTACAGCTCTAGTTCTCAGTTTGTAAGCTTTAGTCAGTAAATGGACCCTGTAGGTAGGATTCCTCCCGTCCCTCCACCTTCCCTCATGACCCCCACCTCTCACCTTTGTCAGGGACAATTTTGCTGCTCCATCGTCAACAGCGTTAGCATTTACTTTCAGTTCTGAAACTACCATCAAGTCTGTGTGCTTTATTCAAATGTTGACTCTAGTCTGAAAACGAACAAACAGCATTTTATTTTTGACAACCTCGTGAATATTGCTCACTCCAGGGCCAAGTGTTGTCTGCGAAGGTTACATTTATTTCTCTAAGGTCCAAGGTCATGAACAAAAGTAATTCTTTTCTCTAATATTTCATCAAACGCCTAAGGTCATGCCATATTTTAGTTTACTTTTTATTATGGAAACAGAATCAGGAATCCCTTCTTCAGTCAAGAGAGAAATGTGACAGTCACAAATGTGACTCTCCCCCTTAAGGGGATCAGCTTTAACTCAAGAGAAACTGTGAAGCAAATATTTTGGATAATTGCTTTTTGCAGGCACTGTGTGATAAATCATCTCTTTTTGCTGATAAGAGAAGGGAAGTATGCAGGATATTTATGACCAAGAAAGAAACTAATCAGGTTAAAATGCATGCTTATTCCAAATTAAAAACTTATTCTACTCAATAACAAGTGGCAGATTTCCTGGGTTTGGCTTCTTGCCACGGAGTATAAAAAGACTAAGAGATTCTTGCTGGCAATTGTTTTATTACCCTTCTAAACCTTTATGTTTGTTAAAATTGTAAAACATGTTTAGCTGGTTATGAGCAGCTATAAAACTGGAGTGGTGGGAGAGACTCTGTGTTCATAAATTAAACTTATTGCTAATCATTTTAGTAGTAATGGAAGTTAAAATGAACTTACTGGGATTAAAAAAAAGTATTTTCCCACAAAACAAAATTACTTTGTTCTCTAATTCTTTCGGTTTTTAAGTCTGTTGCCATGATTTGCCTTCCTCATTCTTTTCTTCCTTTTTAAAAAGTTGAAATAGAATTCACTTACAATTAAATTCGCCATTACAAAGTGTACACTTCAGTGGTTTTTAGTATATTTACAAGGCTGTGCCACGGTCATCACTAAATAATTCCAGAACATTTTCCTCACCCCCAAATCCTGTACCCAATTAGTAGCCACTGCTTATTCCCCCCTCCTCCCAGCCCCTGCCGACCTTAACCTACTTTCTGTCTCTATAGACTTGCTTATTTTGGACATTTCATATAAATGAAATCATTCAATATGTTGTCTTTGTGAATGACTTCTTTCACTTAGCATAATGTTTTCAAGGTACATCCATGTCATAACATGTGTCAGAACTTCATTCCTTTTTATAGCTGAATAATATTCCATTGTAGGAATAGACCACATTTTGTTTACCCATTCATCAGCAGATGGACATTTGGGTTGTTTTCACTCTTTGCCTATTATGAACAATGATGCTGTTGACATTTATGTACAAATTCTTGTGTGGACATAGATTTTTAATTCTCTTGGATATATATCTAGAAGTGGAATTGACAACAAATTAAAAAGGAACGGTGTTGCATTCATCATTTTGTTCTAAAGTCTACTAGGGTAAGTCAAAAAGTATTGCTATAAAATCATAGAAACTTTTATTAAACAAAAATATCAAAATGTGAAGCTATCCTCCATCCAGGTCTGTACACTTCTGAAGGTGGTGTTTCCATCTTTCTAACCCTTCCCGAAGAATTCTGCGCTCTTTGATTCACATCATGTCAAAACGGTAGTTTTGGCATCCTTGAGGGACTCAACTCGTGTTCCTTTTAATGTTCTTTGAGTTTGTGGAACAAAAAGAAGTCTGAAGGGGCAAGATCAGGGCGTAGGGTTGATGGGGTAAGGTTTCCCAATGAAATTCTCATAGGAGAGCCCTTGATACCCTTGAAGAATGAGCAGGTGCGTTGTCACGATGGAGCAAAGTTCCTCAGCACAGATTTCCTGGCCTCTTCCTCACCAACGCACTTTTCAATTTTCTTAAAACTTCTGCATAATAAGCCCCCATGATTGTCTTGTGTCCTTCGAGAACATCTATCAAGATTACACCTTTGGAATCCCAAAAAACCATTGCCATAACCTTCTGAGCGGTCTTCCCTCTCTTGGCTCACATTTGAGGTCTTCCTGACCCTCCTTAAAATGTTTGATCCATCTAAAAACTGTTGTTCTATGTGGGGCAGCATTCCCATAAACTTGTTGCAAAGCTTCAATGATTTGGGAAGATGTCCACTTGAGTTTTGTTAAAAATTTGATATATTAGCCCTGACCGCAAAATCCTTATTTTCCTTGGCACAAAAATTATCCTTTTTTTTTTTGAAGGCATTGTAACGAGACTAAGCTAAGTGTATTACTGAGAGAACTGGTCTGCAGCCATCCACTGATCACAGAGACATGTTTAAACATATATTGTTTATAATAAACCCGTGTGTGTATGAACTGGAACTCTAGTAGCAACACTTTTTGACTTACCCTCATATCTTGTTGGATATTAACATAGCCACCCCAGCTACTTTTGGTTACTGTTTGCATAGTATATCTTTTACCATCTTTTAACTTTCAACCTATTTGAGTGTTGGAATCTAAAGTGTGTCTCTTCAAGTCAGCATATAGTTGGATCTTTTTTTTTTTTTTAACTCATTCTAACCTCTGCTTTTCGATTGGAGAATTTAATCCATTTGCACTTAATGTAAAGTTGATAGGTGGGGTTTACTCCTGCCATTTTGCTACTTTTTCTGTATGTCATGTCTTTTTAGTTGTTGTTCCTTTATCCTTCCTTTATTGCTTTCTTTCATGTTAAATAGATATTTTCTAATGTATCATTTTAATTCTGTTGCTATTTCTTTTACTATATATTTTGCAGTTATTTTCTTAGTGATTGCCATTGAAATTACAATAAGCCTCTTAACTATAACAATCTAGTTTATATTAATACCAATTTAATTTTAATAATTTACAGAAATTTTGATCCTGTATAGCTCCACCCTCCTCCTTCAAGCTGTTATTGTCATAAATTACATCTTTATGCATCATTGTGTGGCCATCAACATGTATTTATAATTATTGCTTTATGAAGTTGTCATTTGAACCCCATACCTGTTGCCAGCGAGTTGATTCTCACTCATGGCAACCCTACAGGACAGAGTAGAACTGCCCCATAGGGTTTCCAAGGAGTGCCTGGTTGATTCGAATTGCTGACCTTTTGGTTAGCAGCTGAGCTCTTAACCACTACGCCACCAGGGTTTCCATAAAGCCCATAGGAGAAAAAAAAAAAAGATTTATAAAGAAAAATACATTTATACTCTCTTTCATATTTACCTGTGTAGTTACCTTTACTGGTGCTCTTTATTTCTTCATGGGGATTCAAGTTACACTCTGGTGCCCTTTAATTTCATCCTGAAAGACTCCCTTTAGCATTTGTTGTAGGATAGGTCTGTTAGTAACAAAGTCTCTCAGTTTTTGTTTAACTGGGAAGTCTTAATTTCTCCTTCATTTTTGAAGGATAGTTTTGCCAAATGTAGAATTCTTAGTCGACAGTTTTCTTTTTTTCCATTCAGCACTTTAAATATGTCATTTCTGGCCTCATGATTTCTGATGAGAAATTAGTTGTTAATCTTATTGAGTATCCCTTGTACTTGATGAGTTGCTCCACTATTGTGGCTTTCAAGATTATCTCTTTGTCCTTTGACAGTTCAATTATGATGTGTCTAGGTGTGGCTCTCTTTGAGTTTATCTTACATGGAGTTTGTGTGTCTCATCAAATTTGGGAATCTGGGGCCGTTATTTTTTTCAGATATTCTCTTTGCCCCTTTCTTTCTCTCTCTTCTTCTGGTATTCCCATTGTACATCTGTTGGTATGCTCGATAAGGCCCCACAAATCTATGAGGCTGTTCATTTTTCTTCATTATTTTTCTTTCTGTTCCTCAGGTTGGATAATCTCAATTGATCTAAATTCAAATTCACTGATTCCTTCTTCTACTTGCTCAAATTGTCTGTGGGGTCTCTCTAGTAAATTTTCCATTGCAGTTATTGTACTTTCAACTCCAGAGTTTCTATTTATTTTTCTCTTTCTTTTTAATAATTTTTATCTCTTTATTTATATTCTCCATTTGTTGAAACATTGCTCTCATACTTTCCTATAGTTCTGTAGACTTGGTTGACTATAGCTCTTTGGACATATTTAAAAATGCTAATTTAAAGGCTTTATCTAATAAGTCCACCATTTAAACGCTCTCAGGGATAGTTTTTATTGATACTTTTCCTGTATGTATGGGCCATACATTCTTCCTTCCTTGCATGCCATATAACTTTTTGTTGGAAACTGGACATTTTTAATATTATAATATGGCAACTCTGGAAATCTTATTCTTTCACCTCCCCAGGGCTTGTTGTTGTTGCACTTGCTAAACTCACTGTTGTTTGTTTAATGACTTTTCCGAAAGAATTCTGTAAAGTCTGTAATCTTTTTCCGTGTAGCCACTGAGGTCTTTGCTTAGTTCACTTAATGGTCAGCTAATGATTTGACAGAGGTTTCCATAAATGCCTGGAGCCAATAAATCTTCTAGTCTTTGCCGAGGAGCTCTGTGTGTGTTTTGACTCACACTTTGAACACTTAGCCAGGCAGCTGACAATTGTGTCTTAGCCTTTACTTCCTGTTTGTGTAGAGCCTCAAGGTCAGCCAGAGGTGAGAGCTTAGGGCCTTCTGAAGTCTTTTCTGAGAACCTGCACAGCCCTTTGCATGCATGTGGCCTTCTAGAGTTCCAGGAATATGTTGAATCTTTACAAAGTCCTTATCTACATCTCATACTCCAGCTCTTCCTTTTAATACTCTTATTAGTCTATTGTTGGCCCCAACTGTTATCTACTGACTCAGGGAGCTGCAAAGTTAAGAAATTTGCCTGTAATTGTTTTCAATAAATATCCTCCAAGGAGAAAGCTATTCACAGTGGGTGAGCTCCAAGTCAGGACAAATAAGAAAGTTCTGCAAATGGAGTCTTCCAAGGATCCGCCAGACAGGTGAAATGACAATTCTTTGAGAATGTTGTTGTTGTTAGGTGCCGTCAAGTTGGTTCTGACTCATAGTGACCCTATGTACAACAGAATAAAACACTGCCCGGTCCTGCGCCATCCTCACAATTGTTGTTATGCTTGAGCCCATTGTTGCAGCCACTGTGTCAATCCATCACATTGAGGGCCTTTCTGTTTTTTGCTGACACTCTACTTTAGCAAGCATGATGTCCTTCTCCAGAGACTGATCCCTCATAATAACATGTCCAAATTATGTGAGATGTAGTTTCGCCATCCTTGCTTCTAAGGAACATTCTGGTTGTACTTCTTCCAAGATAGATTTGTTTGTTCTTTTGGCAATCCAAGGTATATTCAATATTCTTTGCCAACAGCACAGTTCAAAGGCATTGACTCTTCTTGGGTTGTCTTTATTCATTGTCCAGCTTTCGTATGCTGTGTTAGTTATCTAAGTGCTGCTATAACAGAAATACAAGCGGATGGCTTTAACAAAGAGAAATTTATTTCCTCACAGTAAAGTAGGCTAAGAGTTCAAATTCAGGGCGTCAGCTCCAGGGGAAGGCTTTCTGTCTCTGTTGGCTCTGGAGGAAGGTCCTTCTCATCAGTCTTCCCCTGGACTAGGAGTTTCTCTGTGCAGGAACCCCAGGTCCAAAGGATGCGCTGTGCTCTCGGCACTGCTTTATTGGCGGTATGAGGTTTCCCTGTATCTCTTCTTGCTTCTCTCTTTTATATCTCATAAGAGATAGCCTCAAGACACAATCCAATCTTAGATTGAGTCCTGCCTCTCTAACACAACTGCCACCTATCCCCCTTCATTAACATCATACAGGCAGGAGTTACAACACATAGGAAAATCACATCAGATAGCAAAATGGTGGACAATCACGCAATACTGGTAATCATAGCCTAGCCAAATAGATACACATATTTTAGGGGGGACACAATTCAATCCATGATACATGCATATGAGGCAATTGAAAACACCATGGCTTGGCTCAGGCACACCTTAGTCTTCAAGGCGACATCTTTGCTTTTCAATACTTTAAAGAGGTCTTTTGCAGCAGATTTGCCCAATTGCAATGCATCTTTTAACTTCTTTCTGCTGCTTCCATGGGTGTTGATTGTGGATCCCAGTAAAATGAAATCATTGACAACTTCAGTCTTTTCTTCATTTATCAAGATGTTACTTATGGTTCCAGTTGTGAGGGTTTTGCTTTCTTTATGCTGAGGTGTAATCCTTACTGAAGGCTATGGTCTTTGATCTTCATCAGTAAGTGCTTCAAGTCCTCTCCACTTTCAGCAAGCAAGGTTATGTCATCTGCATAACACAGATTATTTAATGAATCTTTTAAAAGAGTGCCAATCTTATCCTGTTCCCTCCAGTGGCTGCCAGGCTGCATAGGAACGCAGGCTGTTATTTTTCACAGCTCCATGGGGCTGGAGAATGGGAGATGACACTAGGGCAAGGTAAACCACCACAAACCTCACTGTTTTTATTGAGATTTAGCTGTTTTTCTTGAGTAAACTCTCCTTGGGTTGGTATAAGTCTTTGGTTAATTTTCAGAGTTCTAAAAATGGTGATTATTATTATTATTGCTAGGTTTTTTTTCATTGTTTTTATAAAGGAGTGAATTTTTGAAGGCCTTTACTCTACTATTTTTGCTGCTGTCCCTCTGTAGTTCTTTTTAAAAAGCTGAAATAAAACTGTTTCTGAAAGTTTCTAAACTTAGATATAACGTGGCATTTGTTTATCCTGCGACAGAAAAATAGGATAGTCTTGTTTAACTCTTTGTTTTACCTAAAGTCTCTAGTTGCCTTTATTTTTCCCTATCTTCAAAATAATTATATACCTGTATTTTTACCTCACGTTTCTCGACTCTCTCAGTTGTACTGCTTATTTCATGAAGTCCCTGAGGTCTTTTATTCTCCTACTCCAATCTGCACTGGTTGCTCTCTTGGCCTTCTGCACAGCTGTTATCCTGAGATTTTCTTTTGCAACTTTATTTTTGGGGGTCCATGTCTTCCTCTTCTCTTGTCTCCTTCCTTTTTTTCCTGGGACACATCCTCATATGGGAGGTAAACCTCTGAGGTTCTGCATGTCTGAAAATGTTTGTTCTGCTCTCACATTTGATTAAAATTCTGTTTGGTGTAGAATTCTAGCTTCAAAGTCATTTTTTTTCTCTAACCATTGCCTTCTAGCATGCAGTATTGTGTGGATGAGAAGTTTAGTGCCAATGTAATTTTCATTAATTAGTCGGCAAATTATTCTCTCTCTCTCTATGTGTGTGTGTGTGAGTGTGTCTCTGCCTTTCTCTCTCACCACTTTTGCCTAAAATTTTCTTTATCATTGGTTGGTATTAATTTCATAAGGATGTGTAACTGGTGGTTCTTTTTCCACTTTACTGGATACTTGCTGAACTCTTTTAATTCAGTAAGAACTTAGTCAACACGTATGTTCTCTAGACTACCTTGAACCAGTCATTTGAATTCCTGTCACACAATCATTGTTTGGTTGATTTTAATTACGTGGTCCAATTTACAAGTAAAGCATTTTTCAGCTTTTGATTAAGGTTACATTACGTCTATGTTAATAGTCTATCTTTCCATCTAGAAACATGTTCAGTCATAGCCAACTATTAATGTGTACTGATGTCCATTTTATAATATCACAAGAAGGTAATATTTATGCTAACTACTTTATTTAAAAGTCACTAGATAAAGAACACTCCTCAAATGGATGTTTGGACAATGTCCGGAAAGGGAGCAATAGTAGTTCTAGCTTGTGCTCATGACTTTCAGGCTTCCAGATGGACTTTTTCCACTATATGCTAAGGTACACCTGACCCAAGCTATGGAATTTTCAGTTGCTTCATATACATACAGAAGTTGGACAATGAGTAAGGAAGACTGAAGAATAATTGATGCCTTTGAATTATGGTGTTGGCAAAGAGTATTGAATATACTGTGGGCTGTCAGAAGAGTGAACAAATCTGTCCTGGAAGAAGTACAGCCAGAATGCTCCTTAGAATTGAGGATGGTGAGACTTGGTCTCACGTACCTTGTACATGTTATCAGGAGGGACCAGTCCTTGGAGAAGGACATCGAGCTTGGTAAAGTAGAAGACCCTCAACGAGATGGGTTGACACAGTGGCTGCAACAATGGCCTCAAACATAACAACCATTGTGAGGATGGTGCAGGACGGAGCAGTGTTTTGTTCTATTGTACATGGGGTCGCTACGAGTGAGAACCCACTCAATGGCACCTAACAACAACAACCACTATGTGAAAATAACAACTTTTCATGGTCTCCCCTGGGAGAGAGGATTTCATGGACTTATTTCTGAAGCAGCATTGATTTCTCTCCTGTCTGGGAATATTTGTGTCTTGTAAGAGTGTTTTCAGAAAACAAATAATATCTACACCACAGTATAGTAGTTTTCATGTGTCTTTTTTTATCCCATCTAGATTATGGCAGGGAACGTGTCAGAACCCCCTTTGAAGTCTCCACAGGTGTCCCCACACTCTAGATGGAGAGCTCGCACTTAACAGCATTAACGACCTTGGTGTGCTGTTCTATAACTGCTCCGTGGCTATTTTTATGTTCTGGGAAGAGGAGATCTTTCTCTGAGTTCTGATTCTGCTACTTCTTAGTGGTCTGACATTGGAAAAGTTATTTAAGCATCACTGAACCTCATTTAAAAAAAGGATTCATTTTGAAAAATGTTGCACATCCTCAAAAGTAAGACTGAAAAAACAAACCAGTTGTGGTCAAGTTGGTTCCGACTCATGGTGATTCCGTGTGTGTCAGAGTAGAACAATGCTCCACAGGGTTTTCAATGGCTGTGATCTTTCAGAAGCAGATCGCCAGGCCTTTCTTTCGAGGAGCTTCTGGTTGGATTCAAACTGCCAACTTTTCAGTTAATAGCTGAGCACTTAACCTTTTGCACCACTGAGGGACTCCTTTACTCAAAAGTATAGGACAGTAAAATAAACCCCAATGTATTCATCATCTTTCTTCAATACTTATCAACATATGTCCATTCCTGATTCATTTATACACCTATCTGCCTCCTCTGCACCCTATTCTCATCTTACCATTAAATTATTTTAAAACGAATCTCGAACATCATATCATTTAATCTATAAATACTGTAGTATGTTTCTAAAACTAAGGACTCTTCTCTTCTACCAGAACCATGATGTCGTTATGATGCCTAATACCATTAATAATCCCTTAGTATAATCAGACTTCCAAACTTGCTTAAATTTCTTATTGCTCCCCTTTCTGTTTTCTTTTTTTTTTTTTTTTTACAGTTGTTTGTTTGAATGAGGATCTGAATAAGCTCCACTCATGAATTTGGTTGATTTGTCTCTTTTCTTTTAGTTTATCGGTTCCCTTTCCCTCTTTCATCTTGCCATTTATTTATTGAAGAATTAGGTCGTGTATCCTATAGAATTCTCCACATTCTAGAATTTTCTTATTGTATTGGCCCGTCGTAGTGTGACAGGTTTCTTCATTTCCTGTATAAACTGGTGGCTAGATCCTGAAGCTTGCTCGTATTCAGATGCAATTTCTTTCTGTGAAAATCCTTCACAGGAGAAGTTGCATATTTCCCTCTTACTGCATCTCTTCAGGAACCCTGTAATGTCTAATTGGCTCTCTTTCAGTGGTGTTGGAATTTTTCAGTGGGTTCAAGTGTTGTATCAGCTTTATCCATTAGTAAAGTTCTCCATCAGCCTTTCACTTAATGATGTATCCACCATTGATGATCATTGCCTAGATCCATTATTTTATTCAGAGTTGCAAAACAGTGATATTTTATTCCATCATTTATTCTGCATATATTAGCTGAAATTCTTCTGTGAAGAATAATGTTCTGTCAGCAACTGTTTGGTTACCCTGAGGAACAGACATCTGTACAAGAAGGCAAGATATTTACTAGTCTTCAGAATAATGGGTTGGTTTCTTAGAATTCTCCAAAGGTGATCAATGAGCTTTTCATTTTAGTATCATTATGAACAAATGGGAGCCCTGGTGGTGAAGTGGTTATGAGCTTGGCTGCTAACCACAAGGTCAGCAGTTCAAATCCACCAGCTTCTCCTTGGAAACCCTATAAGGCAGTTCTACTCTGTCCCATAAGGTTGCTACGAGTTGGAATCAACTTGACGGCAATGGGTTTGGTTTTTTGTTTATGAACAAATGGATTTTAATATCTTTGATGTGGCTCAATTCTTTGCAGTCATGATTCCTTTTGATGCTCAAATTGTCCCATCTTAGGCCAGGGGGAGCCTTTTCGAGCTGAATCCTGTGTAATCTTTTGTTGCAATCCAAGCAGGTGTTGCTATGTTCCTTGCTATCTGCTATAAGATGTTCCAGGCTCAATTTGTACAGTTCCTGCTGCCGTTTATCTAAGATGCCTGAGATTCTTTTAGTGGGAATGGTAAAGGAAACAATCTGGGGTCTAGGAGTGCTCATTGGTCATTTTTTCTAGTAGATAGAGCTAGGAGATATATAAATGTATATGTATATAAAGTGAACATATATACAATGAATTCATATTGGTATTTCCAACTCAAAACTGGGATTGTATGTTTTTTTACATAACTTTGATTGTATATTTGTATCTCTTTTCTCTTACACTGAAAATCTTGGTTCCTAAGAGCAAACAGTTAAGTGCTCAACTGCTAGCCGAAAGGTTGGCCGTTCAAGCCGACCCGGAAGAAATCTGCTTCTGAAAGGTCACAGCCTTGAAAACCCTATGGAGCACTTGTTCTCTGCACACATGGGGTCGCCATGAGTCAGAATTGACTTGATGGCAACTAATGGCAACAACAATACTGTTGGCATAATTACATACTTGTTTTACCCTACAATATATGCTAGTATCAAAATAATAATGATTCCAATATTGTTACTAACAATATAATTACTGAGAACAGTTTGTTGTTGATGTTATGTGCCATCCAGTCAATTCATAGAGAACAGTTAGGATTTCCCTTTATCCTACTGGTGATGTACAGTTAAACCGTTGTTGTTGGGTGGCGTCGAGTTGGCTCCAACTCATAGTGACCACATGTGAGAGTAGAGCCGCCCCATAAGGTTTTCTATGCTGTGATCTTTACGGGAGCAGATGGCCATGTCTTTCCTCCCACTGAGCGGCTGGTGGGTTCAAACCGCCAACCTTTTGGTTAGCAGCCAAGTGCTTAATGACTTCGCCACCAGGGCTCCTTACAGTTAAATTACAGTATCTTCAAGTCATTTGAAACATTTTCTTCTGTGTGATTAAGCTACCAACTTGATACACGTATTTCTTTATTTTATTTTTCTTTTGATTTTTCTGCTTAAGAATCTCAGTTTTTAAATTAAAAGAAGTGGGGGAGTAAACAGAAATGTGCTACAGATTTCTGTTAGAATTAAATGAACTGATTGATACCTGCAAAAGCACACTGAAAATCACAGGACGCAGAGAAATGTGAAGTCCTGGCTATTGCGATTATTTTTCTGTAACAAAGGCTGTTTTCTCTGCTGGAAGCGAGGGAGGGAAGAGGGAAAGAAACATAACGGTTACTGAGGGCGAATTATATGGCAGGCCCATTACACACAGAATTTCACTGAACCCACACAACAATCTTATGAGGTAAGTGTACCCTCATTTACACACGGCTGCTCAGTGTGGAAATTCTTTCTCTGCTACTTGTTAACTGTGTGGCTGTGTTTCTTCATCTCTAAAATGAGGATAACAATAGTGCCTAGCTCCCAGGGTTGTTGGGAGGGTTAATGGAGTTAGTTCATAGAAGCTTAGCCCAATGCCTGACAGAATATTCAATGAAATTCTTTGCGTACTATACCTGCCATGTAATAGCTCTCAATAACCATTATTTTTCTTTCCTTCTTCACAGCCTCACTTCCATCAGGGAAGCTGTGTGGGGAATTTGAGCCTTTAAGAAGATGACGACCAAGCAGACGGAGCCGGTCACTACCATTAGCCTTCAGAAGTTGAGTCTGACAAGCCCAGAGCCACAGCCCAAAGGTAAGCGTATCACAGATGTCTCCAACATTCATGCTGCTACTTAATTCTCCCCTATGTTTATGAGTTTTGATGACAATGAACTGACTTTCCAGCACCTTCCATTATTGCGCCTTGTTTGAGCAATTCTTCCACACACATTCCCTTCCCACCAGAAGCTGTTCCTTTCACGTTGCCTTTCCTTGTTAGAACCAAAGACCTTTACCGTGGAGGATGCTGTGGAGACCATCGGGTTCGGGCGTTTCCACATCGTCCTGTTTCTGATCATGGGCAGCACTGGGGTGAGTGTCCTTGGTGATCATTTCACATCCCAAAGCTGGCCTCGTGGTTGTATCCACACACACACACCCCCATAGCAGTCAAGTTGATTTCGACTCTTAGTGAGCGTATAGGACAGAGTAGAACTGCCCCATAGGGTTCCCAAGGAGTGGCTGGTGGATTCAAACTGCCGACCTTTTGGTTAGCAGCTGAGCTCTTAACCACTGTGACACAAGGGCTCCCACGGTTGAATACACAGTTACTCCCGACCTCCAGTCTTGGTGGTCCAAGGGAGGAGGAACGCTGTGAGACAGATAACCCAAAATTAATTTTCACCTTTGTCAGGTGATCCGTTATGAGCAATTGAATATCTGTGTCTCCATGTTCTGGGAATTCAATAGTCATTTAAAAAATAATGGTTTAAATCAAGGTATTGGGAAGAGAGAAGAAAACGATGGCATTGCTCTACGTAATATTAGACACAGCGGTTCTCAAACATACTGTGCAGAACAGTCAACGGGGTTGTTTGTTGTAATCACAGACTTCCAAATTCTTTAACAGACACTGATGAAGGTTATTATTTACTATCTGCTATTTTGAGCAAAAAAGGAGCCCTGGCAGCACAATGGTTAAGCGCTAACCGAAAGGTCAGCTGTTCGAACCCACTAGCTGCTCCACAGTAGAAAGATGTGGCAGTCTGCTTCCATAAAGATTACAGCCTTGGTGGTGGGAATGTAAAATGGTACAACCACTATGGAAAATGATATGGCGCCTCCTTAAAAAGCTAGAAATAGAAATATCAGACAATCCAGCAGTCCTACTCCTAGGAATATATCCGAGAGAAATAAGAGCTGTCACGTGAATAGACATATGCACACCCATGCTCACTGCAGCATTATTCACTATAGCAAAAAGATGGAAACAACCTAAGTGCCCATCAACAGATGAATGGATGAACAAATTACGTTACATACACACAAAGGAATACTACAACCCCAGAGCTTCCCCCGACAGTGGTGACGTACAAGTGCAAAACCACTGCAGTGAGAGTATGTGAAGAATCCACATCAAGATGCATAATGATAATGAGATAGAATAGAACATCTAGGACAAGTGGTCAACATAACAATGGTCTGAGAGTAAGGATACCTAAGAGGGAGACCAGTGAGTAAACACCAAGGAGCTCTGACTCTCCCCACTCAGCTAACCTGTGTAACGTGAGTTGCAGGCAGAGCCTGACAAGTTCTCCTGCATCTCTCAGAAGCATTGCTCTCTAGGGAAGCAGTCTAGTATAGAAAGAGAGAAAGGCAAGAGTAATCCTTGCTCAACTTTTATAAAAATCAACAACACAATGTAGAATATTCTGCGTCTATACAGTGAGGTCTCTGCTGTTGTTGTTGTTAGGTGATGTTGAGTCATTTGTGACTCATAGTGACCCTACATACAGCAGAACGAAACACTGCCCGGTCCTGCGCCATCCTCACAATAGTTGCTATGTTTGAGCCCAGTGTTGCAGCCACTGTGTCAATCCATCTCCTTAAGGGTCTTCCTCTTTTTCACTGACCCTCCACTTCACCAAGCATGATGTCCTTCTCCAGGGACTGGTCCCTCCTGGAAACATGTCCAAAGTACATGAGATTACGTCTCGCCATCCATGCTTCTAAGGAGCATTCTGGCTGTACTTCTTCTAAGACAGATTTGTTCCTTCTTCTGGTAGTCCATGGTATATTTAATATTCTTCTCCAACACCATAATTCAAACGCATCATTTCTTTGGTCATCCTTATTCATTCTCTAGCTTTCGCATGCATATGAGAAGATTGAAAATACCATGGCTTGGGTCAGGCACACCTCAGTCCTCAAGGTGACATCTTTGCTTTTTAACACTTTAAAGAGTTCTTTTGCAGCAGATTTGCCCAATGCGATAAAATATGTCATTTGATTTCTTGACTGCTGCTTCCATGGGTGTTGATTGTGGATCCAAGTAAAATGAAATTCTTGACAACTTCAATATTTTCTCCATTTATCATGAACTGCTTATTGGTCCAGTTGTGAGGGTTTTTGTTTTCTTTATGTTGAGGTGTAATCCATACTGAAGGTTGTGATTTGATCTTCATCAGTAAGTGCTTCAAGTCCTCCTCATTTTAAGCAAGCAAGTTTGTGTCATATCGCAGATTCTTAATCAGTCTTCCTCTAATCCTGATGCTGAGTTCTTCTTCATATAGTCCAGCTTCCCGGATTATTTGCTCAGCATATAGATTGAATAAGTATGGTGAAAGGATGCAACCCTGACACACACATTTCCTGATTTTAAACCATGCAGTATTCCCTTGTTTATGTGCAGGTTCCTCGTGAGCACAATTAAGTATTCTGGAATTCCCATTCCTTGAAATGTTATCCATAATTTGTTATGATCCACACAGTCAAGTGCCTTGGCATAGTCAATAAAACACAAGCAAATATCTTTTAGGTATTCTCTCTTTTCAGCCAAAATCCATCTGACATCAGCAATGATATCCCTCCTTCCAAGTCCTCTTCTGAATCTAGCTTGAATTTCTGGCAGATCCCTCAACCGTTTTGAATGATCTTCAGCAAAATTTTACTTGCATGTGATATTAATGATATTGTTCAATAATTTCACCATTCTGTTGGATCACCTTTCTCTGGAATGGGCACAAATATGGATCTCTTCTGGTTGGTTGGCCAGGTAGCTGTCTTCGAAATTTCTTGATGAATTCGAGTGAGCACTTTCAGCGTTGCATCCGTTTGTTGAAACATCTCAATTGGTATTCTGTCAATTCCTGGGGCCTTGTTTTTTGCCAATGCCTTCAGCACAGCTTGAACTTCTTCCTTCAATACTGTTGGTTCTTGATCATAGGCTACCTCCTGAAATGGTTAAATGTTGATCAATTCTTTTTAGCACAGTGACTCTGTGTATTCCTTCCATCTTCCTTTGATGCTTTCTGCATCATTCAATTTTTTGCTCGTAGAATTCTTCAATATTGCAACTTGAGGCTTGAAAATTTTCTTCAGTTCTTTCAGCTTGATAAATACTCAGTGTGTTCTTCCCTTTTATTTTTCTAACTCCAAGTCTTTGCACATTTCATTATAATATCTTACTTTGTCTTCTCCAGCCACTCTTTGAAATCTTCTATTCAGCTTTTACTTCATTTCTTCTTCTCACTTTAGCTCTCTACATTCAAGACCAAGTTTCAGAGTCTCTTCTGACATACATTTTGACCTTTTCTTCCTTTTCTGTCTTTTTAATGACCTTTTGCTTTCTTCATGTATGATGTCCTTGATGTATATGCTAGACTCCAAAAATTGTAAGATTCTGTATTTCAAAGGACAAGTAGGAGTGAATGGTTGGGATTTTACTGCCAGCTGCTCTCTACTGTCAACCAAACATTTCCACTTATATTCTGCATATTTGATCTTCTAGTATGGTTTCTTAAGAAGAAATCGTCCCTTGGCTGAAAACAAATTAGAAACCCTCTGTTTTAGGGTGTCTCTTTCTCTTGCAAACATATGTGAGCCCTGTCTTCTTGTCCATAACAATGTACCAGTGAGTGAAAAGTCAATTTAGAATTTTTTTGCTTTCCCAAATCAACCAAACTACCCATACAAAGGAAGAGTATCTCTATGAGATATTACCTGTGTTAGGAAGAGGGAGCTCTTGTACCCCTTTCCAAAAGACAATCATCAGCACTATACATTACTAGTTAGGCCTTCCGCACATGTCCATCTTCAAATCTACGTCCATGGAGGTTGTATGTCTACTGCATGATGACACTTGAAGTTGCGAAATGGCCTCAGGTTTGCTTTGAGTGTCTTAAAGGCTGTTTCAGTTCTTCCCAGACCACTGCTAGGAAGGGGCCTTTACCAGTTCTCCCCTCCCCCCATCTCTCACACGCAAAGGAGAACAATGCTATTTATTTTGGTGTGGTAGCCAAATCCCTTCCCTGGTCTTAGGGTGATGCTTTGTGAACCAGGATCTTCTCATCAGATGCGTGGACAGGGATGGGCTGCGGAGGGCTCCTGTCAGGCACTTGTAAAGAGGCAGTGGGGAGGAACTAGATGGTGTCCAGCTACCACCACAGACCATTCTGACGGGGGTCACGATAGCTGATCTCAGAATGTGAGAAAAACGTATAACAAAACTCAAATTCTTAAAAAAGTCCAGACTAACTGGACCAGTGGAGACCAGAGGACTCCCTGAGACTATCGCCCTGAGACACTCTTTAAACCTTGAACTGAAACTATCCCCGAGATCACCTTTTAACGAAGTAGCAGACTGGCACACAAAATAAAGGATAGTAGCTGTAAGAATGGTGCTCTACATAAAAACCATTCGTTATGGGATTGAAAGGTCAACATTTACCCTAAAGCAAAGATGAGATGATAAGGGGTCAGGGAAACTAGAGCATTGGAAATGGAGTAACCAGAAAGCAATTAAAGAGAATGTTGACACATTGTGGAAAATGTAACTAATGTCACTGAACAGTTTGGGTGGAAATTGTCAGATGGGAACCTAATTTGCTGTGTAATAGTTAACCAAAAATACAATAAAATATTATTTAAAAAAAAGAACAGAGAGGCAGTGGGAACAGTAGGCATGTTTCAGGGCCTCACGTGACTAGGATGTATGTAACAGCATCCCTGTCAGTCCCTCAGCCTAGTCTGTGGCCAGGACTTTTAGATGGTCTTCTAAGACCTTTTTCTGGAGTGCTGTAATCTTTATGGAAGCAGATCACCAGGCCTTTCTTCCACATCTTCACCAGGTGGGTTTGAACCATCAACCTTTAGGTTAGTAGACAATCTCTTAACCATTTGCTCCACCTAGGGACCTGGGTACACAGTAGGTGCTTCATAAAGGAGAGTAGGGAGGACGAGGGACAGGGAGATGGGGGAAGAAATGGTAGCAAACCAGCCCTGAGACACGACATTTTTCTCTTCTCTAAGGTTGCTGAGGCCATGGAGATCATGCTAATAGCTGTGGTGTCCCCTGTTATCCGCTGCGAATGGCAACTGGAGAACTGGCAGGTGGCGTTGGTGACCACGGTGAGTGCCTGCTGCCTGCGCCATGAGGGAGCCAGCTGAGGCTGGGGACTTCCGATCCCCTCTCTCATCTCACAGGGCAGAGATCCCAGGGTACCTCCCCATCTGGTGGGCTGGCTTCCACTGCTCATGGGTTTGCAGGCTGAAATTAGCCTTCGAGGCTCTCTCCCCTTTCCCCTTCCCTGAGGTAAGGAGTAACCCTGGACTGCTTACTCTCCAGCCCCTACCAAAAGCCCCTTGGAGAGAAATGTAAACAAGAACATGACTCTAAACCATAGGTTCTAGCCATGAGTTAAGTGAGTTCACTAAGAGGCCACCTAGTGGGACCCTTGTGACTTAACCAACCACCAAACCACTCTCACTGAATTGCACTGTTATGTGTTTGACTTTTCTCAAAGGCCACTAAAAGCAGCCTTCTGAATTGCCCATGAAGTTTTTCTCTAAAGTGGAATTAAGGATATTATCTGCTGTTCTTTCAGAAGCATTTAAGAGCCAATTCTTTGCCAGCGCTGTGTGTGTGCACGTGTGTTAGGAGGGGGCCACAAGCACTTGCCTGCTGCTTAAATGGAAAGTGAGAAGAGGGTTGGAGACACAGGGGCCAGAGCACCTCACAGTCCATGCATGGACCCCATTTTGTGGGCCACTGCTCCCCAACATGGGGCGAGAATCCACACACCCTCCCAGCATCACCCACAGACTTGATAAAAAAATATTTGGCACACATATGTATTACTGTTTTTTTTCAAATATCTTTTCCTAAATTTTATTTATTTTGTTGTTGTTATTGAGAATATACACAGCAAAACATACACCAATTCAGCAGTTTCTACAGGTACAATTAAGTGGCATTGATTACATTCTTTGAGTTGTGCAACCACTCCTATCCTTCTTTTCTGAGTTGTTCTTCCTTCATCAACATAAACTTACTGCACCCTTAGGTTCCTATGTAATCTTTTGAGTTGCTGCTGTCACTTGGATCCCATATAGATAGTTCTTAAAAGAGCATAATGCTTAAGGCAGACCTTTTTCACTAGTTAAACTAAATTATTTGGTTGTAAGATGACTTCAGGGGATACTTTTGGTTTAAGGCTTGAAGATTATCTCAGGGCAATAGTTTCAGGGGTTTATCCACCCTCCATGGCTCCAGAAAGTTTAAACCATGAGAATCTGAAATTCTGTTCTGCATTTTCCCCTTTTTGATCAGGATTCTTCTATGGAATCTTTGATTAAAATGTTCAGTAATGGTAGCTGGGCACCATCCCGTTCTTCGGGACTCATGGCAAAGGAGGCCATTGTGCATGGAGTCAATTAGCCACACATTCCATATCCTTCTCCTATTCCTGACTCTCCTTTTTTGCATTACTGTTTTTCAAATTATCATTTTGTTTAACAAACAGCAATTTTATGTGAAAGCATTATTGACTTCATGTTATTGTTAGGTGCCATCGAGTCGGTTCCAACTCATAACGACTCTATGCACAACAGAACGAAACACTGCCCGGTCCTGCGCCATCCTCACAATCTGTGTTATGCTTGAGCCCATTGTTGCAGCCACAGTGTCAATCCATCTCATTGAGGGTCTTCCTCTTTTTCACTGAACCTGTACTTTACCAAGCATGATGTCTTTCTCCAGGGACTGATCCCTCCTGATAATATGTCCAAAGTATGTAAGATGTAGTCTCCCCATCTTTGCTTCTAAGGAGCATTCTGGTTGTACTTCTTCCAAGACAGATTTGTTCATTCTTTTGGCAG